>NC_141539.1:124651250-124962500 GCF_021556685.1 Rattus norvegicus | reverse complement strand
AAAATCTAGACGGGTCAGATCCAGGAGTGTCTCGGAAGAACAGGAGGACCCCAGGGTTATTTGCCATGGACTAGAAGGGCATGTCAGGAGGGAAGGGACAGGACCTGATTTATGCTTTTCAAAAATCACTCTGGCTGGGTGGATGAGAGGCCTTGAGGAGCCAGGACAAAAACCATGTCTTAGCTCCGAGGTGAGACTGGAAGTTTCCCAATGAAAAGCAAGAGCACTGAAAGATTCCTTAGGTGACCAACATTGGAACTGACAACCCATAAAATGAGTTTGCAGCCTGGGACAGAGGGAACACTGACCTATCTTTTGGCAACACAGGAAGTGAGCATATCGGTCATTCGATGGCTTCCTTCACGGTCTGTGGGGAGCTTCCTCAGTGCCAGACATGGACTATGAGGTTGGATGGACTGAGATAGCAGACGAGAAGCCCACAGGGAGGAAGAACGGGGATAGCTTGGCAACTGACATGAGAAGCTACTAGGAGAACACCAACTTCTTCTGCTTGAGAGTCACAAAAACAAAAACAAAACGAAAACAAAAACAAAAACAAATGTACTCTTGGGGGTGAGGGGTTCGAGCTAGTCATCAAGCAGAGGAACATTCTGTGGGGAAGTTTAATTCCCCAATGGGAATTCCACAAGACGGAATGGACTGTTTGGGAAGAAGGCATTCGATAAGAAGTAACGTAAAAAAAAGATTGCATTCCGTTTCAGGAGTGACAAGGAAATCCGGGCCGAATTACTTAGAAATGAATATTGAGATGTGGTGTTTACTTATGAAAGGGTGAAGGTAAACTGAAAGATGGTTGGCAGACAGCATAGCATCCTTCAGACCTCTCCGGAGCCACAGAGCTCCACAGCTG
This sequence comes from Rattus norvegicus, assembly GCF_021556685.1. Taxonomy (NCBI): domain Eukaryota; kingdom Metazoa; phylum Chordata; class Mammalia; order Rodentia; family Muridae; genus Rattus; species Rattus norvegicus. The sequence goes on along the minus strand of NC_141539.1, from coordinate 124,961,629 downwards.
GGCCTAACCCAGTTAGGGACACAAGTAACCCAAGGGCAGGCATAGTTTCTATAAAGCAAGAATGACAAGAAAAACCCATAGTACAAAGGTTTGCTTAGTAACCTACGTTTCTATAAGGAAAATCGCCTAAAGAAGAAGACAGAATTATAACATCTGGCACAGAACACTGCCGTGCTGAGACACGTGTACAGAAGACCCATGGCAGAACGTTGGAGGAAGAAAAAGGCTAAGGGAGTGAGATTGCTTTAACTCTGTTAGACTAATGGACAACACTTCCATCCCAACAAAGGAAGGAGATAAACAAGAGAGACGACGATGAGGTTAACCTCGAGGGACAGTAATTCTTAAGAGAAAAGGCAGCAAGGAAGAGATCTTAAAATACAGCATACAGTAAGAACCGTGTTTGGGGACAGTGGTCCCTTTGTGGGGAGTCACCAGTGGAAATGGTGCTGTGTGAGACGGCACCCCAGGCTGGACAGCATCACTTTTGCTGTTGAAATGCCCACTGCTAGATTGGCCTTTCTAGAACAAATGTGATACATGAATGCAAAAAAAAAAAATTGTAAAGAGAATGTCACATCAAAATCCCCCTTTGTACATGGGCTTAGTCGTTGTCACGACCCTAAGTTCATTATTGAAAGGGAGCACGGAGAAGACACGAAAGGGCTTCCTCAGCGACAGTTTACCACCAGCATATTCTTGGACTTGAGAAAAAAATGTAAGGTTCTGCTCCCATTTTCCTTCCTGGAATTGTTTTTCCCCCTTGTGCAAGTTAAAAAAATCAAATCCCCTTCTTCCTAGTGCTCAATTAATAGCTTTCATCGAAATGTTTCATTGAAACGTTCAGATCGTTTAGAACACGGGATCATTTTGTGATTCCCATCAGTATAAAATATGTCCCATCATGATGATGTACACTCTGAACAGGAGTTAGTAAGCATGGAATTTTGTGGGATAATTCAAACTTCAAGGGTGATGGTAAGTTACAAAGGGGAGAAAAATCAGGTTCCTCACACCCCAGAGATGATCCCAACTCTTTCCCCTTTCTGTTTACAAAAACATGCATTGCTCAGTTGCTCTCATGCCACCATAAGTGGGGTTGTTGAGTGTGAGCGTGCATTACACGAGTGTGTGTGTGTGTATGTGTGTGTTTGTATGTGGTTATTAAGGGGCTCTGGGTTTCCATAGGGTGTGCGTGTGTGTGTGTGTGTGTGTGTGTGTGTGTGTGTATGTGGTATGTGTGTGTCTGGGTGTGTCTGGGTGTGTATGTGTGTGTATGTGTGTGTGTATGTGGTATGTGTGTGTCTGTGTGTGTCTGGGTGTCTCTGTGTGTGTGTGGTTATTAAGGGGCTCTAGGTTTCCACAGGGTGTGTGTGTGTGTGTGTGTGTGTGTGTGTAACTTAAGTCATAAGACCCAGTATACTTAACCTTTGTGGTATGGTTGGAAGTGTGTGGCCTCTGCTCATAGACTATTCAAAGCAAAGGTGGAACAGATATGGCATCTGGCCAAAATCCAGCCTACTACCTGTTTTGTAAATAAAGTTTTATTGGCACACAGCCATGGGCATTTTATTTGCACACTGCCCATGGCCGTGTTGGCCATGAAACAAGAGCCGAGTACTGCCAACAGAGATTGTAAACAGTCCACCATGCCTAAAATATTCATTATCTTGCTCTTTGCAGAAAGAGCTCTGCCATCTCTTGATACAAAGGGAAACATTTACTCCATGATGTGGACCATGTACACTATTGTAAATCAAATAAAAATTACATTAAATTCCTCAAAGATTGTTTCAAGGCACAATAGCTGTATTACGAAGAATGCCAAGGTTCTTCGGAGACACCTGACCTACTTAGGAATATAATTCCTTTTTATTCTCAACCCTACACCTGGTATCTTAAGCTCTGACTGTTATTTAATGTCTTCAATAAGTAAAATAAATAAATAAATACAATAGCCACAAGTTTTATAAACCCTCCCGAAACACAATGTCTCCTGCTCCCCTTCTGGCTGTATGGCAGCTGCTAACTATCAAATACTATTTCCAGACCCGTGCTGACATCAGTCGATGATCATACACAAAGCTCTTTGGCATGATACACACTGTGCGAGTCGAGGCTGTTAAAATGAAACAGCTCTGTTCAAATTAACTCTATTCACATCACAGGGAAAATATCTCCGTGCGCCAAATCAATTCCTCCCTGTAGCAGTGGGGGAGCGAAGAAAAGTTTTCCACCCTCTACAAAAAAAAAAAAAAAAAGGTGATTCAGACAAGGGAGAAGAAGGGTGGGGGGAACCACTGAAATTAAAATGATAAAACAAAAATCTGCCTGACAGCAAGTGCTTCCAAATGGATGAAATTGGACTAAAGACTGAGCCTGCCACAAATTTAACTGACAGGGAAGTCAAATTCTGGGCTTGGTTTGCTTATTAGCGCTAATATGACTACATTTGGGTTCCCTTCTGACGGGGGAGGGTAAGTACCCACCAAAGTATCTCCACCTGGTAGAAGCCCTGGTGGTGGTTAGAACGCAGACCGTGGGAGCTTACGTGGAAGGGAAAAATACATTTTCTTCTTAAGGGAGATCCACTGTTAAAGGCCATTTCAGATCCCGGCATAGCCTTAATATAAAATTTCTTAAAATCATTACATGACTTTTTTTAAGGTCTCTTTGTGAAGCTTAAAACTCTACAGATGTTATTGTTCTCAAGATGGTAGGTATTTTCCTTACATGATTTTTAAGGAGTGCTTCTTGAAAGTTCACAATTACTTTCTCCAAGTCCTTTATAATCCATGGTTGAAATTTGTATTCAGGGCAACCACATCCTGGGTAACGTTTTGCACTGCTGTTGGTGGTGATTTCCTTCCTTCCTTCCTCTCTCTCTCTCTCTCTCTCTCTCTCTCTCTCTCTCTCTTTCTTTCTTTGTGGGACACGGCAACAGTCGAGAGGGACTGTGAGTCACAGGCAGGGTCCCACAGTAAAGGCCACTCTCATTTCCAAAGCCAAGGATTGAGGCCCTGTGGTTGTTTGGCCATCTGAGGGGCCAAGTCTGGATGGAGCCGAGGGCTCAAGCCAGCAAGCTGGTTCCTCTAAGTAGCAAGTGGACCAAGACTAGCTAGTGTAGGGTCAGAAATTCCAGCGAGCTAGTGACAGCAGGGAACACAAGAAGGAATGTTGGCCATTATAGATTAATGTCTTTTTGTGCTTGTTCTGCATGCATGCATGTGTGCATGTAGATCTGAGGACACATATGTACAAGCATGTGGAAACCAGAGTTTATTCTCAGGTGTCATTCCTCAGGCTACCTTCTTTTGGGGACAGGATCTCTTACTGGCTCAGAATTTGTTAGGTAGTCTAGGTTGGCCCACCAGTGAACCCTAGAGACGAGTTTCTGTCTCCCTACTGTAGGGATGAGAAGTGCAAGCCGCTAGGCTTGGCTTTTTAATTTTTTAATACTGAGTTATTCCTATAGCTGCCTTGTGGTTACTTGCAAGGGTCTTTCTTCTACTCCTCCATGGCCTTGTACAAAACAGTGCTCATGGTTTCCTTGGGAGGGATATTACTATACATGAGCTGTGACCAACACCGAAGAAGCCTGCCTACAATTATAAGAACGTTCTCACTGACAGATCTTGGTAAGTGGGAGATACTTGAATAGCAACAGCTTTTATACACTTGAGCTTCTACTTATTCCCAAGTCTCCTTCTACTTACACGCTCCATTTCTTAATATGTTTAATTTTTTAATCTTCTTTCTATATCAGTGCTATCTACAGTAGGCAAAATTCTAAGGAAATACACAAGATTCCCCATATGTTCATCCCATATCCCCAATGAGTGTGGGCAGAACCAGTCATTGTCCCTGGATTAGGCCAACCCATCAGTTGACTCTGAAGGGAGTTTATCCTGGGTCGGCCTGACCTTGGGAGGCAAGACATTTAATGGAAGGAGATAGCTGGAAATAGCTTTTGTCTTGCTGGCCCACATGGAAGGGACCCTAGGAGCAGCCTCTATGAGTTGCAAGCAGTCCCTTGGTCATTAAGAGTCAAGGACATTCAAGAGCTTATAAGATTGAAAGAGGGATCTTGAGCTCAAAGGGGACTTCGGTCCACACTTAGCCTTGTAAGACCTGGAGCAGGGCTCCCAGCTAACCTGTACCTAGACTCCCTATTGTAATGTGCTACACAGCCATTAAAACTAATGTCCCACACAACAAAACCTTCTGTGAAAATGGAAATGTTCTCTATTTATCTCGTTTCTATGGTAGCCACTGACCGGGTGAGGCTACTAAATATTTGACGTGAGACTAGTACATTTGAGGGATTAGACTTTTAATTTTATTGTATTCTGCTCTCTTTAAACATACTCGACTAGTGGCTACTGGACTGGACAGTGCTGGTTTAGGCTCATTATAATGGAGTGGTATTCTTGATCACAAACAGCCCCCTAGCCCCCAGCTCAGAAGTCCGTCCTAACCTCCCACCTTGCTAACATTCTGTCTCTCTTGTTCATGTTGCCAGGCTGAATACTCCAGGCTGAATACACCTAGGCCGCTTCCTGGCGATTCTATTTCCACCTCCCATGCTGCCTTAAAGTTACAGATGTGAACCTCTGCCTCTGATGATTGAGAGTTAAAGGCTGAGCAGAATTTGGACGTTATTATCAGAGCATGGGAAGGAATCACTTAACAGAATCATCTGTGGAAGTCAAAGGAAGCAACCAAAGAGTTTGGGGATGTGTGTGCACCTACAAAATCTGTGGGAGTATGTGGAGTCAGAGGCGTTATAAGGAAAGAAAAAAGGGGAGAGGCAGGGATGTGAGAGAGGAAGAGGTGGAAGAAAGGGAGGAACAGGAAACTGACAGGCTATATGGCATTTATAGACCAGGGAGCTTAAGCTATATTTTTGGGAAGAGATAGATAGATAGATAGATAGATAGATAGATAGATAGATAGATAGATAGATAGATAGATATACAGACAGACAGACAGACAGACAGACAGACAGAAAGAAAGAAAGAAAGAAAGAAAGAAAGAAAGAAAGAAAGAGAGAGAGAGAGAAAGAGGGGGGTTCTCTGTGTAGCCCTAGCTGTCCTGGAACTCACTATGTAGACCAGGGTGGTCTTGAACTCAGAGATCTGCCTGCCTCTGCCTCCCAAATGCTGAGATTAAAGGTGTGCTTCACCTTTGCCTGACTGCAATTATAATTTTTAAATCTTCTAATAGAGAATAGAAATGGCTTGGCTGTTAATGGCACAGGCTGCTCTCGCAAAGGATGTGGGCTTGATTTCTAGCACCCATGTGATGGCTTACAACCATCTTTAGGGGATCCCGTGTCGTCTTCTTCTGGTCTGGGGCACCAGGCATTCATATGGTGCATAGACATATGTTCAGGCAAAACACCCATGGATATATTTTTTAAAATCTTTTAATAGTCAGTGAGTAATCAAACCAAACATGTCTTGTGTGGAAGCCATCAGCAAAATGACAGACTGTATGTAATGCCACTTATGTCCATAAGTACCTCTTTTCAGTTGTCCTGTCTAGAGGTGGCCATATGACGAACAATGCCAAGTTCTGGACATAAAGACCACTTACAATTTATTACATCTGCCTGCTTGTCTGTCTGTCTGTCGGTCTGTCTGTCTGTCTGTCTTGTGTGTGTGTGTGTGTGTGTGTGTGTGTGTGTGTGTGTGTGTATGCATGTCCATAAGTGCATGCCCTCATAGACTCACACATTTTCCATGGCACATGTGTGGAGGCCAGAGGACATTTTGTGGAAGCTGGTACTCACTTTCCACCATGTGGGTCATGAAGATTGAACTCAGGTCATCAAGATCAGTGACTTATGGGCTCTCTTTTTTCTCTTTACCTCTTAGATTCTGTACAAAACCTAAAAAAAAAAAAATAAAAAAAATAAAGTCCTTCTATCTTTTATTACCATGATCCAATAGGTTGCTTTCAATGGGGTTTCTTAGTAGTATTTGGAAAAGGCATTTGGAAAAGCTTTCCAACATACTGGTGTGTCTGCTTTGACACCGTACTCCTGGAAGAAATATGGAACCACCTTCAATTTCCACCAAACCATATAGAATTTCTGAGACAAACACAAGCTTTTGGTCTCTTGTCCATCTTATTAGACTTAGTTTCCTGTAACAACTTTGCATGTTTCTTTACAGTCATACTCATTGTGTGTGTGTGTGTGTGTGCATGTGTGTGTGCATGTGTGTGTGAGAGTATGTGTATATGCCTGTGTGTGTGCATGTGTGTGTGTGCCTGTGTGTGTATATATGTGTGTGTGCGTGTGTGTGTTCTGTGTCATTTTAAGTTGAGATCATAAATAGCTGCTGGCAGTTAACAGACTGCTTTCTTTGCTACAAGCACCATCTTGAACTCTGAGCCACTGGCCACAACCTAATCCAAGGGGTGAGAGTCAGCAGAGTGCATGCAGGGCTTCTGTCTTAGAGAGAGTGTCATTAAAAAGCCATTTATTTGCTATTTATACTGAGTCTAAGGATGCAGGCTGACTGAGCACCTGTGGTGGCCTAGAGCTGGGACACTAACAAGGGTGACTATGTGGGTGTTTACACAGGGCACACGGATAGTGGGTAAAGCGGCCCTGGGCACACAATGGCTTGCAAAGACTCAGATACGCACTCAGGAATACATATGGAGTCGGTGGGAACAGGAAAGACAGGTGGGTTAGTTTTGTCTGCAGGGTACTCTGAGAAAAGAAGGTGAAGCTTAGGATGAATGGATAGCAAACCAGAAAGGTGGCAAAATTTGAAACATAATCAGAATCCAGACCCTGAAAGACTTGCACTGTTATATTAAGACGTCTAGGTGTCAGGAGGGATGGCTCAGCCATTGCAAATACTACTTGCTCTTTCAGAATACTAGAGATTAGTTCCCAGCAGCCATGTCAAGAGGCTCACTCACTTCTTGTAACTCCAACTCGAGAGGATCCGATGCCCTCTTCTGGCCTCTGTGGGCACTGCACCCCTGTGTGCATAGGCACATGCACACACAAACACATAAGAAAGATAAAATCTTAAAATGGGCACCTACACTTTTTACTCTAAGGGAGTGGCTTTCAAAGTCAGGCCCTTGGATTATCACCGCCCCTGCAAGCTTGTTAGGAATGCAAATTGTTGATCCCTGTTTTCAGGGAGGAGCATCCCGGACAACAGAACCCTGTGGTAGTCAAACTTTCCACCACCGTGACAATTTTTAAATGGTAATGCACAGTTTCAGAGATTCCGGTGTTTCCTAGGCTTGCCGTAAGGCAGATAGGTTGCTCACAGCACAAAAGTGGTCAGAACAAGATCTGTCTTTGCAGGGCAGGCCACAGCAACCCTGCTCCTCCAACTAGGCTCCAGGTCCTAGCTCCTCCTTTCACCAACCCATAACAGCACCACATTATGAATCAGGTGGATGTTGGGACCTGAACTCAGATCCTTGGAAGAGTAGCGAGTGCTGAACTACCTCTCTCACTCCAACTTCTAAGTTCTCGGCAACTTTTTCTCCTTAAACATTTCCACATTTGATCCTATGCTGTGGGTACCGTTTTATGGAGGCTTCCATTAAGCTTGAACCTATTACAAGGCGATCTTCCTCCTTGGGAAAAGTTCAAAACCATTGAGTTGGTGCCGGTCATGCGGCTTGGTCATCCTGACTGTTGCTACCTGTCGTCAGGAGGCTCAGCCCTCTATGGGAAACTCATCCAGATTTGCAAATTTTTAACCTTATCTGGTTCCCTGATACTTTCCTGTTTTTGTAGGGTTGAGGTTGTAAGCTCGGCCCTGAAGAGGCTGTCTAATTCCTATTAGCGCTTTGCATACGATTAGGGTATGACTGCCAAATAGTGACAATTCTCACATCAGAGTTTTATGATCTTTCTAAAAAACCACAGATCTCCCAAAGGTATGATTAGACGAAAGATTAATTTATTTTACAACCTAATTATAATTTCTTTTACAAAGGAGAGATCTCTTTATTAAAACAGATAACAAACATTAAAAGCAAAGAAGATAGCCCCACAGAGCAAATTACTAAAGAAAATATATACCTAACTGCATTACCTACATTACTTACCCATCCTTAGGTCTTATCAATCATTGTTTAGTTTCTGGTTCTCTTCTTAAGGGTCTGTAGGTAATTTCCATTTGGAATCTCCTCCTTCCAGCCCAGGCCTCTGGCTGCTGTTTGGCAAGTGCTGTATTTCTCAGTGTCTAGTTTTCAGATACAAGGATCCGATGTCCTTGCCTGGCTGACAGGGGTTGTGAGAGAAATTGGCTCTCCTCTGCTGTCCTACTCAGTGCTGAGCTCATCAGGTCCCTCCCTGAATCCACATCTCATGGATGTGGGAGGCCTCTTACCAGGAGACACCCCGACCCCATGATCCACTGTATCTACATGAAACTTTCCTTGCCCTCAAGCTTTGAATTATGCCGTATTTTCCAGTGATAACGACTATTTACAAAAAGCTATAGACATATGAAATGGGTTTCTATCAGAAGTGTGGCATGACATTATATTGTGTTATCACACACACACACACACACACACACACACACACACACACACACACTTCTCTCTTGTGTATAACTGAAACGCAATGACCTTTTCTCCTTAAGAGTCCTTGGGTGCACTCTACCTTTCTTCTTGATATGCTGTAATTTTAAGGACGTTGATTGTCCATACCTGTTTTCCTGGTAGAGTGACCCAGTCTCTGTCCCTGAAGGATCTGAGCTGTTACTAGTCATGCTTGAGTCACTACAGTTCTATTGACTTTAATCGCAGGGTTTGATATGAAGATACCCAAGGGATCTCTCATCTACTTTACAAGCTCTTCCCACCTCTGTTGTTGAAGACCAGCCCACTGTCCTTTTGGTGGCCAGGGCTCATCATCCCAGCCAACACCGTACCTCCCTTTGATTTTAGTCGATTCAGAAGCACAGGAGTGTATATTTTAATTTTTAATTTTAATTTTTTAAAGACTTATTTTTAATAATGGTTTTTAAGTACTTTAATCTTTTACCTTCTAGCCTACCACCCACCAGAGGTAGTAGACAAGAAAGGTTATTAGGATATGGGAGAAGTAGACTTGTTTAAAATTGTTTTTTTTTGTTTGTTTGTTTGTTTGTTTGGGGGGACGCTTTGTTTATTTCTTTTTTGTTTTGTTTTGTTTTGGAACAAATTTCATCTGTGTCAGGAAATTAGTAGTTCACGGATTTAGTAGCAGCATGATCTACTCACCAATACTTCACGAATATGGCAGCAGTTTAGTTTGGTAGCGTTGGGATAGTAGCAGTGGTGGCACTACCCGGCAGGAACAGCCAGACCTCAGTCAATTCCTCCTAAGTCAGCAGGAGTGATTAGGGTCACCAAGGACACCAGGAGGAGTTTCTGGCTGTGCCTCTCTCAATGAAGATCAGTGAAGACACGAGACCAACAAGCACTGTACAAGTAGCTCTACAAGCAAGCCTCTCACAGTCTGCCAAGTCTCATTTATACTCCCTTCATTTATCACATGTCGTCCACAGTCTTGCCTTACTATGTGTCTTGCCTCAGCACATGAATCTGTCTTAGTAAAATTCTACCTGAATCTATGCCAGCTCATATCACTCTATCCATTGGTCCAATTCCAAGGAAGCGGCCAGAAGCCGGCAGCACGCCACCAGTTTTCCTGGTGCCTTTCTCTCTATGGAATCACAACAAATGGAGCTCAACAATCCATGTAAGGCAAATCAATAGTTAGCAAAGACTCTTTTATCATGTCTCTTCAGGTGTTTGTCTTAGCAAAACATCCTTTCACTTGTGTCCGCATCAGGAAAACACTCCTTCATGTATTTGCCCCAGCAAAACACCATCCAACACAACTGTCTCTCCAAAGAACCCTCATGTTTCCACTTCATAGGAGTCAAAAGCAGTTGGACAGAGTCTTAACTTCCAGCTTACTGGGTTCATCATTCTGCCTCCTATGTAATTTTCTTCCCCTTGGCAGTAAAACTAGAAGTCAGCACAACATGGAAATGCAAGGAAAAAAAAAAGCAGATTTTTAGTGGGGTTCTTTAAGGACACTAGTGATTGGTGTCACATGCCATTTCTACCCTTCAAAGAGCAACATGTGCCAGGTGTGAATTCAGGGCACATACTGCTTCCTGGGGAACCCTAGCCAGCCCTGCAAGACATTCACCTGGTACAAAAACTGAGTGTTCAAAAGGGCATTCAAAATTCAGAATGCTTGGCCAGTGTTTGAGAGTTGAAGGACAAAAGGTCTGGAATTCAGGACATCTACTGGGCTATCTGAGATCTTGTCTTAAAAGACCAAAAGCCATTCCACTGTTCTCTCAAGCAGTCTGATGCAGGAGAATGTGATGAGACCAGTGGATTCTAGACAGTTTTGTTTGTTGTAATGTGGATTCTTCCATCAGAAACAACACTACTTGAAATACTATTATGAGAGATGGCGATTCTGTATATTTTGGGCAAAAGCATTGCATGCAAGGAAGTTGAATACAGACCAATTTCCTATTCTGACAAAGAGGCAGTCCCCTGCCACTTCTTTGGTAGTAGTCAAATGTACCCACCTTGGCAGCAGGGCACTTGGATGTACCTCTGGGGATGGCCACATAAAGAGTTCAGCATTGATCTCTGCTGTTGGAAAATTGGTGCTTGGAAGAGGTTATGGCCAGATCAACTTTGAGGGTGAGAGTTCATGTCAATGAGCCTGTGTATGACTTCCATGCCTGCCACCACAATCACTTGGCTTATGGTCCCATTGGTGATGACAGCAGTGGCCAAGAAAATGATAATCATATAGTAGACCAGCCTACCCTCTGCCAAACTCACCCTTTAGTGAGATCTCATCTCCTCTCTCTCTCTCTCTCTCTCTCTCTCTCTCTCTCTCTCTCTCTCCTCTCCTCTCTAGCTCAGGCTGGACTCAACTTGTTATGTTCCCAAGGATAAACTTGAACTTCTGATCCTTCCTCTAGCTCCTGGAATGCTGGGTTATACAGGTGTGCAACTCCATGTTTCATTATTCCTTACTGGGGATCAAACCCAGGGCCTTGTGGATGCTAGCAAGCATCCTTTCAACTGAGCTATGCCTCAGGCCTTTCTTCTATCCAGTGCAGTCTGTCCACATACTTCTTCCTCAGACATTTTGCAACCCATTTTCCAATCATATTCTTTCCAAGTCATGGCCTTCCAGCCAACTGCTGTCTGTAACCTGTGAACCACTATACAATTGTATATCTCGCCATTTTCCTCCCAAGTGAAGTGAATAACTGTGTGCTCCTCAGAGCCATGCTCACTGAGAGACTTCTCTTCAGTGCTACCCTTCGTTGAGGTCCTGGACATACACTGTAGTTGACTTGTACATGGTCCTCTCTAAGTGTGCACTGTACAGAACCATTAAGAACTAGGCCCGAGTTGTCTCTTCCTTCAACTTATCAGAGGGGCTGAGGGTTTACAGTCTAGAGAAAGAAGGTGGTAGACCAAAGAAGAGCTGTGGTTGTGTTTTGATCTCACAGGCAGTCTACTAGAGAGATCCCTTTCTAGCAGCGGTTAGTGTCTTTCTGTTAAGGCCTTGGGCTGATGGGATGATGCCACTACCCTATAATCTCATTTACTCAGTGACTACTAATTGAAGTGTTAATCTAATCTTAAAAAACTTTATATATATATATGTGTGTGTGTGTATATATATATATATATATTGTGTGTGTCTCTGTGTGTGTGTGTGTGTGTCTGTGTGTGTGTGTGTGTGTCTGTGTGTGTGTGTGTGTGTCTGTGTGTGTGATCAAATATCTGGGTACCATTGCTTAGTCATGCCCATAAAACAAGCCATCACAATGTTCTGTGCTAATAGGAAGAAACCTATCCTTCCTTTTATCCTCCCTTTTATCCTTTTATCCTTCATTCTTTCTCTCTTCTTTATACCCATATTTCCAGAGATCCCTGTAGATTCCCAACCCTAGAAGGCTATTGATGAAGTTGAGCAGTCTCCTTGGTAACCATCTTGAAGTCAGAGCGTAAGACAAACTGCTTTCTGAAGCAGGCTGTCTTCCTCAAAGGGTTCGTCTTTCCCTGTGCAATTCACAGTCTCAACTTAGGAGGACAAAATTTTGCTACCTCTTAACCAAAATAATAATAGTAATAATAATAATAATTTAATGAAGCCATTGATGGCGTGTGGAAGTGTAGCTGGCAGGGGGGCTCATTCGGATGATGCTGACTTAGAACTTGTCATGATGTGGCCAGAGATCCGCTCGGAAATTACTTTGTTATTACAAGGTTTGCCGTGGAAATGAATAGTTTGAAAGCTATTCAAAGGGAAAGATCACGCCTACTTTAGAAAAGAAACTGTTTCTTAAAGATATTTAGATAGCTGACTATATGACGGACAAAACATGTGAAACCACACTTAAAACTAGATTTCTGGAACTGGAGATCTGGCTCAATAATTATGAGCGACTGTCACTCTCGCAGAGGACCTGGGTTCGGTTCACACAGTGGCTTACCACCATCTGTAAGTCTAGGTTCCGGAGCTTGGATGTTCTCTTCTGACCTCCAAGGGGCACCAGGCGTGCACTCAACACACACACACAAACACACAAGCAAAACACTAATGCAATACAGTACTAATAAATACATTTAAAAATAGATTTATGTAAACACTCCTAAGACTACACATGGTGGTGTCCATCCGTAGTCCTAGCACTGGGGAGGTAGAGGACGGAGACTGAAGTTCAAGACCAGCCTGGCTACATAGCAAGACCCGATTAAAAACAAACAAATCATGGCTCAGCAATTAAGATCCTGTGAGGCTTTTGCAAAAGATCCAAGTTCATTTATTCAGCACCCACAATGGTGGCGCACAGCCAACTGTAACCCTAGTTCCAGGGGGGGATCCATCGCCTCTGAATGCCACAGACATTGTATACATGTGTACCCAGCCACAAGGAGACCCACATACAGAGACGTAATTAAAAAATAATGATAATAAACTTTAAAACCCCCAAACGAGACCACAAAGAGTTCCTATTTGTCAAATTAAACTGGGAAATGTTTAGTTTGAATTATTATATTATACGTAAACTTAGTTACGGGGCCACATTTCAAACCAATGCTCTGAGAGACAAGGGAAGTCCTGTCTCAGCACTGTGCACTCAAGCGTCACCTGCGGCTGTACCGTCAGTCTTGTGTAGGCCTGGTTCTCACGTTCTAAACCACAGATGAGACGTTGCCCGCAAATGGTCCTATTTGGCCCACTCACACCTCGATCTCTAGCTTCGCTTTGTTTTTTTTTTTTCCTGATGTGTCCCTGAACCCTTGTCAACTTATATTCAAGATTCCTCTTGTTACTCTTCGTTTGAAATCCAGTCCGGTCTTATAACAGGTACCCTTTCACAGTCAAAAGACAAAGCTATTGGCCAGGACACAAAACAAGTGTCAAACAAAGAAGTTGCATGCAGGGCAGATGCTCCGTGAGTGAAGCATTTGCTTTCCATGAAGACCTGGGCTCAAGTAAACCAGGGCACAGTAATGCACATCTGTCACGCTGAAATATCCCTACCGTGAGACGGGAGACTCTTCTCCAGGGGCCATAAACCCTGCATAAACCACAAGAAAAGCTGTTCTCTGACCTCCGCACAGGATCCAGGGCACCTACATGCCTGCGTTCACACATGTACGCCCCTTTCCATATATGTGTACGTCATGCCCATGGACACGCACTAAGTCAAAAGAGAGAGAGAGAAAGGAGAGAAATCATACACACCGTAAACAACACATTGTAAAACCCACTTAACACAGCAGAGAGCAGATCGACCGGCTGAGAGTGTATGTTTTAGTGCCGTGATGCTCATTACACAAAGGCAACAACAGTTTATCATGTTTTCTCATTGGCTGAGAGCACGTGCCCCGGAGCATCCCATCCCCTTATCTGACATTGGGTAGACTGGAGCAGATTGCTACAAAGAGATGTTCCCCACATACGACATAAATATTTAATATCTTCAGACACAAATGGCTTTATTGTTTATCGGTGCACTGTAGAGGCTACAGTATAAACTTGAAAATCTATTTTGTATTAAAATTTACCATTTTTAATGACCAGTCTTCAGGATTTCTGAGTTAAATAAGAGTTTTCCCATTGAGTTTGGTCCTCAGGACCCTCAAAAAGTAGGAGAGACCTGACTCTATAGATTGTCCTCTGACCTCCACGTGTGTGCATGCACACGCACACGCATATGCACACATCAATAATAAATTTTTTTTTAAAAAAAAGAAATACTTAGTGGCTGTCTACGCGGCTGTCAGACATCAGAAGTCAGTTTTACAGAAGCACGGTGAAACTCTCAGGTCTTGGCTTCACAGTGAGTGATAGTTGGATAAAACCGTTTACTGCCCAAAGCCTGAAGTACGTTCTATCTTATCCCAGCTGGGGGAAAAAATGTGGGTCTTCTTACTAGAGACACTCAAAACATTTTTGCTCTTCTAAATAGAAAGAGGATTTTTCTGACTCACGGTGTGAATGAACATAAATTACTCAGCCCTGGTTCTGAATCTTCATAAATAAACCACACTACTGTCCCTTTTTGACTGTTTTAGGGAAAGTTACCGGAGGAAGCGCTAACCAGTTTAAATATAGTACCAGTCACCTGGCCACTTCTCTCTTGTAGCGAGGTCTTTTTCACTATGCAGCCCAGGCTGGCCAGGAACTTTGTATGATCCTGCCTCAGCTTCTCTAGTGCTAGGATTACATAGCCAGAGTCGCCTATACAGAGCCCCCTATTTAAAATTTCCTACCGGCCACAAGACTCCTGTTGTCAGGTCACGGCCTCAGAACTGAGTCAGGTTGCCGAAGCGAGGTGGGGACTAGTGGAGGCTGCAGTGTTGAAGGCCCACAGAAATTCCGGGCAACCTGGTCAACAGGAAAGACTAAGCTGAGCTCCTGGCACCATTGGCAGCCTGCCTGTTAGTCCTCCGATGCCCACACTGGGTGGTCAGATGACAGGCCAATAGGGCCAACGCCACCACAGAGTTAGGTGTCTTCTTCTGAGGTACAGGTGTGGCTTTTACACATTTCCCACGGTTCTTAGTTTGGCTTTCCTGATAGGAGTTTAACACGTCCATATGTTCTGTATGAGATGGCACCCTTACAGTGGCTCTCAACCTTCCTAACGCTGGAAACCCTTTCATACAATCCCTCATATTGTGATGGCCCCCCAAGCATTAAATTATTTTCATTGCTACTTCATAACTGTAACTTTACTGCTGTTATGACCCACAAGTTGAGAACTGCTGCTTTAGGACTTATCAGTCTATGTCTCATGGGTAGTGCCAGACACATGGTGCTGTTTATGCCCACCAAGGTACAGTTTCATCTTACTCTGATACTTCACAAACACTACTCGTGAAATGGAGTCCTTTGGGCAAGGCACAGTAGTATATATATATATATATATATATATATATATATATATATATTTTTTTTTTTTTTTTTTTTTTTTTTTTACACACCATGGATTAACTTAGGGCAGGGAAACAGCCTGTTCTGAACAATCAGACTACAAAAGCAAAAGAAACAGGTTTTCAATTCCAAACACCTTGTAGGTGTAGGTGCTGGGGCTTTTGGGTGCTGGTGGTGGTTTTTAATTGCTTTATTTTATGTGTGTGGGTGTTTCTCCTGAACTACACACATGTTCACCTGTACAAGGTCTTCGCACTATGCACGTGCCTAGTGCCAAACAAGGCCAGAAGAGGGTAGGGTATTAAACCCCTGGAACTGGAGTTCAGTTGTAAGCCATTAGGTAGGTGCTAGGAATCGAACCTGGGACCTTTAGAAAAGCACCCAGTACTCTTAACCACTGAAACATCTTTCTAGGTTCCCTGAATGCTTTTGTGAGTTCTAACTTATAAAGAGTAACTTTTCATTTTCCATTTTTTTTTTTTTTTGTCTCTTCCTTGGATATTGGTCCTAATCTTAAGCATGCTTGCCTTGACACTCTGGGCAGTCTTACTGCTTTCTGGGACAACCCCTTACCTACCCACATGCAGCCATTGTTAGACCCGCCTGCCTGCATTCTTGGATGCTCGGGGAATCTGGTTAGCTTTCTTATCCATTCTCCTCCTGTGGCTGCTGCTGCTTGCCCTTTTGGGTTTTTTTCCCCCCTCAGGCTCCAATGGTTCTTGAGATTCCTTCTGAGTCTGTTTTTAAGTTATTCTAAAAGCAGGGTCCATGAGATGGCCCAGCTGATAAAGCTACAGGTCAGTAAGGCCGACCATCTAAGTTTAGTCCTTGGAACTCAGAGGGTGGAGGGAGAGAACCGACTACAGGAAGTTGTCTTCTGACCTCCACACACCCGCCATAGCAGGCATGTGCACAAATAAACACCTGAGTAAGCAAATGCATGTAAAAATAAAAATCATAGTCTTTTACTAATGAGACCAAGAGCCCACAGGATGAAATTATGCCCCTCCCCCCCAGTAAATATTACAGTTTCCATTTACAAAGAAAAATTCTTTGAGGTAAGAGAGGTACATAAAACATCTCATAGTTTTACTTATTTCACCTATCTTTTAATGTTTGGTTAAACCTTGAATATTCTTGTAAATTACATACTTTGAACTTTAAGAGTCTCAGAATTATATATTTTATTTACATTTGTAGGGAAATCTTGAGAAGCCCACCTTGGGTGCCTACTATCCTTCTCAAAAGCCTCGGTCTGCCTCTTCATGAATGTCTGAAGTTGAAACCAAGCTTTGTTATTTCTGTATAACAAAGTCACTAACTTGGCTTCACTCTGACTCAGTCTAAAATTATTTTTTAATGTTTTCAAGGATCTGGCTTTACCTCTGTAAATGTAAATTGTTTTTATTTTCTCAGATGAAGGGATGAGGTGAACGCTTTAGTAGGAATGTATGGCTTAGGCTGAGCCCAGAGTGTTCTGTGTAACTATCCCTAGGCCTAGGCCTGGAAGCTTCTAGCCTCCACACAATACCCTCCATGCACTCTGATCTTTTGCAAGCCTGGACCTTGAAAGTTCCAGCTTCCAGACTCTGTCTGCTAACCTAGGCCTAGAATATTTCGACCTCCTAGACTTACTGCTGAAAAATCTCACCCTTTCTAGCTCTTTAGGGACTCTGACTGGCTGGGTCAACTCAGCTACTCTGGCTCAAACTCCTCTCCAAGCTGACTGATTCAAATTGGCTTCTCTTGGCTTCTGACTGAAGTGCTCTGCTTGTAAAGACAACCTCTGGACTCCATGAACTGAACTGCTCTGAACTGAACTAGTCCAACCGAACTCTCCAAACTGACTCTCTCCCTCACTGCTCTTGAAGTAGCCTCTCTTTCCTGTCTGTCCTTGTGAGAACTGAGGTTAAAGGTGTGTACCAGAGGCATGTCTGTATTCCAGCCAGGGAAATTAAACATGCGGTGTATCTGCATTACAGCTGGATCATATCACTGAATGTGATCCTTGCCAGAGCAGTCATGTTGCCAGATTAAAATTCCTCTACACCTAAATAGGAAAAGTCTACCAGCTACTGATGGCAGCTACATATCCCTACTACCCTTGACAGAGTCTTTCTAGAGTGTTATTTTGGGAAATTTCTGAACTCATATTTGTGCTCAGCAAGAAGAGACACAGTAGTCACTCAGTGATATCTCCCATGGGCAAGAGAGGAGTGACAGAAATGTTCATGCTATAAAACTATTACCCCAACATCCTGCATATGGTGAACCAAGAGAGGTGCAGTTTCTTATTTCCTTCTTTCCTTCCTTCCTTCCTCCCTCCTTCCCTCCCTCCCTCCCTCTCTCCCTCCCTCCCTCCTCCCTCTCTCCCTTCCTTGTCTTCCTTCGTTCCTGTATATTAGACACATTAGCTATCTCTATTGCCTGGTTGCGAAGTAGTATTTTTTTCTTTTATATTTGGAGATTATGAAGTATGTATGAATTTGTTTTGGCACTGAGGTGAACTGATTTATGCCTGGTCTGACATGACCATCTGATGTCATAGAGCAGAGATAACCTGGCCCTGCCCTTCATGTTCATTGTAACAAAGTTAGCAGACCTCTATGGTGACAGTTAGGTCTACAGTGAGATGTAATGGAGCTAGTAACACATATATGTGTATATATATATATATATATATATATATATATATATATATATATATATATATATATAGAGAGAGAGAGAGAGAGAGAGAGGTTACAGGACCACCTTCTTGCATTCCAGACTTTCTGCCTCTTGCCTCATAGCTGCCACGATCGTGGGAAGGGTAGAAAGTTAAATAAAATAAAAGCAGGACTCCTTGTTGCTGCTTCCATGAGGCCCGTGAGAGATGAGACTTGGCAGTCATGCAGCTACTTTGAGACACCTAGGCTCTCAAGTGTATCACCCCTTATCCATTGCCTTAGTTTGCTTTCTCATTGTTGTGAAAAATACTCAGACCAAAGCAACTTAAGGAAAAAGATCATTATAGTTTCCAGTTCCAGGTTATAGTTCTTCATGGTGGGGAATTCAATGTGTTAGGAGCTCACATCCACAGCCAAGGAGACTAATGAGCACATGCATGCTAGTGTTCGACTGGGTTTTTCCATTCTTATTCATTCCAGAATCCTCTGCCTAGGGAATGGTGCCACCCACAGTGTGATGGGGGAGTCTTTCTACCACAGTTACTACAATTAAGATAATCCCTCTCTGACATTCTCAGAAGCCCATTTCCCTAGTGATTCTAGATCAGCAGTTCTCAACTTGCAGATCATGACACCTTTGGGGGTTGAATGACTCTTTCTCAGGGGTCATCTAAGACCACTGGAAAACACAGATATTTGCATTATGATTCATAACAGTAACAAACTTACAATTATGAAATAGCAACAAAAATAATTTCGTGGTTAGAGTCACCACAACATGAGGAACTGTATTAAAGGGTTGCAGTATTAGGAAAGTTCGGAACCATTTCTCTAGTCAAGGTTAACAATAGTATCACTTATTTTAAATAAGTGAAGATAGTTTACCCCTTGGCCATTTGGTAGGTAGATAGTATGAACACTGTAGAAAGGGGGTAAGTGTGGGTAGATGGGATTTCTTGCTTCAGGTGAATACCAGCTTGAGGCAGGGGCTAAGGTCCCAGAAAATTTACAACCCCCAAACCCACCCCCAGCCAATGGATTCTAGGTTCTGTTGTGCCTGTTTCTCAAACCCCAAAAGACCACCAAGGAGTCAATTTTGATGCAATCACACTAGGGTCTTTATTCAAGCTTGAGCTTGGACTACACCGTCATCACTGACACAGTAGGACAGGAGGGTGAAGCCTTTGGTCCAGTTTCAAGCAAGCATTTATAGAGGCAAGCAAACAAGCAAGGGGGTTTCCAGTTTGGCACACAACTGATTGGGGTTGGGGTGGGGGTGGAGTGTGCTATTATGGAATTTGTTGCCCTTCAAAATGATTGGCTAGTGCTAGGAGCCACACCATAAACTTTCATAAGTAAATATCTTTAGTTATTTACAACTGTAACTTCTGCTTTTCTTCAGATTGGTGGTTCTCAGGGAGTGACCTGAAGACCAGTTCTAGGTTCGGGCTTGTTAGGGAGGAGCTTAGAGACGAGTGTTAGATATAGGCTTGTTGGTTAACTAGAGTTCAACTTTAGGTCAGATTCTCTAAGATTGAGCCTGACCCTAGGATGGAGTTGGTCTAGTCTCTCAGTTCTTTATCTTATGAACTTGAAAAATTTCACAGACAATGGGAAGGTGAGATCTAGGAGTTTACTGTACCTGTATGTTCACAGAAGAGTGCTTAGGAGAAGAGAAGCAAGCAGAGCTCCCATGTAGCAAGAGCAAAGAAAGGGTTGATATTACAGTCCTTACTTAGGGGTTATATGGCTTTTCTGGGTTGAGGCACGGATGTCATGAGATCATCAGTCCAGTGCACACTCAGTAGGTGTTCACAAACCTCAGGTTCAGTCACAGATGGTTCCCAGATTCTTTGGAGTGTTTGTGTGCCCATGTGTGTGTGTGTGTGTGTGTGTGTGTGTGTAACAGGACTGGAGAGGTGATTGAGTGGTTAAGAGCACCCACTGCTATTCCAGAGGACCCAAGTTTGGTTCCAAGCACTCAAGTCAAGCATGTCACACCATCTGTCACCAGTATCAGGGGATCCAACACCCTTTCTGACTTTTACCGACACCTGTGCACATGTAGCATATATTCACACACACACATGCATGAACATATATGCACACGAGCACACAAATACACAAATTTTGAATTAGCAACAACAGAAAAAGGGGAGATAACAAAAGACCAGAGTACAAGCCAGTGTCCCCAAATACGTCTGGTATTTTTGGCCTCATGTACAAAATAACTGATAGAACCAATGATGTTTACAGCTCCTGGCCAAGGACAAGTGAGGCCCCCAACCCTAACCATGCCTGAACAGCTCCTCTTTCTTCTAATCGGTATAAACTATATGTAAGAATGTGACTTAGAATTCAGCTGTGCTCCAGCCACAGTGCCTACCACAGCCGTCACCAATAGGCATCCACTGAGCACGGTCTGTGTCTGTGAGTCCCTATAGCTCACAGGCTTCGTTCCCACCTGGGAAGCTGAGGCTATATCAGGTCCGGGTTGCTACATAGCCTATTCTGCTCCCTTCCCTGACTCCTGCCTGGAAATCAGAGAACCTGGCTATGGGCTTGTGCTGTGAAACCTTCCCCATCCTCAGCAAGATGGACGAAAGCAGCCATGACTGCAGCATGGTCCTGGTTGCTCTTTCAGAACTCCCACCGTGCTGTCCCCAGTGCTGGCCCTGAGCTCTCTTCAGAGTGCCCCCAACCTCATGCTATTGTCTTTCTGTACAATCATGGCATTCATGACTCTTCTAATAAATGCCATGCCCTCCTATATCTTTCCGGCCTCCTGAGTCCTTCATCTGGGTGGTTGGTAGAGAGGCGGTGGGCGGCTCAGTTGGTAATGTGCTCGCTCTGTAACCGTGAGGACCTGAGTTTGATTCTCAGCCTCCACATAAGGAAGCAGATATGGGTCGCTGGGTCTCACCCGTGAGCCAGCCTGAGCTCAGAGTTCTGTAAGAAACCCTGTGTCAAACACTTGAATGTGGAGCTAGATGGGGGTGGTGCCTGCCTTTGATCCCAACCAGCACTCCGAAGTAGAGGCAGGTGGATCTCTGCGTTCAAAGCCAGCTCGGTCTACAGAGTGAGTTCTAAGACAGCCAAGGTCACACAGAGAAATCCTCAAGATACAAAAGAGAAAAAAAAATGTGTGTGTGTATATGCAAATATATACACATTATGTATATGCAATGTATGTATGGATATATACAATATGTATATGTGTATATAGTGTGTGTATATAGTGTAAATGTATATTTTCATAGGTGTATATATGTACATATATATGCATATATATGAAAGTGATGGAGAAAGATACCTTTGGCCTTAATGTGCGAGTGCCTGTGTACTCACACACACATATGTTTATAGGCATACACACACACACACACACACACACACACACACACACACACACACACTGTACTAGACTGGCCCAATCTACTTGCCTCAGGCACCTGAGTACTGGGATGACAAGCACATCTGGCAAAAGTGAATTTCAGCCAGATGATAGAGACTGATGAAGATGGGCAGCTTTATTAAGAGGAAACCTGATTCCTGGCAGGGTACCAAACGATGTGTGCAATTCCATAAGGTTCAAGGCATTTTTGAGAACTCAATGGAAGAGAGACAACTTTTTTTGTCCCAAGACAGCGTTTCTCTGAGTAGCCCTGACTGTGTCCTAGAACTCGCTCTATAGACTGGGCTGGCCTTGAATTCAGAGATCTGCCTTCTTCTGCCTCCCGAGTGCTGGGATTAAAAGCATGTGCCACCTTTAGAAGAAATCAAAGGTAGAAGGGAAGATACAGAAGGAGAAATAGTCATTCGAGCAATGTTGGGCTCCAGATGTGATGTCTGGTTTGGTGAGCAGGGGCACCTGAGCTGTGTGTCGGACATTCCAAGCTAGAGAATGCTGACTTTTTAAAAACTTAGAAACAACAAGAATAATACCTGAAGAGCTGGAGAGGTGAGCAGTGGCTCCGCAGTTAACAGCACTGGCTGCTTTTCCAGAGGATCCTGGTTTGATTTTGGCTCCCAAGCGTCTATAACTCCAGTTACAGATTAGGGGATCTGACACTTTCTTCTGGCCTCCGAGGACACCAAACATGCACATGGTGGCCAGACACATGTGTAGGCAAAACACCCATACAAAAATAAAATAAAATAAAATAAAACTGGCAGGCTTGGCAATGAAGGTCTGTAAGTAACTGCATGGGGTGGGGGTGGGTTTTTTTTTAGGATGTCTAAGAACATTACCTCATTAAGGCCATAAGCCCTCCTCCCATCTCCTTAGCATGTCTTTGGGTGAATTGGCTTTGGGGCGGCCTGGTTATCTCTGTCAGGTGATTGACAGGCCCACGCTGGATTAAGACTTAAGCAAGGGACAATGGTATGTATTGTTCTAATCTTTGGAAGTAGATCAGAATGTCTTATCTCCACTCAGGGTCAGAGGTGGAACTTCCCATTCCATTCCTTTGGGCCGGAGGAAATAGCTTTTCCTTACCAGCCTTCAACAAAGTCCTGAAACCTGCATCTCGTCACATGGTATTTAAATCTTAAGGAGGGGCAACTGTGGTGTTGTCCTTTCTAGAGTTACCAGGAAAGCAGGAAGTGGGATCCAGAGCTGATTAAGAAAGAGAAGTTTATTCTCAACGCTACAGCCTATTTAGCTGCCTAAGAATAAGGTGGCTTTTGAGGCGTATTGTTTCAATATAGAAGGACGGATGTCTAGAAGTATAAAGCTCAAGGTCGTATAAAGCTCAAGGTCGCAGGCATGCTGGCCCAGAGCAGTTCCATCTCTTGCTCTGAAGATCTCTGCTTCAGAGGCCTGTCCGGAAGACAGTGTTTACCGTCTCTGCAGGCAATCTTCATTTTATTGTGTTGTAGTTTCTTGACTTCCCATAGCAGAAAATACAACCTCTATCTCCACAGTGGGGTCTTCTTTCCCTTGTGATTCTCCTTAATTTCTGCCTCTCCTTCTTCAGAATGACAGGAACTAGAATGCAAGGACAATTACATCTCATTGCTGGTGTATTGAGTCTTGCCATCCCAGCGGAGGAGAGGCAGAGCCCTGCCAGCCTATCTCAACTGGTGAGCCTCTAAGCTCAGTGACAGACCCTGTTTCAGAAACAATAGATCCTGAGGAATGGCCCATGAAATTGACCTCTGACCTGCACGTATGCACACACTCACACACATGCTCTCTCTCTCTCACACACACACACACACACACACATGTTCTCTCTCTCTCTCTCTCTCTCTCACACACACACACACACACACACACACACACACACACACACTCACACATCCTTTAATACAATATTTTTTATGGTGATCTAGTGGTGGTCTTTGGTGAAGAAGACTGCTTTGTCATGTGCCATGTAGGACATTAGGAAGACCAAACAACGTCCATTAATGTCTATCGAAAGGCAGTGCAGTGACTACTCCCGTAATCCCAGCACTCAGGAGCCTAAGGAATATCTCAACTTTGAGGCCAGACTACAAGATGATTTTCTGTATTAAAAGCAAAACAAGGGCCTGGAGAGAGGGCTCAGCGTTTTAAAGTGCTCGAGGTTCTTGCAGAGGACCCGCGTCTGATTCCCAGCATGCACAGGTAGCTCACGACCGCCTTTAACTCCAGTGTCAGGGGATCTGAAGCCCTCTTCTGGTCTCCCTGGGCACCCCCGCACAAGAACACACACACACATGTTCACAACAACAAATAAATACAAGAGAAATCTTTCAGAGCAAAGCAATTTTTGCTGAATGATAAGGATCTAGACATCTGCGGCTTGAGTTTTTCTTCCTGTGTTGGTGGTGGAGTTTTGAGTAGCGTCTTCTGTTTACTTGCAGTGCCTTTAACTATGAAGCTCTACAAGAACGTAAACTAGTCTTAAAGGGCCCCTTCCTCCTCTGCCTTCTCCTTCTCCTCCTTTTCCGCCTTCTCCTCCTCCTATCTATGAGCCATTGATGTTTGATAAATACACTTACAAACCTTCTTGGACCCCCACTTGACCCCACAAGCAGGCTGTTGTGCTTTGTGTGTGCATCAGCTTGTTAATTACAAAGGACATCCAAATGAACCATCAGTCCTTCTCTGAGTCCGCGTATTGACTTTCCGGTGTAACAAGAAAACAGCACTTATTTTCCTCTCACCTCAGTCATTCGTGCAGCGTAACTAACTCCTCTCATCTTTCCTAGAGCATATTGTTCCACCATTTTCTTTTTTATCGTTGGGATTCTTTTCGCTTATTTTTAAACAAAGAATCCGTTCCACAAGGAAAGCAGAATGCTGTCTGAGCCGCCATTCTTATTTATTTGAAAGGAAACAATGGCTTTTTGAAGCAATAACTCACCTACCCCAGAGGTCATTTTTCCAATAGTCTCAGCCACGGAGAACACGGCTCAGGAAAAAGGGCTCTGAAATAAACACCACAGGGCTCATTCGCAGAGCTCTCAGAGTTCGTTTCCATCTTCTTACTGTCAGTCAACAAACACCTCCCGTTTTACACAAGATCCTGGTGAACGTGACAAACTGCTTCCTTAGCTCAAAGATGATTAGAGACAACTTTTTGAAGGGGATCAAGAGGCACCTAGGGATGGATGCGAGCAAAGGAAACACTTTCTTAGGGCAACAACAAAACCCAGATATTCGAATCAGGAAATTATTGCAAGTGGGGGGTCGTTTGTGTTTGACCCACAACTCCCACATCCTGCAGGTCTCTCAGTTATCCTGGAAGTCATGATTCCGGGACAGCATTGAGCTGTCAGCATTATTTCACGGTCAGTGAAGAGGTAGGGCTGAAAACTCAGAAGGCACCTGGACCATGACCCAGAGAGGGTGAAACAGAAAGAGGCACTGAACACAAAAGACTGTTTTGCTTTTCGGTTTATTCCACTTCCTGTAGGTCCCAACCTCTTTAAAGGAAAGACTAATTTCTTTCTGTATAAAATGGAGAAAAGCGTCAAAGAGTTGATGTTTATTATATCCCTGGTTGGGATCCAGAATCCCCAACAGTCTCAAGCATCAAGTCTGAAGTGATAACTGGGAGTCTGAGATGGATGGATGGACGGACGGATGGATGGATGGGTGGATGGATGGATGGATGGATGGATGAAGAAGAAGGTGGGGTTAGAGGAGTGTAGCTGGAGGATACAGACAGAGAAGGGTAGGGCATGGAACCTACCTGTGGGTGGAGAAGGACTAGTCAGCCAGGGCAAGAGTTAAGGTGACTATGAATGTGATCCTTCCCTCTCTGTGCTTGCACTCAGTCTGGCAAAGATGATATGCCCACTACACAACGGGCTTTGCGTGTGTCAACCATCGCCTGAGACGGACTAGTGAAACAACTGCTCTGCTCCCTGCTTTACAACAAAATCTGAGAGGGCAGAGGCTCCCCACTGTATCACGTGCCAGATTTTGTGGTTATTAAGCTGGGTCAACATTCAGTGACAATAGAGGGCAGACGTTGAGTTGCTCATCCCAAGGGCAGAGGATTGCCTGAACTAAGAAGATATGGGGAGGAGTCCCTGACCCTGAGTGAGGGCCATTCATCTACTGACATTCCATGTGTGGCCTCAGTCCCCATGGAAACTCTAAACCAACATAAAAATGTTCCCCCACTAAAAGAGATGATTTGCCACAATGATCTTTCTGTCCCTGGTGTAAGACTAGACCAGGTCTTCACATCAGGTTAGTCCTTTGCTATCTTTAAATGATATACTGGGGGTAAAATCACTTATGTTAGCACTGGTGAATTCAGCTGATGTCATACTGGAAAGACAAATCTGCATATCGTAGAAACAGAAGGAAATGACCTCATTGCTAAAAACGGTTTCCTGTTGACTGATTTAAATATTCAACAAAATACCAAAGACAAGGTAGTTTTTTGGGGGGCAAAAAGGGATGGGGCCCAAAATCCAAGTGTTGAGTTCTATGTGGGTAGCCACTAGTCTGCAAGCATAGAAAAAAAAGAGGTCATCTTATAGGAGCTTAGGCCTTATTTTCTTCTTACAATTTATTGATTTTGACAATTATGAGAATTATGGCTTTGAAGATTAAAGATTCTCAAATGATCACCTGCTTTATTCTGGTTGTGGTTTTGTTTTTGTTTGTTTGTTTGTTTTTGAGACAAGGTTTCTTTGTGTAGCCCTGGTGTTCTGAAAGTCTACTCTGTAGACCAGGCTACCCTTGAATTCAGAGATCGACGCCATCTTCCGACTCAGCTACTTCATTTACTGGTTGAGAGCTGAAGCTCACTGGAGTTAAGTGCTATGCCTGTCCACTCTAGAGTAACTGCTTAGTGCATTTGGGCACTTGGGGAAGGGCCGGATACAGATTTTTTTTTTTTTTTTTTTTTTTTTAAGAAAAGATACAGGCAGACTAACTTCTGGAATACCGTTTCTGGAATTGCTTCTATAGCCACCCAGAGTTTCTCCAGGAATAGCAAGATACGTCCCTCCACTTGGATATGGAATGAACATCTCTAACCTGGCATGTCTGAAACAGGGTTCCTAGTCTATCCCACTGACCCAAAATTAGCTTACGCTTAGTTTTTCCACCTTACTGGGATGGCTTCACCATCCACCCACAAGCTTAAGGTAGACATCTAAGAGTTATTAGATTTTCCTCCCATTCCTCAGTGCCAACCAGCTAGTGGTAAGCCTTACTAGTTGTACCAACAAAGCTATCTTTGGTCTTGCCGTGCCCCGCCCATCTCACAACCATCACCCTCAGCCGCACCCTCACAATGCTCTCCTAGACCACGTTTAACAGCTACCCAGTCTCTCGGCTTCTAATCTCGCCCTCTGCAAACTGTCTTCCATGCAACAACAGTGTGCTATTTTAGAAACATCATCCAGACCCGTGCCTTTCCTGCCCCAAAACCTTTCTAACGGCTTCGGACCACTCTTGGAATAGATCAGGACTCCTTGTTCTGACTTATGATAAGTCAGCGGCTCTCAACCTGTGGGTCTCGACACCCTTGGGATGGTATATCAGATCCTCTGCAAAGGAGTTATTAACATTACCACTTACAGCGGTGGCAAAATTACAGTTGTGATGGAGCAATGAAGTAACCCCGAGCTGATAGTCTCTTTTACTTTGATACACGTTACATGCATATATGTTTATATATGCATATATGCACAAACGTATATAAATAGACTGTTCTGTGTCTGTTTTCGTTGTTCCTGTGTATATGGTGTCAAGGCTGACAACTCTGCACTGGACAACCAAATAACAGCGCTCATCCATGGAGAGGCTGATTCTCCCTCCCTCAGAAGCCAGCAGTTACCTGTAGTTCTTTGTCTAGGGCTGGGACCCTGTGAAAGTTTCCCATTTCCCATGAACATAATCGTCGATACTGCCGTTTTTTCTGATCTTGTTTACGCAGCCATTGCTAGGAGAGACTTCACAGCAGACTGTTTGCTCTTTGGCTCTGACAATCATTCCACCCAGTCTCCAGAGGTGTTCTCTGAGCCAAGGGTGCTGGGGCTGTATCCGTGCAGAAGGGTATGTAATGGCGTCCATTGGGATGAGCGGCCCACGATCTGTTGATCTCTGCGTTATGTCTGGTGGTGGTTTCCTGTGAAGGTCTTCATTTGCTGTGAAGAGAGACGTCTTTGGTGAGGGACAGTAGGTACACTTATCTATGCGTATATGGATAAGATTTAGAATGTAGTAAGGAATTATGCAGGTCGAGCAAAATGTCAGTAGTAGGGTTTTTTCCCCCCTATGGTCCATAATTTCACTTGTCCCAGAAAGCTGACTAGGTTTCCAGTACCAGGCATGATTTCCCTCCTGTTGAATGAACAAGAAACTCCTTAATGTTAAACACAGCGGGGAAAACAGTTTCTGGAGTCCATAGGGAATCCGGAACCCAAGAGTCCACAGTTCCCCCAGAACAGTCTGTGTCCGTCTGACTGTCTTGCCTGTAAATGTGAGAGCCCAGCAAGCGGTGGGTCCACTCCGTCCTTGATCTCAGTGTGTTCCAAAGTCTCCTTTGTATCTAGAAAACTCAAATTCACATTTTTAGAAGGCAAGTAGGTCATTTCCTCCTTGACACCCATCCTTGAGACCTAGCAGAGAAAAAATTGCCTTTTCCTTTCTGTTTTGGAGCAACAGAAACAACAACAACAACAACAAAATTCAATCCTAATCACTCCAAGACAAAAACGGGGAGTCAGACATGCACCACTACATCTCTGACAGGCCTTTACGATCTGGTTTTATTATTCAGCTCATACGGAAATGCTAATCCCTGAGAAGGGGAAGAGGAAAGTCTCCCATGGCTTCTTCAGCACAAAGAGCTTACTGGAAACAGGAAGAAGGAGCCTTACAGCTGTGACTGCAAAGGCATACCAGGAAGGGAAAGACCAGAGCCCTTTATTTACTGCCACTGAGGAGGGAAGGGACAAGGGGTGGGGGTGACTTCTGGAATGTGAGGTGAGAAGGGAAGGTAGGTGGGCACACCTTCCTCAGCACATGAGCTCTGGAGCGACAGTGCTAAGCCACCCGGGAGACATGAGTCTGGACTTTTTTGTGCTACTTCCTAACATGACGGACTGGTAATCGTCTTTAGAGCAGTGTTAGAACCCAACCTTCTGAGCAAATCCTACCACATGTTGTAGCCCATCTGACCTCCTGCAAATAAACAATACAGAGGGCTTGGGGAGCTGGCTCAGTTGTTAAGCACATACAGCACACAAACATGACAACCAGAGTTGGGATTCCTAGAACCTAATTACATACTGTAAATGCCTGCTAGGTGTGGCGCCTGTCTCTAAGTCTAGCCTCAGAAGGCAGAGGCTGAATCCATACAGTAAAGACTCGCCGTATTGTTGGGCTTTGGGTCTGATTTAGAGACTCTGCCTCAATGAATAAGGTAGAAAAACAGTGGAGGGGCTGGGGGTCCCTGATACCCGCCAACTTTGGGCCTCTACATGCACATGCATGTGGCTACACACATACATACATACATACACACACACACCCTCTTTTGTGCACACACATACACATACATGAAAATGGCAAAAGAAAAGAATACGTGTAAAGCATGTTGTGGGGTTTTTTCGTTTTTAACAATAAAGGGCTGGGTCAGCAGCTCAGGCAGTAAAATGTCTGCCACGCAAACATGAGGACCTGAGTTAAATGCCCAGGACCCACACAACTTTGTATTAGTGCAAAGCTGTCACCCCAGCACTAGGGTCATAGACACAGGTGGATCCTTGGAGATCATTAGCCAGGCATCCTGGAAGAATCCAGGATCTCCAGGTTGACTGACAGACCCAGACTCAGAGGAAATAAGGAGGGAAGTGATTGAGGGAGACGCTGACCCTCACGTGCATGCCTGCCTACAGGTGCGTACCCACATCGCATGCACGCATGCAGACAGGAGCATACATGCGCATAAGTAAAAATAAAATGACAGATGCTATCTGAGAGTCTTAGCTTATGTCTATGGGACGGACCAAATAGGTGGTTAAGGGTTTTAATGTCCACTAAAATTCCTAAAAAAGAGAAACACGCTAACAGAGTTCTAACACTCTCTTTGCTTAGAAGATGTTTGGAGGTATACGGGGCACTCAAATTTTCAGTCTTAGACAGCAGGGACAGGACATGAGAGTGTGAGGAGGAGGCCATCGCAGAATGGATGGGGATAGAGAAGGGCTAGGGTTGCCTGGTTCACTTTCCACTTTGATCCCTTACTCTGAATCCTATGACGATCACAGGGTTTTTTTCCCTCAAGTTTGTCTGCAAACCTCAGCTCTCTGCCGGCAGCAGCGGCAGCGCCAGTCCCTTTCTCTTCTTGCGCTTCCTCAGCAAAACTGGTCCCTCAGGGGAGTTGTACTAGGCTCTCTGCCCCACACGCCTGACAACTGGATTCTCTTGGTTACTGAGAGGTTTTTCTCCTCAGTTCTCAAAAGAGTTTAGCAGAAGGCAAGGGAGGACCTAAGGGGGAACCAGGTTGGGATGGGGATGGGGTGGGCCACTGTTCTCAACTCTACCTGCAGGTGTGGCCACCGCTCTCCCCAAGCCACAGGCTCTCTGAACACTGGGGCGCAGAGGAATTCAAAGTGAATAGCCAGCAGCCTTTCTTTGGGACCTGTACTCCAATTCTCTTCACTTCAACCTGCTTTCATTCGATAGCACAGGCATTGGCTCCCGGGCCTGTGTCTGTGGCCGCTGACATGGGTGTAATAAAAAGGATTAATGCTATCTTCACCTCTTTGTTTTGTAAGAAATGATTCCATTTCCCACTTTAACTTGCTGGGAGACTAAGAAAAACCTGCATTCCAGGTAACTTTTTTTTTTTTTTAAATCATCGAAGGTTCGTGTTTTCTCAATCTCTGAAGGGATCTTTGAAGGAAGAGAGAGAGCCCTTTGCTCTGTGAAACGAGGTGATCCCTTTCACATTGAAAGTTTTTCATTGTCAAGTTCAATGTCAGGGGAAGAGTCAATGGGTGAATTACAAGTGCTCGCCACAATGGGAAGGGATTTCTACATGACAGAGGCCTAAAGAAAGCCGAACTGAATGCTGCACTGTTTCTTCTCCATAAAAACTCAGGGCGAATGGCAACTCCTCGTAACTACGGGGATCTTTCCATTCTGCTCAGTGTGGTCACCACTGCTGTTTCTTTCTTGGGCAAAATCTCTTCTGCACCACTTCTTTAGTACCACAGAGAAGGCCACAGGTACCTGTTCAGAGCAGGCCAATTTATCCGCGCAGGAAGGCATGAGAGATGAAACTTCCTCTTGTCTCAGATTGATCCATTTAGCGTCAGGAATCAAGGTGACGTAATTCAAGCTCATCTCGTGGTCATAGATGGCCCCATGCTGTCTGTGGATTTTTCCAGAGGAGCTGGGGATGTGTGGGGGCCCACTGCTGCTGCTGGAACAATGGATAGCCATGATGGAGCAGATGGGACAAGACTCTTGCCCTTGCCAAGAGAAGCTGAGTCTGGCCACGGAGAGCATTTCTGTATACTCTGGTGATTAGCTCATGGGAAACCTTAGGAGAGATGAGGAATTGGCTCTAAGAGATGGGGAACTGTATCCGATGAAGGCTTGGAACCATGCTAGAGAGAGAGGCTATGGTCCCGCTGTGGACACCAACAGTGCTTCCGTTGAGTTTCCGTCACACTGCAGGCTGCTCAATTGAGCATCATATTAGTGCCATTTCTTGTAACTATGGCCAAATAACCGATGAGGCAGCTTAAGGAAGGGAAGGGTTATAGACGTTCCACATGGCTGAGGAGGTCCCTTGGCTGAGGAAGGCTGCTTGGATAATGGGAAGGCCAGGAAGGAGAGAAAGAGGAATGCTAGCTCTCGGTTGGCTTTCTCCTTTCCCCCTTTTTATTCAGGCTAAGACAACAGCTCCTGAGATGGTGCCATATTTAGGGTAGGCTTAATCCTCTCTGGAAATGCTCTCACCCAAAGCAGTGCTCCCTATGGCCCTCGATATTTCTTCACACTTGAACATAGCCGAAAGCCTGAGATTTGATGAGTTTCTTACCCAATCAACCTGATAATCAAAATGAACCACCCAAACTAGTCATGCAGTTACATGATTATAATCCTAGCGCTTGGGAGTGGAAGAAGAAGGATCAGAAGTTCAAGGTTATCTCTGGCCAATGTTTGAGGCCAGCCTGGACTACATGAAATGGTTGGAAATAACCATCACAAATACTGCCCCGCCCCTTCACTCCAATCACTAGCTCCTGGGAGGATCTGGGTTCTGCATTTCTCCCCCCACCCCAGCCCCCAACACCAAGAGAGGTGAGAAGATGGCCTGAGGTGTTTCAGATTTTAATAGGAAGTCAATTTGCCTCCCGATGTTGGGGATTCCCCAAGCACAAGAAGAGTGCACATCTTGGGCACCCCCAAAAGTGACAGATGTCATTCTCACACTGGAGAGGGACTAATATTGTCACCTTCTGGAGGAGCCAGATTCAGCATAATGCCCTCAGCCGTCGTCACCCGTCTTTGGTCACTGATGCATTGCTTATACGCCACAAGGTATTTCCAGGGATTCAGATTGACTGGCGAGCTGGACAACTTTTAACTCAAGGGCTCACTTTCTCGAGCTCTGCTTCTTTCACTAAGCCTACTGTAATGTGGCCATGTTACACTCTTACTTTCTGTGTAACGGAGACTACCCACCAGATGCAGAGCTCTTTCTGATCCCCACATGACATCATAATTTGCATGCTCTAAAAGAAATGAGGAAATAATGTATGCAAATCCTGCAGATCTCCATAAAGTTAGAGAAAAGGCACCTACCGTTGGCATGTCGCTGTGAAGGTTGCAGACCCTGTACTCAGGAGCGGCAAGCAGTGTCTTCTATAGCACTATTGGACACGACGGCACTTCCTAGTTGCGTCTTGATAAAGGGGAAAGCTTGGAGCGGCATGGCTAGCAAACTGTCCATTTCCTGTGAAATAAGGAACGCACTGGGGGCCAAAATAGTGAAGTTATCAAGTATCTTACATGCAGACTGCCACCTTAAAAGGACTGCCACACAAGCCATGTCCCCCTCCCCCCCCCAATGATAATGTTTGCTATTGTAGTGGACAATATGGCACATTGCAGACACAGGGAACTCAATGCATTTTCCTTGGTGGTGAGAACAGCTGGAGCTAACATAAATTGTCTCTTATTTTGGTAACAAAAGGCTTGGCATTTATTAGTTTCTTGGAAGCCATAGAGGTATTTTAAAATAGTACGCTAAAAAAATGTGGGTATCATTACCAATTTTGAGGTGCTCACAATGAGATTATTGTCTCCCACCGAAACACAGCCCCTGCACCTCATGCACCCAACTTCCTGGAATGTTAGCGGCTCAAATAGCCATAAATTAATCTAAACCAAGGATTAGCGGTTGGTGCAAACCATTAACTAAGCTGCAGACTTCATTAAGCCTCCCTACCATTTCATCTTAATGAGAGACGCCGCCATCAATTCGAACTACAAGGTCTAACACTTTGGTAGCAAAACTACATTAATTCAGACTGAACGGGACTACATACAAGATGGCTCTGGAGGGCCATGATATCTAGCATTTTTCTATGCCAAATGCAGGGCCAAACGCTTAGTATGTTATGTTCTGATTTCTCCTCCCCAGAAATCAAGGGGTGGGGAAGCACTGGATGTTATCCTGACAGTGTTAGCGATGGTACAGTCAGCCTTAGGATGCCAAGCAATGTTTGCAAGACAGCTTTGCAGGAACCAGGCCTGGACTAGGGTCTTTCGCTGTCTCTCAAGGTTTCTCCCTCTGCACGCACCTCTACCCCTTCTTTCTCTGTGCATGTGCATGTGGAGGTGAGAGATCAATCGGAGGCTTCTTTGCTTAGTACAGCCCACCTTATTTGGCCTAAGGCCTTTCTTAGCCCAAGGTCTCACTGCACTCTTTTATGGGGTTCCATTGGGGACATTCTTTCCGGGTGTGAAAAGGCATTGAGCCAGCTCTGCCTAGAGCCCTACTTCCAAAGGTCATGTGGATCATCTATCGCAGGTAAATTCAATGGGGTAGATGATTATCCTGAGTCAATAATGAATATGGGGTTTTCTGAGGCAGGTAGAGGGGTTTCAACCATGTAGGGAACACAGAACCTCCCACTTTCGCTTGGGGGAGGGCGGAGCTTGTAGGGGCGGAGCTTGTCGGGGGCGGGGATGGGCGAGGGCGGGGCTAGCTTGCTTTTCAAGCCAGAGCTTGGAGGAGCACATTGCAAACATTCCCGCTGCCTTTGGCTTTCCTTTCCTGAGTGTTTTAAGGCTTAATTAATGTGTGTAAAGTGATCTGAAACACGGGAATGAAAAGAGCCAGGGACCCGCAGAGTGCCCATGATTACCTGAGGGCAGACAGCTGTAAAAGGGAGCCGGAGGGGGGCCTGGAGAGGCTGGGAGAGGACTCTGCTCAACAGCCAACTGGCTGGCCCCACGCCAACTTGGACTGTTTTTGGCAGAGTTTGGACCCATGCCTTCCTCTCAAGGCTTACAAGGCAGCTCTACTCAGGAGAAATAATTCTTCAGGGATCTGAACTGAGCGGAAGGACCAGAGCGAAGATACAAAACTATGGCCATTTTCATGAGTCAACCCTATAGCGGAGGTGATGAGACAGCATTCATCCACCTCTCTTGTCAAAGCAAGACAACTGCAAATTCCCACGTTTCGGGGGCCAGGAAGAGATGCACACAGAAACATCAAAGAGATGAATGAGTCACTGCTTTCCCCTTGACAGGCGGCACAGCGGCAGTCCCATCACCCGTAGGAGGTAACGAATCTCTTTAAAATGGTGGGTGGAAATAATGAGGCCCCGGACCCACGCTGTTGCCCTATCTCCCAAGTGTGTTAGCAAAAGGGTGAGGCTATCAGTCTCATGGGGGATGTGAAGGCTGTGACTCCACAGGGTGATGTCAAGTGGCACCTTATTGCAACTCGAAGCATCCAGAGAGGCAAGTGCTTTCTTCCATTTTCACCCGATTCTACGAAGTTTGAGAACATCGGGCACAGAGAGAGCCCCTGCACACGCCGGTGTACATAAACAGTGGGGATATATACGAGGAACCCAGGCTGTTTATGACGATGGAATTAGCAAAAAGGGTTGTTTGGGTAACCCAAAGTTATTTTGGGTCTTCATTGTGTTTCGTTCAGTGTCCCGCTTGGACTAATAGATGGGTTGTTATTGACCGCCACAACCCACAATCTGAGGGTGTGGCTGCTGACAGTACCCTACAGTTTGGAGAACAAGGTGGGTGGAGACTTGCTTTCTGGAGAACTCTTATAGCCTCACTCCAAGACCAGGTCTGTGACTATGCCATAAAACACCTAGTCTCACAACACAAGGAAGACCTACTAAGTGGATTGACCCCCCCAACCCCCCCAGAAGGAAGCCCATTTACAGTTTCTCTGCCTGAGCAATTTAAATGGCCCAAGAGACACTGTCATGCTCATTCGCCACCACAGCAATTCAGGCTGTTCCTCTCCGTATACCTCAACCCTGACCAGCTCTTACTGTCTGATGTCACTCATGGGTCTCCAGAGGGTCCTCTGAAGCCACCAATAACGGATGCTTTCATAGAAACATCTGAACTAGTACCGTGGTATCCCCAATAGGTCACCTCCCCTTCTGTCATGTAAATCATCTCCCACTGGGTCTGAGAATGATTTCTGCATCATTTGCAACATCAGGAAGTTCATTTTGTATGTGAGCTGTCCTGAACTGCAGAGTGGCCTCACACCTACTCAGACACTGTTCTGAGTGTGTTTGTGAGAGTGTTTTGGGGAGAGATTATCCTGGAATTGTTGGCCTGAATAAAGTTGATAACCTTCCACAATGTGTGTGAGCCTCAGCACACCAGCCAAAGGCATAAATAGAACAGAAAGGTCTTCTCCTGAGAAAGGGCCCTCTCAATCTGGGTCCCTCAACCTGGGACATTCCTTGGAATTTCCCCTAAACATCAACTCTTCTGGGTCTTGAGCCTGCTGATAATCACATTAGAACTACGCCACTAGCCCTGCTGGGTCTGCAGTGCGCTAATGCAAGGCTTAGGGGTAGATCGGCCTCCCTAGGTGCATAACCAAATTCTGTCTTGTTTTAAAACAGTGCCTCGCTATGTAGATGTGCCTGTCCTTGAACTCACAGGGTTCATCTGTCTCTACCTCTTCTCAAATGCTGGGATTAAAAGTGCCACACCCACCTGGCATAGCTAAATTATTAGAATAAATCTCAACCAACTTTCCCCTGCCTCCTCCTTTCTGGAACCGGTGGTCTTTTTGTCACTTTATAGGTTTTTTTTTCTTCTACCCTTCTCTACCCTTTTCCCACCCCTTCAACCCCCTCACACTAGGCAGGAGAGAAAAAAGGATACAGGGGAAAGAGGAAAGAGATCTTTTAAGTCAGGGATCAGAAAGGGGGAAACGTTAACGTTAGACTACTTCCTGCTGATTAGGGGCACTGAGTTCCATGGGGTTAAGTTTGTTTTTTGCCACCGGGATATCTAATGTCTTCTTGTTGTTTCTTCTTTTTCTTTGCGCATGACTACTTAACAAACTGTGACCCACAACAACCGACAGCCCACCATGCCTCTCAGGACCCTAGCATTTAGATAACTCCTGAAAAACACCCAGAATTGCAAATGTCACCCAATCGCAGAAGCTATCTGAAGCTAGAAAAAAATCCCACCCCTGCTAGAGCATGAGGCAAATCACAGGCAACTTCCTGCTTCCTTGCCTACGGGCTCTTCCTCCAGAGAACCCTGAACTAAAGCAAACACCTTTCTACACTTTACTCGTTCATTTAACTAACTTTCTTCCTTCCTTCCTTCCTTCCTTCCTTCCTTCCTTCCTTTCTTTTTCTCACAGGGTTTCTGGCTATACAGCCTAAGATGACCTTGAATTTCTAATCTTAGGACCTCCACCTCCTGCTGGGATCACAGATAAGTGCTGTCATAACCACTGTGATGTGTCTGTGTGATGCTGGAAAGCACTCTACCTACTAAGTTACACCCCCAGTCCCTCATTCAAAGAAGATGAGCGTGTACTATATATCAGACATCATTTTGCTTTGTTTTTGTTTCAAGACAGGTTCTCACTCTGTAGTCAAGGCTGGCCTCAGACTCTCAGCTGTTCTGCTGCCTTGACCGTGCGTGTGCTGGAATTAAAGACACGGCCAGTTCAGGCACTTTTATGTTCCAAGCTTCCTGGCACCGTGGAACTTCTGCTGCGATGTGTGGAGGAGACCGTGGATTATCAAGATCGTAGTAGATCAAACACGTTAGAAAGTGGTGAGCTCAAAGAGAGAGGTGAGAACAGAGGAAGAAGCAAGAGATGCTGGAGAAGGGACATTGGGCAAGGGCTTACGGGACATAAAAGGGGTCACGCGGAGACCGCAGTCACCTTCAAAGATCAAGGCACCCAGGCTCAAGATTTACATCACTTCTTCAAGGGACAGCGTCTCACTGGACTTCATTTTCTGACCCTCCATGGTTTGGCAATGCCTGAGGTGTTCCCTCCAGTGGACCTCCCTCTCTTCATTCTTCTGTACAGCATGGGGAAATTACTCAGGGATGATGAGTCACAGCAGAAACCTAAAAGCAACCCCAGGGTGAACAGTTCATGGGAAGTGGCCCTGTAGAAGATTCAGCGAGGGGCAGCCCAGCATATGATGACATTGGGCAGGAAGAGGAGATACCGTTCTCTGGTTTGCCTCTTCCTGCAATCTGTCATTTTTCCCTTTGTCTCCTCTGGGCCACACCCCACCAGCAGTCAACTGGTTAGGGACTCTTTGACACCTGGACGGGTACAGGCAGCCCCACAACTCAGAGGAGGATGCGCTTAAGGGTGGCTCAGAAAATAACTGACAGTTGGCACTCAGGACAGGGCAGCAGGGAGGTAATTCAACTGCAGCAGGGTGGCCACCACAGTTGTTTGCTTTAAGGACATTTGTGCCTGGTTGTTTCTTGTCAACGCCACACAAACCAGAGTCACCAGGGAAGGGGGGCCTCAGTTGAAGAACTGCCTCCGATAGAATGGCCTGTGGCCATATCTGTTGGGCATTTTCCTTTTTAGCTGATTGACGTGGGAAGGTCCATGATACCCATTGTGTGGGCAATACCATCCTTGAGCAGGTAGGTCTGGCTCTGTGTGTGTATGTGTGTGTGTGTGTGTGTGTGTGTGTGTGTGTGTGTAACTGAGGAGCAAGCCACAGTGTTCCTCTGTGGTCTCAGCTTCATTTCCTGCCTCCAGGTTCCTACTCGATCCTCTCAGTGATGGATTATGACCTGGGAATTATAAGATGAAATAAAGTCTCCCGCAGGCAAACTAGGATGATTTCATTCCCATGGCCTAGAGTATTACCTTAACCTAATGCTTGATCCAGTCACAATTGGAGGAATGAGTGAATTTGAGAATGAATGATTGAGTGACTCGGGCCTTGAGCCTGCTTAGTAACGGGGCTGCTTTGCGACATCTCACAGTTCCCTGTCGATGCTAAGGCTACTTGGATCCTACCGTTCACACCATTTTAAGGTGACACGGACACCGACACGGATGGTACAGCTGTAAAGTCATTAGTGTTTCCACAAAGAGGTCAGATAGATCCATCAGGTGACTTTTACACAAGCCCTTCCAAGTACCTCACCAGGAAGGAGCATACACCTCCTGATAGCCCTTCCCTGACTGGCCCCTTACTCAGCTGCTGTACTCTTTTGAAGTTTCTGTCTGTGAGGTTCAACATCATCCAGTCCTTCACCTGGCTAGGGACAGGTTGGAACACATCATGAGAAGTGACACTCGGTTTTGGAGGGGGGTGGGGGGTGGGGGGGAAGGAGGAAGTGGAAGGCCACAAACAGATCTGGCTGCTAACTTTCCCACGGGCGCAGAAGAGACGAGAAGTGACTCCCCAAAGGGCCATCAGATGCCAAGTGCTGCTGGGTTGGCTCAGGGATATTCAGGGATAGTGAGTGGGTCTCACTAATGGCTCACCTTATATCTAAGATACTTAACTTTGGGGCCCACAAAACCTTTCAGAGGGGACACTAGAAAGTGATCAGTTTCTACTGCAGATACACACAACGCGTATAAAGCGGTCAGTCGTGTGTCTGACAGAAAAAACAAAAACAAAAACAAAATACAGCAACAGTGTACCTGGGTGACTAAGGCACTACTTAACTGGGAGCTAGAAGCCCCCAGAGAGAAATCTGAATGGTCCAGCTCCTTCTAGCAAAATTTCTCAGCAGTGACTAAAATATTCTCAAGTACTTCATGTGGCCATGCTATAGACTGGGGCTCTGTTACAGGTAAGAAGGGATGCTGGAATCCTACTGCGTTCCCACAGTGCTTGCAGAGAGGTAGGAGGGGGACAGATGGTATCTTGCTGCAAGGGGTTGGGGGTTGGGGTGGAGAGACCTGAGGGAGAGATTCCATCCTCACTGGTCACCAGTCAGGGAGCTTCAGACCAGTCCTTTCTTGAACCTCCATTGCCTGTTTTCTCTTGGAGGCGTGGTAAAGATCACAGGAGAAGTACTTTGAAGATGGGGGAAAGTACCACGTTACAACACTAGGTGTGAAAAGAGTCACCTGTGATGTTCATTTAATAATGTTTAAAAATCTTCCATTACCTTTAGCTTTACCATTACCTTTAGCCTGCACTAGAGAGGGCAACGGCACTTTTCAAAGGGACATTTTCTGCTCTCGAAATAGAAGTCAGAAGCCGCGGTTTTAGTTTTCTTTTTGGTGTAAACCACAGCACCGACCTTTGTTGCTATTAGCAGTCTGACTGAATCGTGACCTTCTAACTTGGTGGTATCTGAAGGCTCAAAGAATTCTTGAAGGAACACTTGCCAAGCCTTTCAAACAGGTTTCCTCAACTGAAGCACTGTTATGAATTAGGGGCTAATGGAATTGTCTTCTTAAAGGAGAACCTGCAAGATTTAAGTGACCTTCCAGGTGGGCCACAGTAAATACAGAACCAAAAAGTCGCGCGAGAGCCAGGAGGGTGGAGGTGGGTTGGGGTGGGGTGGGATGGGGGTGGGGCTGGGAGCAGTTGGTTTAGTTCAACTCTTACAAGGTAACACTCTTGCTCAGAAAGAAACGTAGAATTTTTACAGTCCCCCTAATGGTAACGAGCTGATCTGTGAACTAATCTAGGATCATAATTTACTTTTGGTTTATGGGATTTGCGAATTTTTCGCATTTGTTTTAATTTGTAATTAAGTTTTCTCTACGAGGCACACCATATGCCACCATTAATTCTCTCTAGTTGATTTCTTAGGAGATACATGGGTGCATATTTTGATGTAATTTTGGAGGTCTTTTGAAAATCAGATGACTACGTGGTGAGCCATATGGGGCTTTGTTATTTAAAACACAAATTATAAAGCTAGAGAAATCAGAATGGAAAATAAAAAAAAATGTTAATGGGGGCAAATTGGGGGGGAAAGTGGTTTCAAGCGCACGAACTGTCCACTTTTTTCCCTCCCGGATACTCTGAAATCTCCGAGGATCCCGCGATGTCTCTTACCTTCTGCAAGCGCACTCTATACCACAGGTGCACGGAGCAAACCTCTCGGCCACGCTTGTGCATTCCGCCCGGGCTGCAGATTCTAGCATCTGCCTTCTGGGAATTCGGCGGGAGCCAGCGCCTTTCTTTGCACACCCAGGCTTTGGCACTGAGCTCCGCTTTCTCCGCACCCAAGGCTGCACGGCTTTCCCGCTCGTGCTTTCCCGGGACTCCCCCCCTCCCCCGCCGCCCCGCAGTACGTGCAGGCTGCAGAGCGGGCCGCGGCCGGGGCGGCGAGCGCTAGGACCCAGCAGGACTCCGGGCCCGGGTGGGAGCCGAGCCGCCGACCCCGGGCAGGCGCCGGGCGCTGGAGCCGGGTGTTCCGGCCGCGGTCCGTGCAGCTCGGCTGGGAGACGGCGCGAGCCGGCGGCGGGGCCCCCCGCGAGTCCAGCGCCGCTGCAGCCCCCCAATGCGGCCGCGAGAAGCAGCTGGGGGGCAGGCGATCGAAGGTAAGGAAAATCCAGCTCGCTGGCTGTCTAGCGAGCCTCTGCCCGGGTTAGCATTGTCACCCCAAGCCTCGCTGCCCAGGCTGCCCATTTTGGGGGGCACCCTTGGCTTTTTATCTTAAGGTGTCCGCCCCCATCTGTGCACCTAGTTTCGGATTGATTTATAGCATGCAGCCCAGAATGGGGAAGATCCAGGGATGGCGAGTTGCTTATTTTCGTTAGTTTTTGTCTCAAAAGTAAGTTCATTTAAAAAAAAAAAAGAAAGAAAGAAAAGGAAAGAAAGAAAAGTTTTTTTTCTGGAATTTGTAGATAGCTGGTTTTACATTTTTATTTTAAAAAATCCCAGACAATGGATATTTATAAAAATTACCGAATAATTGATGTAATTCTGTTAATGACTTCGGAGGGAGGCGGCTTTGGAGGGTCCCCAGGCATGACTAGTATTTTCAAGGAACTAACGTGTTAAATGTGGAGTTTGGTTGGGGCAGAGTTACAGCATCGCTGTCGTAACTGTTTTGCTATCAATTATAAACAGAGTGTCTATGGGCAGTTTAAACCTCTTTTTCAAATACCGGAGCTGCATATCCCGGCGTGACATGGACAAACCGGAGTGTCCGTTGAAGGAAGCAGGAGTGTTTCTGTTTTTGGAGAAAAACGTTGTTTTGAGGAGAAAACCCTAGATTCCTAGCCCGGGAGACTATTTTTCATGCTTTGTTTATAGTCTGGGAATGACATTTGGGAAAGGGGGACGCGGTCTTTCTTGGGAGCTTTTAATCGTGGGGGTTATTAATTTATTTAATTTATTAGTTTCAATTGGTTGGGCTCCGGGAGCCTTCCGTCACCAGGTTGTGCTAGCGTTGGGACACATGATTGCGAAGGGGAAACTGCCAGCTCTGAAAGGACTGGACCCGGCTGGTGGAAGCTCCCCCGTGGCGCTGTTGTAGGCTGGGTGCTCCAGGCTCATTGAAGAAAATGGGAATGGCTTTTCCTGGCTGAGGAAGACATCAGTATTTCCCTTTTGTTCCCTGTTTTTTCATTGATCTCCAGCTCTGCCTTAGCCAGGGGGAGCAGCTCAGAGGGTGCAGAGAGCCCTGAAGACTGCACGAATGTCTGGAGCCCGCTCTAACTCTCACACTGATTGGTCAGTCAGATGGGGACTTAGGAAAACAGTCACCCGAAACCTTCTTTTAAAACCTTGTCTTAATTTCAGATCTGCCTTCTCGTACATGGGTTCCTGCGTGGTTTCTTTTTTGATCTGGGTGCATCTGGCTCTCTCTGGGTGTCTTCATCTTTAATTTTTTGTTGTTGTTTCTATCCAGATAAAGTAGGCCATTTTGGTGACAAATTTCTTTGCAGATGTCAGCTCCTAGCTTGCACTGATAGATGTGGGGCTTCACAATACAGGCTCAGTGATTTCTGTTCGTAAGTTGTAGAATGCAAAGTCAACTTGGAATTAATTTTTCCTAATTTTTTTTTCAATCTGAGCATTTAAATAGCTGCACCAACAGATGGATGCTTAACTGTATCATTACTTTGATAATTTAAGTGCCTTGTGAATTAGCGTGTTTCTCGCGCTAAATCTAAGTCTTTAGACAGTGAAAGGGAAAACAGACAATGAGGGGCAAGCAATCATGATCAGCTTGCAGACTGTTGCAAGAAATTGTGGCGTCTGCTTTGAGCAGAATACATTCACATCCAAGAAGGGGGGGGGGTGCTGTGGGGGCGGAGTTCTCTCACCACAGAAGGCTGAATTAGAGCTAGGCATGAAGCGGGATCTCTGTAAGACAGCCTGCCGCTTCTGGACATCTTCATTTGAGCCTTAAAGTGCCTCATTAAAGAAGCTGGGTCCCAGAAGTTGTTAACCGTATAAACACTTTTCTGATTGGTTTAAATATTTAGACACAGGAAGTAGATGGTATCTAGTAACCCAGGAATGGAGACACGGTTGTCATAGAAACTGAGGAGTGTAACCCCACCCCACCCCCACCACACATGCATTCACTACCATGACCACCACTTAAAAAAAAAAAAAAAAAAAAAAAGCCCTGCCTGTCATCACAGATGCTTGGAGAACTTGCTGGCTTCTGTTAGTGTTCCCACAACATCTGTTGAAACCTGAGACCATGCCTGTCAAACCAAGGTCATTTTACAACAACCAAAAAAAAAACCAAAAAACAAAAAACAAAAAAAAACCAACACACACACACACACACACACACACACACACACACACACACACACACAAAACAGCCCTCTGGATTTCATAACTGTATTTTTATTGAAAATAGTTCAGGGGAGAGCCCAAATGCCAGGGTGAGTGTTCATGCTTACTTAGCATTTCCCATCCTCTGAGTTGAACAAGGGAAAGGCTGCAAAGAATACATGTGAGCCATTAATGGTAGAGCTGTGCGTCTGCTCCTAGAGGTGTGTGTCTACTGTTAGCACAAAAGTCCTTTCTGCAGCCTTAGAGACCAGAATGCTGCCTATGGAGGGAGGGCCCTTTGGCAAAGGTGCAGTGAAGTGTCTTGATGCTTGCTGGCTGATTCCAGGTGGAGCTGAGGCGTTTGATCTTGATGGTCTCTAGGATTCTGGACAGGTTCTCTTAGGCAGCCTAGGGCTCTGGGGAGCCAAGGGCAGGGTGTTCTTGGCGGCTGGGCGGGGAGAAGAGGAAGTGCTCCTAAGTGGGATGAGGACGGTTTCCAGACAGCAAATACAACTGCCCAGCTGGTTTAGAAGCGTTTCCTCTCCTGTGAATGGAGAGTGCTGCTACCATTTTGAGGCTATTTTAGGGGTGGGGGGGTCCCCCAATCCATGAGTACCCATATCAGCTATGTCTTAATTCATGGTGAGGGATATCAAGGAGAGAAGTCCAACCACCTCCCCCAATGCTATCTTTTCATTCATTTCGCTGGTCGGAAAATAACCAGGCCTACCTCTCCTAAATTTCCACCTTGAAGCGCTTCAGTAAAACTTGTCTACATAGCAATCAACACATTGCCTAGAATTTGACCCGTCATGCCAATGGCAATCTTTAAATTGTGTTTTCTAATATTTATCATTATTAATTATGTGTAGGTGTCTGCATGCGGGTATGAACATATAACCAGAGGTCCTTGGAGCTGAAGTTACAGACCGTTGTGAGCCGTCTCATGTAGGCGCTGGGATCCGAACACAGGTCCTCTGGAAGAGACCTTTTAACCACTGAGCCATCTCTCCCTTTTTTTTTAAACTACTGAGCCAGATGCTCTTTTAAAATATTGGTTTGTTTGTTTGTTACTTTTCAAGACTGCACTCCTCCGTGTATCCCTAGCTGTCCCGGAACTCACCCAGTAGAGCAGGCTGGCCTCAAACTCAGAGATGCACATTCCTCTGCCTCCCAAGTGCTGGGATTAAAGGCATGCACCACCCCCCACCCTGCCAGACTCCTAAATTTCAAGTTCTTTATATTTGTTTACAAATAACGTCTCCCCATACGTGGTATATTTAGCACTGCACTGGTTTTTTTCTTAAAGCGGTTTTAAAACTTACTTAAATTGTAGTTTGATCCTTCTGAAAGAATATCACATTGCCCTTGTTTTCCTCAACTGAGTGCCTCAAGGAGGGGGAGGGGGGAGAGACAAAGAGCTCCTGGATA
Organism: Rattus norvegicus; assembly: GCF_021556685.1. Taxonomy (NCBI): domain Eukaryota; kingdom Metazoa; phylum Chordata; class Mammalia; order Rodentia; family Muridae; genus Rattus; species Rattus norvegicus. Next base: position 124,917,340 of record NC_141539.1, on the reverse strand, counting down.
TGTTTTAATGCTGATTTTAATATCCTATATCGATGGCGTGGCCAACAGCTTAGAGCCAGCCGTGTGGTGTCCATGTTCCGATTAGGGGTATAGTTCACGATCCCACATTATCAAATATTTGGCGCTCCGGGACTTGATGGCATAAGTGGTCCCTCTCAGCAAAGGATTTCCTGTTGAGAACTTATCTGCGAGTTCGGCAGACTGCCATTGGCAGGAAACCTGTCAGTTACTTGTTTTCACAAACAGAAGGAAGTGAATGAGACTTGTTGGTTTCCAGAATCTACCTCGATTCGCTCCGGCCTGCCCCAGAGTTTGCTCAGTTCAAAGAAGGTGACCGTGAGCTATACAAACGAACGTGAGCTCTTCGGCGCTTCTGCAAATTTCTGTTTTGACTTGAGAATTAGAAGAATTAATCCTTGCACTGTCAGGTACAGCGTCGTTCACCAATACAAATGAGCAAGGAGCTCAGTGACGTCCTAACTCGGTCCCAGTTGTCAGAAAGTCACTGACAGAGTCGTCGAAGCTGGCATTGTTTTGATGTCTGTGCCACATTTTTAACAGTAGTTCCAGAATACCAACCAAATGCCAAAGGATGGAGGGAGGGAGGGAGGGAGGAGGAGGGGGGGGGAGAGAGAGAGAGAGAGAGAGAGAGAGAGAGAGAGAGGAGTTGCCCTTCCCTCCTTGCTTCTGAGGGGAAAACATTTATAAAGAACATATTTCAGGTACGTGCCAACCTTGCTGGTAACAGGAAGCACAGGGTAGGCAGGTGTGGGTTTGTAAAGAAGTGCCTGAGAGATACATCACAATTTTAAAAGTATTTACTACTTGAAACAATTATTTACCTCATTTCTTTTTAATGTTGGATAGTCACGAGTTTAATTGTTTTGATTGTTTTGATTGTTTTGATTCTTGAATGTTCTGAATTCTGGAGGGGTGGGAGGAAGGGCAGGCCTCTTTGTAGGCTGTAAGTAGCAGACGCCTGCCCCCCCCATAAGAGAACCACACACTTTTTCTTAGGCATCGTTTCTGTTTTCTAGTGAGCGCCGAGTAGAATCTTAGGCAAGAGCCTGATGTCTGAATTGCGTCAAAGAAGAGCTAGCTATTCTAGAGGAACCAGGAGCCCAGAGGTGGTGACCATCCTCCAGGCAGCCCCCGAGCTGGCTCTAGAACTCAGAACTCTGCCAACAGAGTTGCAAACCTGCTGCTTTTAAAATGCCCCAAATATTCTCCTAAGGAAGTGGCAGGGAACTGCCTTCGGGGCCCTGTGCCAGCTCAGCCAAAAAGAACTTTTGCCTGGGCGATTTCAGAGGACCCTTGTTCTCAGAGAGAGGAGGAGGGGAAAGGTAACGATCACTTGTGTCTCACAGCGCATCCTGAGAAACGACTGGGAACCCAGAGAAAGGTCTGACCGGTCACAGCAGGCCTGTTACAATGAGAGAGGGGCAAGTCTTTTTTAGGGGTGTAAAAGTGCAGGCCTCCTATATAAGCTATAGGGATGGCCTGTGGGCATGACCAGGATGGCCCACTGTCAACTTGCTGGGATTGCTTGGATTCAGTCTCTGTCAGTGGGGTTCTGTCAGGGGTGGAGACGGCTCATGTAGAGTCATCTGGGAAGGGGAGCTCTGCTGAGCTGTGTCCATCGGCTTGGTGGACTCACGTGTTCTAAGGTGATAACACACAGATGATATTTGAATATCATCACATAGACTCAGTTATCCTGTCTACTGTGAGAATGTTCTGGAACAGTAGTATGTATGTAGATTGCGCTCAGGTTTCCCTTTTGTTCCAGATGTAAACGGTAGTGGGGACTTCTAGGTGTGCTGAACAGGGGAACCCTCTTCTACCTTGCGTCTAACTCTTTTCTTTATTCTTTATATCATTATTGGTGTGTGTGAGTAAGTGCAGCTGTGCATGTGCGGGTCGGAGCACAGGTTGGGTTCTAGGGGTTGGTTTCTGTTTTCTATTTAGCACAAAGTGGGATCTCATGCCAGCCTTAGTACCCACTGAACCATCTGACCAGCCTTACCCATGGTTTCCACAAGTCCATGAGCCGAGCCAGGGGTATGGAGACAGCGGCAGAGACCGGAGCGAGCTGAAGGGAGTTGGATTGTTCCGAGGGACACAGCATTGATCCTCGGAGGTCGCACAGCCGGGGCGTCTAGAAGAAGAAAACGACACAGAGCTCCTACTCTCCCTTCTCCCATTCTTTGCATTGTGTTCGCTCCACTCCCACTGTCTGCATGGGGCTGGAGATCATGATTAAAATAATCAGTGTTGGAGGAAGCCACAGAGCTTCCAACCATTTTTTTTTTTTAAAGAAAGCATTTCCTCTAAAAGATGAAACTAGTAGAGAGCCCAAAATTGTCGGCCACAGTAGTGGATGGAAATGATTGTGGGTAACTTCCAGTTATTGAATTGCGCTGAATAAAGCTTTTCATGGGTAGGCTGTTTAAGGCTCCTCCAGCCTCCTCCCACCTGCGTTTCAAGGAAGGAGTGTGTAGAGCATTGGAAAACCAGGGGAGCCTTCCGAGGCCATTCAGGATGGCATAGCTATTTAGCTTTGGAGCGGGGTGCTACACCTCAGTATTCTTGGAACTTGTTTTTGATTTTGACTGTTTAGTCACTTTGGTTTTAAGACAGGCTCTCTTATATCCTAGGATGCCCAGGAACTTGCTATGTAGTCAGGGATGGCCTTGAACTCCTGATCTTCCTGCCTGGCTACAAGTGTGCAGCCTCTCGCTCGCTTTGTGTGGTGAAGGGACTGAACCCAGGTTTTTGTGCATAGCAGGCAGGCACTCTATCAAGGGCTCAACCCAAGGGCTTGCTTCTTTAATGGAAGGATGCCCACCAGTTACCAGGATGATGCTGTGGTTGTCCCTGAAGGGCTTTTCTAAGTGTGACCCAGTGTGTGCCCGGTGCAGAAGCAAAGGTCTGGAGTGAGCGGAAGGGAAGGGGATTTTTAGCATGTCATACAAGGTTGATTTTGGAAACGCAGAAAGATGTCCTTGTGCCTAAAAATGTTCTGATTTAACAAACTTAATAGTTTTGTATAGGTGAGCCTGGTGGTAGTAGTGGTGGCGCATACCTTTAACCTCAGCCCTCGGGAGGCAGAGACAGGTAGATCTCTGAGTTCAAGGCCAGCCTGGTCTATAAAGCTAGTTCCAGGACAGCCAGGGCTACACAGAGGGACTCAAAATAAAATAAATAGTTTTATAGACTTTAAAATGAAACCAGCTAGACACTACTGATGAGCTAATAACCATCTCTGAATTAAAATCATTGTGTCATTTCTTGGGACTATATTAATATGTAGAATGGTCTCTTGAGAAATAAAAACTTTCTCTGGGCGACATCGGCCATATTGGATGACTGAAGAATCACATTGTCCCAAGAAGGGGTTTGTCTCACTAGATCCTACTTGCTGCCTTACTTCATTTGAGTTTCATAATAACCCAGTGTCGATGTCAATAACTAGTAATGACTGTGGCGTGAGTGCTATACACGAGGCAAGAGCATCCCTAGAGCCACCGATTCTCTAAGAACCAGCTCATTTCTACTTCCAGTTCCTGAACCCAAGCTACAACCTTTGCTACCCACTGACCACACACAAGCAATCTGATGATTTCTTGCCCAGGAGTGGTAACAGCGCCTTCCACAGATGAAATGGAGTCTTCCCCCTAGAAAAAGGGGAGCGGAGGATGATGAAGGTTCTTGGTGTTTCTGGGAAGAAAAGGGATTTTGCCTGTTGACTTTCCTGTTCACATCTATGACCAGAAGTGATGGGCGGGGCCTCTTAGGTCCCTTGTTGGTGAGTTTCACTTCTTCATCTACACCTTTTTGATTGTCTTTAGCCATTTTGCCATCCCCGAGCACATTGACTTACTTGGTAAACACATGACCCTGCTCACTACATCGGCTTTTTTCTGAATTCTATGATGGTCTGCCCAGTCTAGTCACTGGTGGCATTTCTAACCCTTAAACAGATTTCCTGACAATATTCAGGTTTGGACTTAGGAACCGCTCAACAGGCTTCTGTGTGCAAACACAACAGCAGGTCTGTAATCGCTTTTTTATTCGATCATCCTCTGGGCATCCTACTGTGCTTTGCATACTTGTGGCTGAGTGGTTAGAACCGGCAGTCGGAGAGATTCGGCCATGTGTGTTCTCGAGAAGGGGTCTGATAAATGATTCAAACCGGATGGGATGGATTCCTGCTTCCCAGGTGTGAAGGTCGTGTATTTCACATGTATGACATCACTTCAAGGGGTCAGTTGAGGAAGGTGCTAAAGACGTGTGTAAATGTAGGGAAATGGACCGTCCACGAATTCAGAGAACATTAATTAGACTCCTACTGCATACCATCGACTGTGCCCAATCCCAAGTAGCAAACAGTGTGCTACTTGCTCTGGAACTCAGGCTAGCGTTTTAAGTGGAACTCTTCCAGAATGTGGCTCTCTTAAACTCTGTATTCTGAGACCATCTTTGCAAGGACAGTTGAAGGTTATATTTATTACCCGAGAGCTGATCCCAGGAAGGGCCAGGGAGGCAGCCAACAGTGAGTGAGATGTCTGTCTCTGGAGCACTGGGCACACTGAAACTGTGTGGGAACTGGAACTCTCAGCCTCTGGTTCAGGACCACTCTCAGGGGACTCACATTTTAGCATCCGAGGTCCCCATGTGAGCTGACAGAGCAAGCTTTGTCCCGAGAAGGTGTTTGGGACTGGACACCTTTGGGAGGTAGATATGTCAGGCACAAAGGGGACAAGGCCAGGGTTGTCTTAGCAGTTTTCACTGTTACCCTGTGTTCACCAGCTCCTTCTCCAGTCTTAGAAATATAGTTGTGCGTTTGTGTGTGCATAAGCATGCATGCACACGTGTGTATACTGTATGTATGTGAATGAGTGTACATGCACACATGGGCTCTTGGAGACCATATGTCAGCATCAGGTGTCTTCTTCCTCAGTTGCTTTCCACCTTGTATTTTGAAACATGGGTCTCTCACCAAACCTAGAGCTCTTGGCTTTTGACTAGACTGGCTGGCCAGCAAGCCCTGGGGATCCTCCTGTCCCTGCTTCTCAGTGTTCACATTACAGGTGGGGCAGCCCTTTATGAAGATGGGAAAAAATCAGGGCCTCATGTTTTACACAGCAAGCGCTTTACTGAACCATCACCCTAGCCTGGACAGGTGTCTTTTTAGCCACCTTGTGAGCTTGCGAATGAGTAAATGTCCCTAGAGAGTGGGATTTTCATGTGCAGAATGGGATCAAGGGGATGGGATGGACGGTTCAGAGTCATTTGGGTGGAAACCTCCAGGAAGGAAGTGCCTGTTTTCTGTCTCTCTCGCCCTCCTCATTTTCCAGGTTAGTAAGCTTGGACTCTGTTTTCACCCCCAAGCACCTGTGTCACCCCCAAGGCTTCTGTTGCTGCCTTTCAGTTCCTCTTGTCTTAAATGAGTTCTGTCTGGTGCCCCGCTCTGTGACTCCCATGTGTGACCTCAGGGAGGCTGTGTCCTGATAGCTTCTTCTCTTTCTATACTCTCAGAGCCATCTACCCCGAAACTGCTCACCAGGTCTGAATTTTGACGCTAGACCTCCTTTTCCCGACTTATTTCCGCCAACCCAGCTGGGTTCGTTGGGGGAGTTACTTAACCTTAGACTCCAGTCTTGGCTGCTGTTTCCTTAAGTAACATGGGAATCCTAAAAGGATTATTGGAGAAGCTAAATCCTAGAGTCCTTGAAAAAGGACGCATCACAGAACCTGGCGTGTAGCCAAAATTCCTGAGCTATTCTTATTTCTGTTTTGTTAATATTACTACTGTCTCCCTGGTCCACCGAGACCCCGCCGAGGCTCCCTGATACCCACCTTATCAAGCCTGCGCTCTGCCACACTCTTAATTCCGTCAATAATTCCTGTCCTTGCTGCTCAGGGAAGGGCCTGGGATCTGGTTTATACAATACTGGTTTATACAACAAGTGTCCCCACACTTGTCGTGGCTTCTCTGGTTTCACTGCCGTTGTGCTGTCGTGCCCCGGCCACAGCCCTTTTCGTGGTCCATGTTGTAGACTGTCATTTTAATCCACTTAAAACCTCCAGTGTGTAGAACAAAGCAGCTCCTGTCTCTTGTCTGGGCAACCTTCCTCCTCATACATACCTGAGTATTAAGAGGAACCTCTGGTAGTGCCCACTTTATGGCTTAGCTGCACCTGATAATTCCAACGGTACCACCATTCTCAGTCTCCCTCCAAGACCAATGTTCACTCCACCATGCTCTCTCGCCTAGTCCCTGCCCCCAGGGTGATGGGTATGAGAATCGACATGGGACTCCCTCTTTTATTTCTCTCAAAGTCAGAGGCAGCTCAGGGTCCTGGGGCCGAGTGACCTTGGCTCTTGGCCTTGAGTACATCCGAAGATTTTCTGTGTGGTGTTTGAATACAGGTTCATTTTTGATGCAACACATATACATACGTGCAGCTGTAGTATACAATAGAAGAGATATCTAAATATTGTATCTGCATACTGTATGCATACATGTTAACACTGCGCGTCTACTGACCTCTGTTTCTAGGCGAGCTGTATCCCAGTCTACAACTGCATGTCTTTCTGTGTTTTGGTTTGTGGACCAGCATGTTATATACTTGTTTAAATTATTAAACTTTTTAAAAATTGAATCATACATGTGAAGAGGAACACTGAGCTCTAGCTTGATTTCTTAAAGATTTATTTATTTTATTTATCTTTATTTTATGATTGGTGTTTGACTGCATATATGCCTATGTGAGGAGGTCAGATGCCCTGGAACTGGAGTTAGGCAGTTGTGAGATGCCGTGTGGGTGCTGGGAATTGACCTCAGGACCTCCTGGAAGAGCAGCCAGAGTTATTAACCCCTGAGCCATCTCTCCAGCCCACATGTTTGTATTTTTGAGTGAATTTATCCACATAACAACACCTAGACCGACAGATCAAACATTACATCTCAGAAGTTCCTTTGTGCCTTAAACTGCTCTGTCCTGAAGATGATCACTTCCCTACTTTTGAGCACCATTGGCTGGTTTTGTCTGTATGTGAATTTTATATAAAAATAATCTCGTCAATGAGATTACACGGTGTCTTGGGACTTTATTGCTATGAGGTGACACCGTGACAACAGCAACTCTTATAAAGGACGACATTTAATTGGGGTTGGGTTACAGTTTTAGCCCATTATCATCATGGCAGGAAACATGGCTGCTTGCAGGCAGACAGGTGCTGGAGAGTTCTATATCCAGATCTTCAGGCATCAGGAAGAGAGAGTGACACTGGGCAGGACTTGAGCTTCTAAAACCCAAAGCCCACTCCCAGTGACACACTTCCTCCAACAAGGCCACACCTATTCCACAAGGCCACAGCTCCCAATAACGTCACTCCCTGTGAGCCCGTAGGGGCCATTTTCATTCAAACCATACAGTGGGTAAAGGTGCTTGCCGCTAAACCTCACAACCTGAGTTCAAATCCCAGGACCCATATGGTGGAAAGAGAGAATCAACTCCTGCAATGTGTCTGTGATCTGCACACACATGCATGCATACAAACACACACATGCACGCATACAAACACACACATGCATGTGCATACAAACACACACAAAATGAATAGGTAAAACATAATATAACTTAAAACTATACAGTGTATTCTCCTTTGTGTTTGTTTTTCCTGCTTATTTTGTTTCTGAGAATTCACATGGGACTGCTTGTTTCTTGTAGCAACAGCGTGCTTTTCTGTTGCTGTCTGATGTGTATGGTTTTAGAAGTAGTCCTGGCATCAACTTTTACACATGATTTTTAGAAAGCATATGCTACATTTATGCCTGTAGTCTACTTGCTGTATCCAAGGTATGCATATGGTCAAGAAATGAAACAATTTTGTGCATTAATACGCTATCCAGAAATAATTTAGGTTTCTTACCTAATTCTATCATGTATTACAAATTCTTCTGAATTTTTTTATGGGTGATCACATCATATCACATGCAAATAACATCTGGGTTGCTTTCTAATCCTTGTAGCTGTGGCTTCTTTTCCTCGCTGTACTAGCTATATCTCATCACACTGGACTGAGGGTGAGGAGTCTCTGCAGGTCCTGGTGTCATGTTGGTGACTTTACCCAAAAACATACTAACTGTCGTAATCAGAAGTACAGTGTTGACAGGGTATATTGTAGAGTCCTTGTCCAGTGTAAAAGTTATTCTTAGTTATTCTTATTTTCTCATTTTTTATTTATTTCCTAACTCTTGGATAGATGTCAAATTATTTTTCTGTGTTTGTTGTGACATATATATATATATATATATTCCTTTAATATGATGATTTTCATTAGTTGATCTGTAAAGTAGCTTTGTAAATCTACATATGTTGACAGGATTGATTTGATGATAATTCTTAGGGTTTTATGTCTGTGTTTGGGAGTTTAGTTCAGTTCTATAGCTCTCCTTTCTGAAACACTCTTTATTTTATGTTTATGAGTGTTTTGCCTGCGTGTAAGGGTATGTACCATGGGATGCCTAGTGTTTCTAGAGGCCAGAAGAAGGCGTTGGATCCCCTGGAACTGGAGTTACATGTGGTGGTGAGCTGCTGTCTGAGTGATGGGAATTGAACCTTGCTCTTCTGGAAGAGCAGCCAGAGCTCTTGACTCATGAGCCTTCTCTCCAGAACCTAGCTCTTCTTTCTTAATAAGTTTCGACATCGCTGCTCTGTTTTATTTTGCTTAAACCCTCTAGAATAAGATAGAGTCCCCTCTTCTGTTTTTGGGACTCGTTTGCAGAAGATTAAAAAGTTGTATTCCTCAGAGTATCTCTGGCGGATCCACTTCCTGAAGGTGACTTGACTCCCTTTCGTCTATATTATTTCGTCAAACTCTTCTAGATTTCGTTTTTAGCAATACATGACCATTGAAACCTTTTTGTTGGCACACAGAATAATTTGTTGCACTGTGGCATGCCCGTGTGCGCGTGCGTATCTAGGCATTGTGTGTTCCTACGCATGCGCGAGCATGCGCAGTGTTCGCCTCGGTCCCTCCCTCCTATCTTCTCACCCCCTTCCCCCTTTCCCACCCCATTCTTCCTCTCTGTTTTCATAGTTCTTTTATTCTTGTCTCAGTATTGCTTATGGGAGAAGCCACGTGACCGTCTTTCTGAGTTTGGCTCTCTTCGCTTCATATGATGGTGCATTTAGTTTTATCCATTTTCCTGCAATGAACACGATTTTGTCCTTTGCAGCTGTAAGAAGCTCTCTTGTGTTTTTGTACCAAGTTTCCCTCTGAGCTTGGACATTTGAGGATATGATGATTGTCTATCATGTTTGATAGTGTTTTAAATATTTATGATATCACAATTTATTTTCATTCCTAAAATATCACTTGGATGTTTGCTTGCTTCCAAAAAAAAACCTCTTAGCACCTTGTATCATCTACGTGGTGTGTCTGTTTAGTTTCTGCCTGTGTCTTTATTCTTTTTAATCTTGTAGTTTATTGTTTGGTTATTTTTGTAACTTCCAAAGGTTGCAGTTAGTTCATTAATTTTGAATATTTTTTAATATAAAAACCCAATCTATCAATTAGATCCTAAGAACTAAATTAGCTTTTGGAAGTTTTAATAAGTTTAGCTCTAAATAGGTTCTAAGTTTTTTATTACTTTTTTTTTTTTTGCTCAATAAGCTACTAAAATTTTTTTTTCAAGCTTATGAAAGTCCTTCCTTCCTTCCTTCCTTTCTTTGAAACAGGGTCTTTTTTGGTAGCCACAATGCTCTTGAACTGATGGCAGCAGTCCCCCTGCATCAGCTTCCCTAGGGCTGGGATTACAGATATAAGTCACTGTGAACAGGGGGAATTGATTTGTGTGTGTGTGTGTGTGTGTGTGTGTGTGTGTGTGTGTGTGTCTGTGTCTGTGTCTGTGTGTCTGTGTGTAGATGGAGGTTGAGTTTTAAATGCCAGGGCTTAAATGTGGAGGTCAGAGGACAACTTTCAAAAGTTGGTCCTGTGCTTCTACTGTGGGATCTGGGGATTGAACTCAAGTTGGCAGGTTTGATCTGCAAATAATTCACCCACTCAGCCACCCTGCTGGTCCCTGCTAGGTATTTTTAAGTTATATTTTTAAGGAATGGTTTATTATCTTTAATTGTGTGTGTGGTGTGTGTGTGTGTGTTTGCATGTGGGTATGTGTATGTGTGTGTGTCTGTGTATGTGTATTGTGAGTGTATGTGTATGTGTGTGTAAGTGCACATGAAAGCCAGAGGCATCTGACCCCCTGCAACTTGAGTTACAAATGGTCGTGGGTTGCCTGACCTGGGTGCTGGGAACTGAGCCTGAATTCTTTGGGAGAGCAGCAAGAGCTCTGAGTTGCTGAGCCATCTCTCCGGCGTCTTGCATTTCCTTTTTGTTATTGATTTTGAACAACTGGATTTGGGTGGAAATGTTGTGTCCTGTTATGTTCTGGCATCTGCCGCTGCTGAGAAACCATCGAGGTCTAACTAATTCCCATTTGTGTTGGACACGCTTCAAAAATACCTTACTAATTTTAAATACGTTCTCTTTATCTGAGGCGGTGCAGTTTTATTATAAAGAACATTGGTGGGAAGGCTCCATGGTTTTTATTTATTTTTATTTGAGGCGGACTCTCACACAGCCCAGATTGACCTTGAGCCTCCTGTAGAGCAAAAGCTGGTCTTGAACTCCTGATTCTCCAGCTTACATTTGCCAGCACTGGGATCAGAGGCACACACCTCCACAGCCAGTTGCAAATTTCTTTTAACATATATTTACTTGGGATGGCCAGAATTGTGAACTGACCCCCCCCCCCACATTGGTTCCAGAAGATTCTCAGTTATCACCCTTATGCTGTCTTCTAAGCTGACCACTCCTGTTTTATGCTAAGGTGTAGACTGTCTCTCCTGCCCTTTTCATCTTCTTTAATCTTGGTGTTTATTTATTTATGTATTTTACTGTTTTTCTAACTTACTAAGATTTCAGTTCATTTATTTTGAAGTTTTTTTTTCTGATATGAAAGTGCAATCCATCAATTAGCCTCTAAGTCCAGTCTAACATGTGTTCTGTGTCTTATCTAATCTTGCCTACAGATATTGAGCATCATTTAATTGAACACTTAATTTCTGTCTCATGTCTGATCATTTGAAAGGGTGAGGCCTGTGTGTTCAGCTCTGCCCTACGTGGTTTGTTTGTGCTGATTGCCCATGGTTCTCTTGTTTCCTCTGTTGTATTTATTGTCTATTGTTCTCTTTAATATACTTTCCTGTCACTTGGCTTTGGAGACTATCCATGGGAATTCTTTGAGTTACAGTTGAATGTGAGCTTCTCCAGCAATAATGCTTTCCTTTGCCTCACTGCTGGGATTGTTCTTGATTTGTAAAATCTGGGTCCTGCCCATTCGTCCTGAGGCCCATCCTATGGTTACACACTTTCAGAACAGACCTTTCCCCTCCGACCTTGCTCTAGTGTTTACAGCAGGCACTTGACTGTTATTTCCTCTAGAGTCCTCCTTAGCTCTGTGCCTCCTGCCCTGCCCTGTTCTTTGGTGAGTCCTAAATTGGTTGATGACACCAAGCTTATGCCCGCTATGTTGTGAAAATTGTTCAAATTCTTCCCTTTGTTACAAAACAAAACAAAAAGCCAAGCGTTCTTTTCTGATTGTGTCTTATTTCCTTGCTGGTTCACAAATACACTTCAAATTATTCGTGAGAAAACACTCTGTAAAATACATTTTCAGTGACTTTCACTGGAGTGAGTGGCCCCGTGCTCACCCTACTAGAGAGAGTCTGGTCATCCTCTTTATCTTATGTTTCTGCTGCAGGGAGACTAATATTCCTCCAGGCAGGGAATCTCTTTGGTCTGCTAATGACCATATTTACAGAAGCCAAAAAGGAAAACACACGAGGCTGGAACTGGAGCTTGACTGGTGGAGTTCATGCTTAGATTTCACAAAGCCCTGGGTTTGATTCCCAACACCTCGGGCATTGGCACTGCCTGTGATCCCAGTGATCGGAGATGGGACTTGGGAGAGGGCAGGGGCAGGAGGATCCTAAGTTTAAGGTGATCCCTGGTGAATTCAGAGTGTGCTACATAACACCCTGTCAGGGAGAGAGGAGAGAGGAGAGAGGAGAGAGGAGAGAGGAGAGAGGAGAGAGGAGAGAGGAGAGAGAGAATGCACAGCAAGTATTTTCAAAGCCTCACTTTCTTGTGGTATTTTCAGCCTGGACTTCTATTTATTCTGGTGAAATGTGCTGCCTCAGCAAATGCAAAACAGTACAGTGAATCAAAACAATAGGAGCTCCCTTCTTACAAATCTAAAAAGGGGACCTGGCTAGCAGATGCCTCTCTTTTCATCGATGATTTAAAACACTTTGCCTTGTGAGGTATGACCACTTTCAGCCCTAGCTCCCAAAGTCACCATGCCAATTGGACACATTAAGAGAAAGGAGAAAGAACGTGGTGACCCCCGAACGACAACTAGCTTTTGTCGGCCAGGTCTACATTGCTGTAAGGCCCATTTCCTCCCATTCTATTAGCCATATTTAATAAGATGGCCACTATCAGCTGCCAAGTGGGTTTCTGGGAAATGTAGTTCATTTTGTTACCCAGGAATAAGAGAAACAAATATTATATCTTATTTCATCCCCTAACTTCAGCTTGACTTGATTTCTCAGTTCTTTGAACCTGTGTTCTGCTCATAATTAGCACCATGGAGTTTATAATATAGTTCTTCTGAGTTAATGTTTGTACAGTCTCGAGCACACACTATGCCATATATTCCTTGAAGGCATGACTTCTGAGCTCTAGTTTAATGTAGCCCAGGGTGTCCTTGAACTCCCTGGGAAGCTAAGGATGACCTTGCACTATTTACTGACTTGACTATCTTGCCTGCCCCCCCATCCCCCATTGCAGGGGTCATAGGCGTATACCACTATGCCTGGTCTATATGGTGCTGGGGTAGACCTAGGAATCCATCCATCCATTTTCTACCAACTGAGCTGTGTCCCACACCACTAAGTTTTGAAAATACAGTTTTGAACATTGTAAAAAGCAAAGCTTTTCCGTGATGGAGAAGAATCTTGTTCTCAGGAGATACTGGCTAACATTTTTAAGCAATTGGAATTATGACCCACAACTTACTGCCTTATTCCTTCAAGTTTTTGGAGGCTTAAAATGGTTCAGAATAAGAACCTTGGAAGGAAGCTAAATCCTTGAAGTCTGGAGAGAGCTTTACAGACCCCAGAGGCACAACAGACCTGTGTTGAAACAAGCCCCTCTGTTTCCTGTGGATTGCTCTGGGACTTGGTCACTCAGCTGCCAGCATTTGTTGAGGTCTCGGTATGCCGACACCGTTGAAAGGCAGCAATGCTGATATGGCTCACCGTGGTGAGCATTAGCTGAGGGAGTAGAGATAGACAGGCTGCTTCAAGTGTGGGAAGACCGTTGATGTAGTGTTGGTCAGACCCTGGGGTATTTGTAGGAGATTAAAATAAAAGTGGGCTACAGAGACAGCGTAGCAGAGAGACGCAGTAACTGGGCAAGGCTGGAATGCACGTAAGAAGCTGGGTATGGTCCTGTGTGTCTGCAATCCCAGCGCTCCTGTGGTAAGATGGGAGCAGGGAGAGGGAAATCTGCCTGAACCTCACAAGTTGGCAAGCCTGAAGTAAGTGCTCAGCAGAAATAAGAAAGGTCCTGCCTCAACAAGGTAGGAGGAGAGAACCAGCCTCATGTTGATACATACACACACACACACACACACACACACACACACACACACACACTCACACACACACTCACACGCTCACATACACACCACACAACCACACACATACATACCCCACACACACCACACACACATACACACACACTCACACATACACACCACACACACACCACACACAAAACATATACACACACTCACACACTCACACACACACACGTACATGCTCACATACACACACATACACACACTCACACACACACGTACATACTCACATACACACACTCACATACATACATACACACACACCACACACACATACACACTCACACACTCACATACACAGACACATACACACCACACACACATATACATACCACACACACAACAGACACACACATACACTCTCACTCACACACTCACATACACACACATACACACCACACACACACACCACACACACATACATACCACACACACACCACACACACATACATACACACTCACACAGACATATACACCACACACACACACCACACACACACACACACCACATACACATACACACACTCACACATACACATGCACACACAAAAAAGAGCTAGTTACCATATCAATCCTTGCTTAGCAGGCAGACCTACCTCCAGGCCAGAGTTTAGCCAATCCACAACTAAGGAGCCCCGCTCTGAAGGATTCCCCAGGGCTGCAGGACATCTTGGTGGCCTGGACTGGACCCTGGCTGCTGGTCTCAGTGTTCCCCCAAGTCAGTGCATTAATTCCTTTGTTGTTAGTCTCCCCTGTTGCCGGTGCTCCATTTTTATGTTCTGTTGCTTAGAAAATGACAGTGACATATGGACCGAAGCTAAATTGTTGGAATCATATTCTGTTTTCTTTTCGCTGAGTGGTTTTCTTTCTCCGGTGCCATGTACTATGGATGGGAAAGTCCCCTGACATTGCTGTAACTCTGATCTATTATCCACCTGCTAGGATGTAAACACCATGCATGTGGCAAATCGCTCTATGTGCCAATAAAGCCTGTGTTTTGGAAAAATGTTGGACTGTTTGTATCCAAAACATTGTTTGGAATCAAGTCCTCTGAAACAGGCAGATTAAGAATGGGAAGTGATATCCTGAATAGCATCATTAAAATTCCAGGAAAGGACAGACTGCAAAATACAAGATGTGGCGAGGAGGCTATAATTAGGCAGCAACCACACCACTGGTCTGATTGGAAACACCACTTCTCCTTAGACTCCGTTCCAGTCTAATCGTGAAGAGTCACTGAACATCCAGGGCAGAGCTGGCCTTCTCAAAGGCTAGTACACCAGGCCCTTCACTTCTATAGCTCTTTCTTTATGGAATAAGGAATAGAACTTTATACAGAAGAGCAGAATAGAGCATTTTAAACTAGAGGAAAAGAAGGGGGCATAGGGCTTGTCATATAGAGCTTGTTGGTTTCTTCACTACACACACACACACACACACACAAGTCATTCACACACATTCACACTCACACACACTCACACTCACACACACAGTCACATTCACACACACACAAACTCACACTCACAGACTCACACATTCACACACACAGTCACATTCACACTCACACACACACTCATACTCACACACATGCACACTCACATACACACTCACATACACACTCACACACACTCACATTCACACACATTCTCACACATACACACACAGTCACATTTACACTCACATTCACACACATACTCACACACACACTCACACACACAAGTCACATTCACACTCACACACATTCACACTCACACACACACTTACACAGTCACATTCACACTCACACATACACTCACACAGTCACATTCACACTCACACACACAGACTGACACACAGACTGATGCACACACTCATACATACACTCACATACACACTCATATACACACTGGCACACACTCACACTCACACAGAGACTCACACACAGACTGACACGCACTCACACACTCACATACACACACTCATACTCACAGACACTCACACACACACGCAGACTCACACACAGACTCACACTCACATGCACTCATACTCACACATACTCACACACTCAAACTCAAACACTCACACAGAGACACACAGACTCACACTCACATACACACATTCATACTCACAGACACACACTCACACATACTCACACTCACACACAGACTCACACACAGACTGAAACGCACTCACACACTCATATACACACAGACACACTCACACACACACACGCAGACTCACACACTGACTCACACTCACATGCACTCATACTCACACACTGACTCACACTCACACGCACTCATACTCACACACACTTACACTCTCACACTCACATGTTCAAACTTATACAAACACTCACATCACACACACACACACACACACACAATCTGTCTCATTTACTAAGTCTCAGGTATTAATGAAATACAGGACTACAGGACTCAGGACGTGACAGACTGGTATCATAGTGGGCTCCATCTGTTGATGCAGTGAGGTGCTGAGTGTCTGCCTCAGTGAGCGTTTGCTCCTTTCTCTCTCTAATATCAAATAGCACAAAGGGAAGAGTCAAGAGCTCATACTTTTCCTATGGCCACCGTGGTCTTTAAGTGTGTATTTTTAACAGAGCACTTCCTTCGTTACTGTTAGGGTGGCCAAACATTCTGATTTGTTTGTGGTGGTTCTGGTCAGTGCCCTCAGAGGCAGTGAAATCCCCACTGATGCCTACTCCTTCAGTGTCCTCATTTGCATGATGAACTTGACTCCCCTAGCTCCCATTGGCTGTCAGCCTGTCTAACATTCGCAGATCTAGTTGTTAAGGTCTCCTCTTCTGTGGAGAAAAGTTGCTTAAAATTAACAAGGAGAAACAACAAAACTCGGTTTGGAGTTCTGGAGATCCACCAAGGCACTCTCGAGGGAACAAGGTTGAAGGAGAAGACCCATGGAGGTGAGCTTAGCCTCTGAGTCTGTTTCCTGTTGTTGGTGTGACTTCGTTCATCAATATCTATAATTCATATATGCGGAGGGTTAAAATGTAAGATGCACAGGTGACCTTTTAGAATACTTGCTGCGGTTAAATCCCAGGAGCGTGGGCTTTTCCGGGTGATACAAACGGCCTAACATTGGATTCAGTGAAGGCTATGGTTGTGTGATTGGATTCATTAAAACCATTAAATGAATACTTGCAGTTGGTTACTTTAATGGCGTGTAAACCCCAAGGAAGCAGTTTCAGAGGCTAAATGGATGGATTCAATAAAGGAGATGCCAGTGAAGAGAGAATTGGTGACTTAGAAGACAGAGCAGGAGGAAGTAAAGCCCAGGGCTGGAATGTACTTCTGTGAGGCTCTGGATTTAGTCCTTGGTGCCAAAAGAATCATGAGAGTAGCATTGAGAACAGAGGACCATGGAGGTGGGAGAACAGAAATAAACAAGACTATGAAGACATAAAATGTGGTAGAAACGCCCCACAGATGTGTAACTATATATTCAGCAAGAGAGAGAAAAGGAGTCAGAAAGGAGGGTGGTCAAGGTCTTGTTGTTTCTGTTTTGTTTTGAGGCAAGGTCTCACTTTGTAGCCCCGGCTGGCCTACAACAAGACAGTTCAACAAGCTGGGCTGAATTTACAGGGGTCCACCAGTCTCTGCCTCCCGAACGCTGGGATTAAATAAATGTACGTGCCCCCATGCCCAGCTTCAAGTTTCTGTAACCCTTATTCATTTACCATGGGTGTATATGTTTGTAAGGAGGGGGCCATGATGTGACTTGTGTGTGGAGGTCAGAGGGCAACTTATGAGAGTTGGCTCTCTCCTTAGACCATGTGGGGCCCTGGGATTGAACTAAAGTTGTCAGGCTTGGCGATGTGCAACTTGACCTGCTGAGCCATCTCACAGGCCCAGAGAATGTTTGGGAAGCCCTAAGATACAGAACAGTGAAAATACATACATACATACATACATACATACATACATACATACATACATACATATGTGTGTGTTTGTGTGCGCGTGCGCGTGTACACACACACACACACACACACACACACACACACACACACACTGCAGCAATTAGAGTTAGGAGGACCGGCAACCATTTGCCTTAAGGGAGCAGTGGTGAGACTGACAGCTGAGTGTTTCAGTGGAAACAATAAGAATCAGGTGGAAATGGAACTTCTGCGTGTAATTGATGAAAGGAAAACAACTGTTTACCACGTTCTGCATCTAAGCCTCTTCAAGAATGAAAAATCCATGGCTTTCAAGGGTGACTGTGGACTAACCTGAGCTAAAGACACACTCATTCGAGGGTACCTGTTGGCGAGAAGGAATATTGTTCCAGGTAAATGCTTGGATATGCGGGAGGCAGGGAAGAGCCCCAGAAACAACAGTTAGTTAAACATAAGTAAATATTGACTACATAAATAATGGTAATTGAACCCTGTGGAGCTTAAAATAGACAGAGAATAAGATAAATGGCCAAGGAAGAGCAAAGAAGTTAATGAAGTGAAGTTGTCCTGAGTTCCTCGTGATGAAGAACTAATTTGTACTAGCCATTGCTAAGTTAAGGGCACATCTTTTAAACTCTAGGTAATCATGAAAAGAATGATAAAAAGATGTATAAACAGCAAGCCGAGGGAGATAAAATAGAACAATGAAGAATAATTAGATACTTCAAAAGGAGTGGGAATGGAGCGGGTGACAAAAATCTTACAAAGGATATATTCAAAACCGAATGCGCCAGAGACTGTAGTAAGCATAACTAGACCAAACTGAAAGCCAGGAGGTTGTTGAACTGGACTTAAGTTGGTAGTCAGGTGGGGTATCATGTATACGGTAGCGTGCATCACACAAAATAAACCGAAGGAACTGCTATCAAGCTGTAGGACACGAGGTAAAATGGGTTTGAGGTTAAGGCACCTGTAGAGATGAAGATGTCTATAATAAAAGGATCCAGTTCACTTCTTAAATGTGCACACGCATCGAGCTCTAAGACCTACAGGGATAATTAGAGGGAGGTCTCCATAGAGTGAGAAGTTTTAACTTATCTCTCTTGTTGACTAATGTAGTTGGCAGGAAAAAGCAGTCAGGGCAGACAGAGCTCGAACAAAGCTAATTAGCAAATATCATCTAATTATAGTATCTTGCAATGAATAAATGTACACATCTGTTTCAAGTGCACACAGGATACCTACTAGCGTCTTTCCTAGGCTGAGTCATAACGCAGTTCTTACATTTCAAAGGGTTGAAATGTTAAACTCTGTGTCCTGACCACCACAGCTATCTGTCTGTAACGGTTAATGGGGAACATACTCTTGTATGTTTAGAGATGTAGGAGAGGCTGGAGTGATGGCTCAGAGGTTAAGAGCAGGCACTGCACCCACATCTGACAGCTAACAGAGGCCTGGAACTCCACTTCCAGTGGAGTTGATGCCTCCTCTGCAGACACCTTTATACATGAGGTATACATACACTCACACGGGCACACACGTGTAAGCACAAATACATGTTTCTAAGGAAAGGAATGTAAGGATCATGGGTCAAAGAAGAAATGACAGTGGTTGGAAGATGCTTAGAAGCTTGACACACTGGGGAATATGATGGATCAAAACCTGTGGAAGGTAGCCTTCAAGACAGTTTATAGCGCCAACTGCATATATTAGAAAGGGAGAGAGGAAAAAGGTCAACATTCTCACATTACTGTCAGTAAGTTATAAGACAAAAGCAAACACACACTGCCAGCTGGTCCTGGTGGCACAGGCTTGTTGGTATCCCAGCAACTCCTGAGGCTGAGGCAGGGGGGTTCTAAGTTAGAGACTCTCCTGGGCTTTCAGAGCTCAGGCTTGGCTTAGAGAGCTTCATGAGGCCTTGCCTCAAAATTAAAAAGTAAGATGGCAGTTGGGAACGTGTCTCAGTGACGTGACACTTGTCAGGTTATTTGTAATCAACAATTTAATTGAATTTTTAAAACACGTCTAAAAAAAGGAAGAGAGGAAATAAAGGCAAGAAAGGTAGTGGAAAGCAGACACCAGAACCAAAGAGCTAATAAAACCCAGTAAATCCTGCCGAAACCAGTGTAGACAAGGCACTAGCAACTGATGTGTAACCAGATCGGAAAGGCAGGAAGGGAGCGTCATGAATAACCCATAGTAGTATATTTAAAATCTTAGAAGTAATTGACAAATTTTTTTAAATGCTACTTATCCAAACTTGTATAAGAAAAAAATAACAGTCTGAGTGGTTCCATATCTACTCATATGAATATGTAATTAAAAACTTTCCCATAAGGAAAACTTCAGAGCCAGATGGTTTTACTGTTGAATTCACCAAATATTTAAGGAAGAAATAACACATATTTCCCACCAGCTCTTCCAGAGAA
Source organism: Rattus norvegicus (assembly GCF_021556685.1). Classification (NCBI taxonomy): domain Eukaryota; kingdom Metazoa; phylum Chordata; class Mammalia; order Rodentia; family Muridae; genus Rattus; species Rattus norvegicus. The sequence goes on along the minus strand of NC_141539.1, from coordinate 124,897,218 downwards.
TAGAAAAGGCAGAAATGCTCCCAACTTGTTTTAAGAAGCCAACCAAATTTTGATTCTAAAACCTGACAGAAACATCATAAGGCGGGAAAACCCCGGGCCAGCTTTACTGCTGTGTATCAGTTTGAACATCTGAGTTAGAAGGTGCTAGAGAACGGCATGGCAGTTAAGAGCTCTTACCTCTCTTGTCGAGGACTCTGTTCCCAGCGCCCCTGTCAGGCCGGTTACAAGCACCTGGCATTCCAGTTCCAGGTGATCTGATGCCCCCTCCTGGCTTTTGAGGTCATTTGTGCTCACATAAACTCGCAGACGCATACACACATGCATATCAAAAAATCAACTTTAGCTGGCAGTGGTGGCCCACGTCTTTAATCCTTGGACTCGGGAGGCAGAGGCAGGCAGTTTGAGGCTAACCTGGTCTACAGAGAGAGTTCCAGGATAGCCAGCTCTACATAGACCATGTCTCAAATTTTTGTTTCATGAAAAGAACTAAATTAGGGCTGGAGAGATGGCTCAGTGGTTAAGAGCACTGACTGCTCTTCCAGAGGTCCTGAGTTCAAATCCCAGCAACCACATGGTGGCTCCCAACCATCTGTAATGAGATCTGACGCCCTCTTCTGGTGTGTCTGAAGATAGCTACAGTGTACTTACATATAAATAAATAAGTCTTTAAAAAAATTTAAAAAAAGAACTAAATTAACAACAATAGCAAGACCCAACCCCCTCCCCCACAAGGAGAATGCTAGCCTTGTAAAAGCAGCAATAACACACCACACTAGGAGCAGTTGACCGGCTACTGGAAATGCAAGCTAAGCGCAATTGTTTGACCGAGTCAGTGTGACTAGAAACATCATTAGAAAACCATATGATCGTCACAGTAGTTGCAGAAAATACGGGTGGCATAGTCCAACGCCATTTATTCCTATTCATTAAAAAAAGAAAATCTCTTAGCCTCTAGTAATGATCTTTTTATGGTTAGGGAAAAAAATCCACAGAGACGTATTGTGTTGTTACAAGGTTGGACACATCATCCTTAGTTGGTGACGCGTTAAAACTTGGAGTCGGAGAAGCCACAGACAAGCGCTCTCACCACTTCTAGTCATGACTGAATAGTAGTGTACTGAGAGAAGGGGGAGATATAAAGGCTTTGGGGTGAGGAACGAATGTATAAAATGGGAGTGGCTGTGAGATTAAATTAATTAAAGAAAGAAATCGAGAGAAACTTTGTTAAGTTGTTGGGACCGAAAGTGGGTTAGCACGTTTCTGGTTTCATTGTAGACATGGACATGTGAGTGGCCGTTTGACTTGGCGTTAATTAATAGATGATAAGTTTACACTGGCGTGAGAAGGGCCAAATGCCTAAGAATAAGGCTAAGACACAAAGACCTGCCTATTAAAGACTTTTTGCTATTACTGACATGAACTGAAGGCCTAAGAAATGACAGGGTACGTCAAGCTCACGACATGGAAGGCACACGCTCTAAAAGATGCCAGTTGACCTTATCTGATGTACCGATCCTGTAATCCCATCACATCTTTAAAAGAATTTGGTGTCAGTGAAAGTATATGATAATCCTGAAATTTATATGGAAATACAAACTCTAAGAATAGACCAGATTATTCTTGAAGTAGAATGAAAAAAAAAAGGTTTATTCTCACAGACATTCAGATCTGTCATCATGCCGGAGTGACTGAGGAAAGATTGGATCAGCGCAGAGCTAGACAACAGGCCGGTCGGAATGAAGAATCCCAGGGTCGCTTGGGCATGTGGAACACATGGGATGACAAACATGCCCACAGGAGACAGGGATACGGCAGGCTTTTATCTCTTTTTAAGGATTTACTGATTTTTTTTTTTTATTTATTTGCCTGTGTGGACCACTTTGTGCGTGGACGTGACCCTGGAGGCCAAGAGGATATCAGGTCCTTAGGAACTGGAGTGATAACTGGAGTGATAACTGGAGTGTAGGCTGCCATGGTGGTGCTGGATGTGGGTCTTCCGCAAGAACAGTCAGTGCTCTTAACTGCTGAGCCATCTCTCCAGCCAGTCCCTTTGGAAGAGACAACCCTATGAAAAATGGTCCTTAGTATAGAAAAATGCTAAATCTTGACCAGGCCCAAACTCATCGAAGGTGAATTCTATATGCAAGTGTGATGAAGGAAATGTCAGAACTTCCAGAAGGCCTTCTAGGACAGTGGACTCATAATTTTGGTTCGGAAAGAATTCACAGGATCCAGTAGAGCCCAATAAAAGGAAAAGTCAGACAAAATTGAATTGATTAAACTGAAATTTTTAGTCCACACTTATGCACACAGACTTTTGGAAAAGTTCAATCCACACAGGCAAAGCCTAATGTGTCTAAATCTTCAGGGAAATGTAGTTAAGAACTCACACGCCGTGGGCCTCCATGTTGCCCACAGTGACTGCAAGCACTGAGTTGGGGAGGTCTTCAGGAAGCAAGAATCCTTACACACTAGGGGTGAATATGGGCATTGATGCCCCCACTTTAAAATATTAATTGCTATGTGTGAGCACTTCTGTCCTGGTACAGAAAAAGGAATAGGAATCCTTCGCAAATTATAGGTAGCCATGGCCAAAATGTCCTAAACAGAAAATTATCCGGTGTCCACCTGAGTGTAATAAAGTATGAACCTGTGCACACACACATGTGTGCACAATTTTTTATAGTATAGTATCTAAAATGATATGCCAATAAAAAGAGTTTCAGCCTATGCAACTCATATGGACTCAGTGTGTGAAAGACGCCCTCACCCATAAATATCTCACATGTGTAATCCTTAAAACCCAGACAGAATGAAACTACAGCCTGTAGGGGGCATGCTTGCTAAGACTCTGAGGACAGGGTCAACTGTAGAAGGTAAGGTAACGTTTGGGAGGACAGGGTGCTAATTGGGAAGAGAGTGGCCTGGGCCTCAAGATGCTGGCAGAGCTCTCTGGCTTTTGTCTTGCATGATCTCATGGGCGTTGGTTTTGCAAAGGGTCATTAAGTTGAGCTTTTCTATCTTGGGTGCTTTTCGGTGCATAATAAATAGTTCACAGAGGAAACATTTTAAAAATAAAAATATAACACAACTCGAGGACCATTTTTCATGAGTTTTAATCAATCTAAAATTGTCCATTGATTTTTTTTTTCCTATTTTGAGAATTTGCACCTTTCCCCCTTCTTTTTTTTTTTTTTTTTTGGTTCTTTTTTTCGGAGCTGGGGACCGAACCCAGGGCCTTGCGCTTCCTAGGTAAGCGCTCTACCACTGAGCTAAATCCCCAGCAGGGGCCCCTCTCCCCCTTCTTTTGAATTCATAGTCTGCTCATAGTATGAGATAATTTTCACTGATTGTTAATACGATATTGTGGGTTTTTTTTAAAAACCAACATTGTACTTTTTGGGTTGTGTATGTATAAACTCCTTTCCTGAGGCCATCCCTCCTCCCCTCCCCTCTCCTCTTCTTGTTCTCGCCTGCCCCCCTCTCCCTTCTTCACCCTGATTTCCCCTTTCTCCCTGAGTGTGTTTAGATGGTCTCTTGGTCCACTTTGTTGGCGTTCAGCTATCAGGAATGACTGCTGCTTTCTCCAGCTCTGGTTTGGCCTGATTTTTCTCTCATTCTGTTTTAGTAAAGCTTTTGTGTGGAGATTTAATTTCTCACCTTTCTCTTATGTTTTTGCTGTTTACTGGGCCCCATTTCTTTCTCTATTTTCTTTTGGCTTGCTGCTTTCGGTGGCACACGTCCACTATTAGTTTCCTGAGAGCTCAGGCTTGGAAATGGTTTGCCCCACAGAGGTTCATGGGCTAGAAGGTTGGTCCCCAGTATGAACAGCAACTGAGGTGGGCAAACCTTTAACAGGACAAGCAGGACACAACTACATTAGATAATGTCAATGCCCAGGAAGTGGATCAGGTCTCAGAAGATCGGGCTGTTATAAAGCAAGGCCTCTTCCACCCTCGGTCTCTTCCCTTCTGTTTCCCTGCCTTGTTTCACTGGAGCCAGACAGCTCTTACTATAAGGCCAGCGCCATGTTGTTTGGCCCTCTTCGGCCGCTAAAATCATGAGCTGAATGCATCTCTTTATACAATATGCAGCCTCAAGTTGTCTTGCTACGTTTTAGCACGAAACAGACCAAGGTCTTAATCATAGGAGCTAACGTTTCCAAGAACTTAATCTCCGAAGATGTCTTTAATCTCTGTATTACTTTGATGTTGCCGTGATAAAAGTACTATGGCCAAAAGCGACTTAAGGAAGAGTTTATTTTGGCTTACGGTTCCAGGGAGCAGAGTCCCTCATGATGGGGAAAAACATCTGTCAGCACAAGCAGGAAGCTGGCTGATCATATTTCGCCCCCACACAAGAAGCAGAGAGTGAGTGGGGGAGGGGCGAGGAGGGCTAAGACTACAAACCTTCAAGCCTGACCCCCAGCAACATACTTCTTTTGACAAGTCTCCACCTCTTAAAGGTTCCACGGCCTACCACAGTGCCGTGAACTGAGCACCGAGTGTTCAAATAAACGAGTCTGTGGGAAACATTTCTCATTCTAGGCACTAGAGAGTGTCTTTTCAGATATAGCACTAGGTAGGTCATCATTTGAGCGTTCTGTGTCTGAGGGGGGCCCAGGTGTTGTCTGGAAATGATGTGTATCAGGAAGCTGAGAGTGTGACTGGTTTAGACATCTCTCACATGAAGACAACGTTTGGAATTGTGAGAGCCATGAGCATTCAGAGCATGGAGAATATATGGTGTGGCACGTGAAGGGAACGCCAGTGTCTTTAGGCTCATTGGCCCCCCAAAATGCCCAAAAGGATGTGTTTTCTTTCTCTTGTCCCAAGACAAAGGCGGGATGTTTGCATTCTGGCCTCAGAATGTGGTTTTCTTTTCTTTTTTTTTTTCTTTTTTCTTTTTTTCAGAGCTGGGGACCGAACCCAGGGCCCTGCGCTTGCTAGGCAAGCGCTCTACCGCTGAGCTAAATCCCCAACCCCAGAATGTGGTTTTTCTTGTGACCTGGAGCTCAAGGTCAGCTTTGCATACCTAGAAGTTTACCTCCACTCAGACTGTTAGAAACTGATGGTTGAGGGTGCGGGATGCTGGGAATTGAAGATACAGAATGGATTGGCCTTAGTGATAATGATGGGAGGCTGAAAACTCTCCTGGCTTTGTTTTGTTTTTATTGGTCGATTTGACACAATTTAGATTTACCTGGAAAGAAGAACCTCCATTAAGAAAATACCCCTTTGAGGTTGCCTATAGGCAAATTTGTGGGGCAGTTACTGGATTGCTAATTGATGAGGAAGGGCCCAGTCCTATGGAGAGTATGCAGAACCCTGAGTGGATGTGGACCATTGGTTTGAGCACAGCCATGCCGGGACCCCAATGCCTCAGGCCCATGGGAATGATAGGACCTCCTCCTGGTCTGAGGACTGATGTCATGAGCATGCAGGAAGTTTCAACCACAGTCTCCTCCTCCTGGATGACTACAGCCTGAGAGTGTTCTCCTACAGACATCCCTACTCACCACCTAAGCTGAGTTTCTGGGCTGCTATTGTGTCTCCATCGAAGGCACATCCTACCCATCCTCGGCTTTTCTGTATTTATGCTTGTCATTTCTTTATTCCCTGTCACTTCAGTCAGTTCAGTCTCAAAGCCATGCAGCTTGTAGCATAGCCTGCTGAGGTCAGTCCACCTCTGGACAGGTGGTCTGAAATGGAAACTTAGGGGTTCTTTGGAAAGTCCTTTGGATGAAAGGACATGTAATGAAAGAGTCTTTGCTAACAACACAGACGTATTGGTCCGCCTTACATTGCGTAGTTCAGCTGCATTTGTCAGGACTCCACAGACAGAATCACATCCACAAAGTTCTGGTGGCGTGCTGCAGTTTCTTGCCGCTTCCTCGGACTCAGGGTGATTGACAGAGTGATGTCAGCTGAGGCCGATGCAGGTGCTGAGGCAAGACCCATGTTGAGGCAGGGCCCATGGAGGACACTTGATGTTTGGAGGATATAAATAGGACTCGATGGACAGTACTAGGCAGAGCTTGGCTTGCAATGTTTGTGGGTCTTGAGCCTTCTCTGATCTTCCTGATCTTTGCTTCCCTGAGAGAAGCACAGCTGAGAACTTCTCCTGACGTTCCTCTTGGTCCCTCCTGCTGACCCAAGCCAAGGCTGAGGCCTACCTGCCTCTACTAGGTCATGCCACTGCGGGTGATTCGTGTTTGCTATCTCGACTCTACTGGTGGTATGTCCACAAAATGCTTGCACATGGATCCAGCTGCTGCTGCTGACCTGTGAACTAAACTGCTGATTTCCAGATAATACAGATGGGAGTTGCTCCAAAGAACCTTTCTAAACAGGGCCACTCCCCTCCCACCCATGCTTTCTTTCCCATTACCTCTGATGGATAATGGGCTAAAAGGGAGGTTAAAGTGTTTAAGAACCATCATTAAAAACAAGTTTTGGAAAAAAAATTAAAGTTACAGTGGCCCTGCACAGGAAGAGAAAGCAGGCTGAGCAAGCCATGGTACTCAAGCCAGTAAGCAGCGTCCCTCCATGGCTTCTGTTTCAGGTCCTGCCTTGCAATGGACTTATGAACACGTAGTTTTTGGTCGTGGTCTTTATCACAGCAAGAGAAAAGTAGCTGAGGCAGAGACACTGTTGAGCTTCTTTGTGTCAGAGAGGGGAAAACAGGAATTTAGAGGACTCAAGGTGGAATAGCAAAACCGAGTACAACTGTCCTATATCATACGAGCCTACGCCCACACTCCGTGGTGGAGATCCTGGAGGGACTTAGTCTCAAGTATCGTGGTTGTGGAAGCCACGCCCAAGGACTCCAATTGCCCTATCTAGAACACGTTTGGGAAAGGCTGAAAGGAGTTCTTGCTCTCTGAGAACCATGGAAGTCTAAATAGATTCCTGTGGCCCTGCGAAGATGGGTGGTCCCTAAACAGTAGTTTAAGTGAAGTTTCAGTTAAGCAAGGCCTAGGAGCCCAGATTGAATTTGATTTAGAAGGAACAACATTGGGTCCCTTGCTCTGACTTTGTCAGGTTCTGGAGCCACAGAGTTACCAGTAGAAATAAGTCACAGCAAGATCCATGGGGAACACATACTGAGGGAGAACTAGCTTGATTCTGGGTCCAGATGTTGGAATACAGTCTTATGGTTGGGGTTAATGAACAGTAGTCTGGAATGAACACCGGTTTCTTTCTCTTGCCTGAGTTGAGGTTGACATCTCTTTCTCTTGGGGGTGCAAGGAAGGATGAGAAGGTGGAATCCATGTTCAGGAGTACTGTGAGATCCTTAGCTCCTGAGCCATTTTGTGGGCCTATTTAGTTTGCTCGAGATTTCCTGCACTGTGGTTTCCCGTGGGCACAGAAGTGGTTTGATTAACGTGTAGCGTCGTGAAGGTTTACAGTAGACCAGGCAGACGACCAAAGGCATTCCTCTTTGGCCTCTCTGTTAGAAACTCATTTTGTTTACCCATGATTCAGGTGAGGATGTTGTGGTTTAAGAAGGAAATCTGAGCCTAATAAAAGTCTTTGGGGAAAAAAATCTTAAGAGTAGATGGCCTCCTCTTACTGATTTTTCTAGACTCCTTTGGTGTTTCAAAAGATGGATGTCTGAGTCACATGATTTCAGGTTCAAATTCTGGCTTCGCTTTCACAAAAATATCCCTCATTCCTTGGAGCCTCGACTTTTCTTCTTCAAAATAGGGATAGCATATTCTTAGGTTAGGGGGGGAAATTGAAAGAAAACGTCCTTATCTTTGTACACTTACCGAGTTAAATATTGTTGGGTGCGTGCACTGTAGCAATGAAACCGTAGTCAGGGTTCCTGCTGCCATTGGTTTGAAGAGATAAGGAAACAGTGAAGAGCTAGCTAGGTAAATATGCAAGATTTGTCCATTTTAACCATGGTAACCAAGGATGCAGTCTCCATGCATTGTTAAATGTCAAGGAAAGAGAGGTGTAAGACCACGTAGCCTAAGACCCTAAAAGGGTCCTCTGGATCTAAGGGCTCAGCTGGAGACCTCGAGATATGCAAAGTGCTGGGTTGGTGATGCTAAGGCTCTGTGTGGCACAGCCTATGCTTGAGCCTCCCTTTGCCCATGGCAAGAGGGAGGCTGTGCTGCTTCCTCCCAGGGCTTGGATGGGGAGTCATGGAACTTGGTTACAGTACTGGACCAAGCAAGTTGACACATACAAAGGAGTTCTCGCTGATGTCCAAAGGGATCCGGGCACGGGGTATAATCCAGCTATGAGAAGATTCATGTTGACCGGCCAGAGCTGTGTGCACCGTAGAAACTCAATAAGCACTAATTAACCTCTCCTTTAATGGAAATAACATCATTCATTCCTTGTAGCGCTTTTGAACTTTTCATCCCTGTGTAAATTCAGCATGAACCGACACCCCTCCCCATTATGTCTTTCAAGATTGAAATATAGAGCCCTTGAAGAGTGGGGCAGGTCCCCCTTCTTTGAAGGCCACCGTCACCGGACTTGCAAGTCCACCATGGAAAGATTTCTTCTCTCTTCTTCCTTTGTAAGTTCACGTGATTTAATTTGCCTGAGTAACCTGCGGTCGGGTTTTCACAGCATCCTGACATCTGAGTAATGAATGCTTTAGGCTTTTAGGAACAGTTGCAGGTTTTTAATCCATCACTGTGTTGTGACTGCACAGGATTATGAAGGAGTTATTTTAGTAGTTGGATTTCCCCCTCATATTTGTCCCTCACGAGCTGAGAGCCCAAAGAAGAAGGCAATGGGAGCCGTTCTCAGGTCTTCAGAAGACATTTCAAGATGATCCTGAGTGGGCTTCTCCTAATTTCCATGAGTGTGAAATGTTTTTCTTTAACTCCCTACCGTTTAACTAGAAATTGTCCATGCTCCGAACCTCTGATATAAAATAATGGGAACTGTTTCAGTTGAGTCAGCTTCGGAAGGAATTTGGGGGCGTTTGATTCCCCCACCCCCGTGATTCGCACCATTGGTGACATCGTTCCTAGGGTGACCTCCTGGATAAAAGTCTTCAGCTTCAAAAGACCAACACCTGAAGAGAAATAGAAGAGTACCCTTAAACACCTCTGAAAAGAAAACGTTATGGACTAGCAGAATAGTTTGTTGGACTGTTGCAGATCCGTGTCCAGATCGGAGCGTGAAAGGTGGTGTATGCTCCTGGTCCTTAAGAGTCTATCCTCATGTGTGAAAATCAATACCTTGTTTTCTTGTCAGGCTCCTTCCCAGCAGCCATGCACAAACTCCTCAGACACCCACGGGTTCTCTTCAGAAAAGGGCGGAGGCCTGCTTTGCCCACTCTCTGGGCCTGGGGGTAGATGTAGTCTTACTCTGCACTACAGTTTTACTGAGTTATTCCCTCTGACAAGAGACTTACTACTTCTTCGTCCCTTGCTCCCAGCGCACTGGATCAAGAAGAGTGTGATTTTTTTCTAAGATTCCACTACACTTAGGGAAGGTCCCCGAGACCCGAAATAAAAGACAAGGCTTTTAACATCAGCTTACGAATAGAAGTACCCGATTTACTAGGGTCCAGTCCAGTACCTTGACTATTGGGTGGAAATACTTGTTCTTGGTCTCCCATCCATTTAGTCTTTCTAAATGTCTGGGGGCTGGTTCGGGGAGAAGAGGAGGAGGGTAGGTTAGTCAGGAGGAGGCCTATTTGCAAAAACAAAGATCTGAAGGCTTCAGGCTTGACTGATTTGCCTTCTGTGTGATAAGAGGTAGGCGAGCTCAGTATCCAGCAGAAGGGCCACTCTTCTAATTCTGCACTCTGTCCCCACAATAGCCTTCTAATCTGATGGTATATTCGCTTTCGTTCACTTGCAACCTGGTTTTCTTCTTCTTGTAACAGCATTCCAGACAAAGGTGATAAAATGGCTGGAGCTTAACATTCAGATCTCCTCCTCGTGGGCCTGTTATATAATTATATACACATTTGGGCTCAAAGGTCCCAGCCTGACAAATCCCCTTCGCAGGAGTACCATTTGAGGGCCCATTCTCTCATTAATTTTATTTGACATTTATGTCAACATTACATTCCTAGCCTAAAAAGAGAAATCGCATGAGTACGCAGGGGTGTGCTTTAAAGTAGAGTATTTAGTTTGGCAGTGAAAGGGAGCCAGTTCAGTCTGCCGGAGCAAACTGTTCTAAATTAGTCAATAGAAAGCGGTCTAAATGCACTCAAGTTAAATTGTTCTACAAAGTGCTAAATGCCGGAGCACGTGGCTGTTTTGATATTTCTGAGATGTCCCCCGCCCTGATTTGGGCTCCCAGAGTTGACTAGAGTGGATATGTCTGGGAAATTAGCCCGGAAGCCATCAGAGGCGGGAGAAACAGGCTGAAAATAAGTGTCTTAGGGTGTCTGGAGTTGACTTGGCTTCAGTGAGACCTGGTGCAGATATCAAAGCCTTGATTCTCCCCCTGTGCCAGACTTCAGAGCCGGGTTTGATATGGTAAATGGGGACAGGTCCAGGCACCAGGCGTAGAGAATGAACAATTTTCCACATACTGAGCCCCACCCAAACAGCCAAGGCAATGCTGTTTCTCTCTTTGGTGCTATGGTCACAAGCTTGCCCAGGTCATCCACAAGTAGACAGAACAGTCGCTAGGAGAGCTTATTAACCCGAAGTGAGAAATTATCACTAGTTAGCACTGGTATTCTCTGTGACAGCCTTAAGTCAGAAAGTGCCAGCCCAGAGCCAAGGGTAGCCATTCCTCTCAGCTCTGAAGTGCTGACTGTCACATAGCTTGTAGTCCCTATCTCTGGAGCTGTGCCAGTGAGGACCTGCCTGTGACAAACATGGCAGGTGAACCCCTAGTCACATTTTCTACCTTGTCTTTATTCCACAATGTTTATATCTGCTCCCTAAGACTCCCCTCCCCTGCTCCAGCCCCCTACCTCTAGCTTAGGCCAGATAAACCTTCCAGTCCTTGGGCTTCCTTCACTGAGAGCCTGAAAGGCCACGTGGTCAGTCACCAGCTGACCTATGAGCCCCTGCAGATGGCAAGGTCCCTCGGCGTCTTCACTGGAGTGTTTTTTAATGATGGCCTTCTGGAGTCAGTATCTCTTGGGACCCCTCTGTGGGCTGGTGGGGTTGGGGGGAAGGTTTTATCTGAGATGACAGAGGGTGAGGTCACTATGCTTCATGGAGAAGAAACTCAGTCTGGCTTAGCCTTTTTCCAAGATGGCTTTAACACCCACGGTGACACCCCTTTGGTCTTTGGGGCTCCTTTCTCCTTACCTTGTCTTAGCTGCTTAAGCTTCTTAGGAGTTTCATCTGATCTGGCCGCCCGAGCTTCCACCTATGCCCGTTTGTCATACTGTGTATAGGTGGCTGCTGGAGGAGTGTGCTTTGTTCCCAGATACCCTTCTCGTGCTGAAAAGACAACGCTGGTTTTTCTGGGCAAGGACTTTGGAGCTGGGAGAGGGTAGCTAGGGCTCCTGGCATCTGTAGATGATCCAGGAGGGTAATAATCAGATCTCCTGATGTGGACTGAGCCAGGCAGCTTCCTGTGGAGAGGTAAGTGAAAAGATGGAGATGGGAAGTCTTTCCTGAGAGCTGAAAGTAGGTGTGGCCCACTGAATGGGGCGGGGTTGGGGGTGGGGCTTGGAGACAGTGGGGTCCAATCCTGGGGTTGGGGCTTGGGTTGGCAGAGTTGGAAAGGCAACAGCTCCTCCCTCCCTCTCTGTCTCCCCCCCACCCCTCCACCAGATACTCTCTTCCTATCAGACAATTGTTATCTCAAGGGCAATCCCCAAACTTTACCGCAACATGTTAACTGTGTTACGGCTCTATCCACGGTAAGCGTGCCTCTACTGTGAAGTCTGCACTGTGAGTGGCCATTTCCTTGCAGCTGCTGTTGCTGGCTGTCAGGGGGATGGGAGTGAAGGGGTGGGGGTGGGGAGGATAGTCACATGTTTCAGCCAGGAAGTGGTAAGGGTCTGCTTTTGAGAATAGATGGATGTCCCCAAGAGAGGCCAAGATCAAGAGCATTTGCAGTGGCCACAGACCCCATTGCCATCACTTTCGATTACTTTACAAAATGACTTCCTTACCACCAGAGACCTTGATCAAATCAGCGGCCCCCCTTCTCTTGCAGCCTTCTGGCCCAGCGTACATGAGCCAATAGGGCTCCCAATTTTTTTCTCCATGCGTTATGTGGTATGTGCACATGTGTGTATGTGGGTGTGCACACCAGAAGAAACAAGAGGAAGTCATGGCTACCCTGCTCTAGCCCTCTCTGCCTTCCTCCCAGGAGACAGAATTTTCACTAAACCTGGAGGTTTGCTGGGGCACAGGCAAGCCCAGTGATCCCCCTGTGTCTGCCCCCAACAGTGCTAAAGCTGGAGGGCCGCGCAGCCATGCCCAGCTGTTTATGTGGATGCTGGGATTAAAACGAGGTCCTCATGCTTGCCCACAGAGCACTCTTAGCCAACAAGTCATCTCTCTAGCCCCCAGGATCCCTAATTCTTGTCTCCTTGCTTCCACCTGTGGCATCTGGCACATCGCCTAAGCCGGAGACTGGGTGCTCCAGTGCCGCCTGCATAAGACTTTCTTTCCCAGGGCAACTTAGCCATTGCCAGTGGACTAGCTTCAAAGGCTGAGGGTCCAGTCCCCACCTTAATGGACCTCCGAGATGGCCGCAAGCCCAGCGGGCTTCCCAAACAAGCTTTATTGGCATCGGGCCTGTTGCAATATGTTTTTAATACACCATGCATGCTGTATCTGTGTAAATCAGTAAGTATGTTTTGAAATTAAATATTTGCTAAGGGCCAGGCTCTTGGCGTGCTAAATTATTGATAACAAACTCCACAGACGCCACATGAGACTTGATGATATATGATTTTTGAGTGGCCCGCCATTTATTAGACTTTATCTACCCGTGAAATCCATTTCCAATTCCGACCCTATCTACTCCGTGATTGCTCGCCAGAGCCCTACTCCCAGGTTTCTCCTTATCTCTGTGAAATATCTTGGGCTCAGCACCTTTCTCAGGGCCCCTGGTCTTATCAGGCCCAGATCACTTCTCCCACTCATTTCCTTAGGCAGGACTGTCAGACTCCAAGTGCATCTCAGGGACACTCAGAGGCGCATGGGACGTCCTCCTCCCCGTCTCTGCATGGCAGGAAGTGGGGAGAGGTGACTCCCTTAACCAGAGCCCATTCCGAGGGTGGGTAAGCAGAAACAGGAGCATCCCAGAAGCGGAACAGGAAGTACTCTCCGTCTGTCTTCCCTTCTGCTACCAGGGGTTATTTGGGCCTCTTGACCCTTGACCCCTGACTTGTGACCCCCCTCAGCAATTAGAACCCGTTTGCATGGCCTCTGAGCTGAGCCTGGGGATCTTAGCGGCTCCCGCTTCCTCCCTGGCTTTTCTGCAGACAGATCCCTGCTTCTGGCTTCTGCAAGGGCCAGCTGGCAGGAGGACCCCGGCTTGTCATTACAGAAATAAAAACGGTCACCTCCGTGCTCCCTAACCTCCATTCCTTCGTGTTTAAGTAGCACTCCAGATTTTATAAACATGTCAGCGTTTCTATTTTTATTTCCCAATTAATTCAGAAAAGGAGCAGGAGACACTAATGAAAGGAAAGGGTGGGGAGAGGTAGGGTGGAGGGAGCATTTGTGTTTTAGGCAATTGAGAAGACAGGGGATGACTGGAATTGGAGGAGTGACCCTACGCCCTCCAGTGGTTGGGGGGACTTCTGTTTTATGGGTTTTTAAAAGTCGAGTGCGTATGAATGTTAGGTTGTACGGTGAGTGTACACCCCATGTGTAACAGGGACTCGCCCTGTAGCTGAAGTTCACTATGTAGCTCAGGCTAGCCCAGAACTCTGTTTTATGGGTTTTTAAAAGTCAAGTGGGTATGAATTTTAGGTTGTACGGTGAGTGTACACCCCATGTGTAACAGGGACTCACTCTGTAGCTGAAGTTCACTATGTAGCTCAGGCTAGCCCAGAACTTGCGAATGTCCTTATGTGCTGGGATAGCATGGGGGTACCATGCCAGCTCGAAGTGGGTCATAATTTATGAATAAACCTAAGCTTACCACCAACTGTGGCAAGCTTGTATTTCTATCCTACAATCAGCATTCCCTCACCTTCCCATCCATGACAGAGGATATGAATTTCCATAGGTTGGTGTCATGTCAACAGGTAAGGGTGCTTGCTGCCAAGCCTGATGACCCAAGTTTGATCCTTGGAGCCCGTGTGGTAGAAGGAGAGAACCGTCTTTCACGAGTTGTCCTCTGACCTCCACGTGCGCTTTGTGGCATGTGTGTCCCACTCCTATGCAAAGCAAGTAGGCGTAAAAATTTTTTTAAAATAAAAGTTCCAAGTATATTAATTTTTTAAAGTATTTTCTGAGTACAGTTGGAACTAATGAAACCGTTGTCTTGATAATTCAAAAATCATCTTTACGTTACGTCTTTAGCAATCTCAAGGGTGTAACACTGTAACTAAGTGAGCTCTTCTCTCCTGTTACGGAAAGGGCTAAAATAACAGACATGGGCGGAGTCAGGACCCTCGTTCTAGTGGCTTAGTCATTAGCTGTGTGATCTTTAATGTCCTCCTAAAGTTCCCTGAAAATTCTTCTTTTCTCCTGTGAAGATGATGACACCGGTTGTCCATGAGGATCAAGATAGTTTGTAAGGGGGTTGGGGATTTAGCTCAGTGGTAAAGCGCTTGCTAGGCAAGTGCAAGGCCCTGAGTTCGGTCCCCAGCTCCGAAAAAAAGAAAAAAGAAAAAGAAGAAAAAAAAAAAGATGGTTTGTAAGGTCACTGTTTCTGCTTACAAACTCTAAAATTCTTTAAAAGAAATAAATTAGGGCCGGGACTGTGATTAAGAGCACCGCTGCTTTTGCAGAGGGCCCTGGTTTGGTTCCTACACACTGTGTCTCACAACCACCTGTAACTTAAAAGCTCATTGGGATCGGATGCCTTTTCTGGTCTGAGTAACCTGTACTTGACTGTGCGTGTCCCTCCTGACTCTGAGCGACACGGGGCAGTTAGAGTGGTGGAGGATGGGAAGATGCAAGTGTTCATGGGCCCTTTTTTGGAGCTTCTCTATCCTCCATTGTGGCATCGATGGGTCAATTGTTGGTGGTCGTGCCATGGAGTAAGTGTGGATTTAAGACATCTGCATAGATAGTCTCCACGAGCCTTCAAAACAGGCACAACTTAAATTTAACTACAACTCTCCGTTGGCTGGACCAATACCTGGGTTCAATAGATATGTGCTGAATTAATTTGCCGTGACTAAGGTTTTCCAGTGACATCATGGTTCCTCTGAGGTCGAGTTAGCTGGGTGTTAGCTGGGTGTCTGGGTTAAGCACTTCATTTACTTGTACTCAGAATAGAGACACAGCCCACAGAGGAAGCCATGGTTCCCAGGGAGATGAGAGGAGAGGGTCACTGCTAACTGCAGCTTGACTGACACTATGGAGGGAGAGTCCTCACAGCCCCTCTACACTGAAGACTATCCTGAGCACCAGCCCCAGCCCTCACCTCTGTCTGCCGTCAGTAAGTCATTCAGGTGTGTGTGTGTGTGTGTGTGTGTGTGTGTGTGTGTGTGTGTGTGTGTGTTTGTGTGTGTGTCTTTCAGATACTATGCAGCTCACTTCGTATGTGGTCTAAGAGACAGCCTGGTGTACTTGTTGACCTGGCTTGTCCCCAGGTATTCATGTCTTAGACCCTCCATCATCAACACAACAGAGTCCAAAGTTTGGTAAGTCTTTAAGAAGAGAGTCCTAGTGAAAAGCCTTTAGCTTCTCGCTCTGGAAGGCCCACGTGACTAGGAGTCACGTTAGGTATGGTGCCATGATGGTTTTACTTCTAAGCTACCAAAATCATGAGCTGACCAACCTCTTTAAGTTATAACTTAGTCTCAGGTGTTTTGTCATAGTAACACAATACAAAACAGACTTAAGAAACCCATGATTTCATTATGTGTAAATTCATATGGTAAATGCATATAGCTTTCTTTTTCCCTCTTTTCTGTTGCGTGTACTTCTTTGGGCAATGAATATTAAACCATTCATTCATTCATTTTTTTTTAAGTTGTCTTTTCTCAGTTGGTGCCAGATACTATGCTAGTTGTTGGGGTCACAGCGGTGAATGGGAGTGAAGGGCCCTTGTCAGTAAGGAGATTCTAGGTCATTAGTAAATCAACAAGGCATGTGGATTGTGGTAGGAAGCAATGAGGGATAAAAACCACCTCTGAGGACACATTTGCTGCCTTACACGTTCAGGAACGCCCTTTGCAGGTAGAAAGAGGAACAGCTATGCTAAGAGCACAGCAAGTTCAAAGGCCACAGCCCAGGGCACAGGGAAGGACTTATTTATGGAAATGAGTGTACAATGAATGGGTAAATTTGAGAATGGAATGGGGCCCCAGAAGGGCTGGCGTCCGGGGAGTTTGGATTTGTTCTGGCTCCCGAGGAAGCCATTGGCCAGTTCTAGGCATGGGAATGACATGGTCAAGCTCCTTGGTTCAGAGCATCCCATGGATGGCTTGTGCAGAATGGCTCAGAAGGAAGTTAGACTGTGGTCATTGAGGCCAGGGGAACAGTGCTTCTAGTCTGGTGTTAGGTGAACATTTGAAATAGGGAAGATAACCAGAGCTTTCTCCTAGGTTGAGATGAGAAACAGAAGGCGGAGGTGGCTGATAGAAGGGAGGTATTTATTGAGGTGGAAGAGAGGAAGACGGGAAACAGTGGAACTCGGAACGGGGAACGGAACGGGGAATGGAACGGGGAAGTCTCAAGTTCTCTTTGTGGTCAGGCATATCGATGGCACGAAACATGCTTGGGTCCCCAGTCAGGGACCACTCTTGTCATCACGCCCTGCTAGCCAGAATCACCCCGTGCCCTGCTAAGTGGCTAGCTTCCCGCCTGCACACACACCATATCTCGGGTGCCACTTTGTGTCCAGGTTTGTGTGGAATGGGACCCTCGGCAGTAAACACTATAGCTCCCTTGTAGTAGCTGCTGAACTCAACAGCCGCCACTTTCGTCTCTATCCAGGGTCCCCAGCTTAGCAAAGAACAGAACCCTACCTCAGGGAAGGGGGTGGGGTAGATGGAGTCCTGGGGTTTCTATCCAAGAGGGCAGTGCACATCTCTAAGCCTAGAATTTGGAGAGAGAAGCAGGGCCAGCCCCGGCTACATGGAATCCGGTCGCAACAAAACAAAACAAAACACAAAGCAGAAAACGAGTTGGGGTTCTCCCGTATTCTAATATTGACGAAATGGCATTTTCGTAAACGAAGAGAAAAGAGTCCGATTAGAAGAAAGGAATTAAAGATGAGAGAGACCCTGGAGAGATGGTTCAGCAGTTAAAAGGCTGGCAGAGGGCCTGAGTTCAGTTCCCAGCATCCACATCAGATGGCTTAGCCCCACCCTTAGCGCAGTGCTGAGGGTCTGCTGCCCCCTTCTTGACGCTCAGGCACATGTGCACATGTGTGTACATGACGTCTCCCATGTGCACAATGGGATAAACCAGATCTTTGATGGAGAAAGATAAACTAAATTTAGAGAACATAGCTACCTGGCTGTTTGGCTGCCATGTTGCTATATTGGCATGCTTATTGGAAGTAAAGAGGAAGAGAAGAGAGGAGAGCTGTTGGGTTCACTCAAAAGTCCTGGGGAGCAGGACTTTGGGAAAGATGGTTGTCATGACTGCTGGGTCATGTTAACATGGATGGGTCTCAGATAGTGCCATTTCCCCCGTACTGGCACACTGAGCAGAATTTTTATGTCATGGTCTCAGTGTTGCAGGATTGGAGCTGATACCCCCTGTGACATTGTCCCCATGTCCTGAAACCAGCCATTTTTGACAAAGCAGGATACAAAAGACATTGTCTCCTAAGGCTAAACGCTAACCATGTGTTGCTTTTTTTTTCTTTTTAATTTAAGTTATTTCTTCCCCGTAGGAAAGTAAAGAAATCGTGCTAAAATAATAATTAAATGCTGACAGGGCTAAGTTTCTCCCCAGCGTGAGCTGGCAGCAGTTTCCTACCACAACATTAGGTCATTTGGAGAAGAAAAGAAAAAAAAAAAGACCCAGTGAAATAGTTTTCATGGGTTTTCCTGATTAGCCACTCTTAAACGAACCAGCAACAGAAATGTAAGGGTGTAGTCTGACAGCCACAGTTTACTTGGGGGAGGGGAGGTAAAATGGTAGCGTGTGTCCCGTGAGGTTTGAACAGGGGCTTCTTTTTGCTCTTTCCCTGTGAGGATTGTTTGCCAGCTTCTAGTGCCAGCATTCTGGACCGAGGCTGGGAGCTGCCTGTCAAGACCAGCTTTTTCTTTCCCTTTCTCTTCTTTTTTCCCCCCTTTCTCTGTGCAGCCAGTTTCACATTGCCGGGGTTAAATGACCTTGACTGGAGCAGGTTTAGGGGAGGGAAGTGTCCTTGCAGGGGACTCCTCTGCAGCCGCTTTCTGCATCTGGCTGCTCCCTGCGTCTCTTTGTATTAATTCGCCTTGGCATGAGGGCTGCAGGCCAGATTCGACGTGGAAGATGGAGTTGTTGTGTGGCATATGGTGAACGAAGCCGGCGTTGCTAATTATGCTTCCTCTGCGCTTTCTCCTCCGAGTCTGCTTGACCGTAGGTTTCTAGAGTTTGGATCCTGTGTTCTACTTTTTCTGGCCTTGGGTCAGTTGCATCTTCTGTGGATATGGGTATGAGAGTTTCAGTGTCAGAGCTCACGCAACCCAGATCCTTCGTTTAAAAGATCAGGGGGTCATCGGGTCTCGGAGACTGTTTCGGAAGGGACTTGCAAGACGGAGGTCAAAGTTCAACCCCACCCCCCAGCCCCCACCCCACCATGTGTCTGGAGAACCCAGCTCTGTCCTTCAGGGTCCTACCTTGCACAGGTGTGTGGCAATCCTTTCCTAGTGCTGCCAGGACGAAGCATTCAGACTGACAGGTGGGAACCGTTCCGGACCTCGGGATTCCAAAGCCAAGGTGCCAACAGGCTTGCCCAGGTGACCACGGGGACCTGTGGAGAATGTTCTGTGCCTCTCGGCTTCTGTTTTCAGCAGCAACCCTGGCTTACTGTGAAGGACCCAAAGAGGATGGGAGGCTTATTTTGACTCACGGTTTCTGAGAGTTTGTTCCATGGTCTCATGCACCTGTGTGCTTGGGCACAGAGCATTGTGGTAGTGAGAGGGCGTGGCAGACGCTGTTCTTCCCTTCCTGGTGGATGGGAAGCAGAGAGCAAGCCTCATCTCAGGCTAACTAACTCTAAGCTTCCACACTTACCTACTTCAGCTGCGTCCTGCCTAAGACTTCCACCTCTGTCCCGTGGGGAGCAACTATTTAAGCCAGGATTCCGTGGAGAGCATGTCATGTCCAAACCATAACACCTTAGCATGTGATGGCCAATCTCTCCATCCCTCATCCCCTCTCTCTATCACCCCATGCCCCTCTCCATGTGCAGTTTCTCTTCTTAGATGGATGCTAAAGCCTGCAGCACTCAGGGCCTACCTTGCCACGTACGATCTCACGTCAAGCATGTCTGTAAGAGCCTGTTTCTGAAGCTCTCTTTCTAAGGCTTCAACGGACACTCTGGGGGAGTGCGAATCCATTGAGTAACAGCCGAGAGGGGCTCAGTCTTTTCATTGGGGTGGGGGTGTGGATTTTGGAGACATTTAACTGCAGTGAATCGTGATCACCTTCGATAGTTTTTTGAGACTAAGTTCTCTTTATGCTTTTCCTGTCGGATGAGGAACCTGAGTCCTTCCATGCATTATTAATGACTGTGGTAGGTAGCCTTCCCTTTTAGCACTGACGGAGGGTGTTTGAGTCCGTTTGGAGTTAGTTATTAAGTGAGATAGCTGGAGACCAGATTTACATTGTGAACGTTTATGGGTAGAGGTCCCTGGGTCCTTGGAGAAGCATCGCAGCCCTTCAATTCAGAGGGTTCATTATCTTCGTTTTCATATTTATCTTACAGTTTGTTGAGACTCTATCATAATTTAGGCTATAAATGATGTATTCTATATGACTGATTCTCTAATAACTTAAATCTTACCTTTCTATCAGACTGTTTTTTTTTCTTTCCTCTTTCTCTCGCTCCTCCGGCTAAATCCCCTCTGTGCTCAAAAGCCACCAGGCCACCCATTCTTGCTATTATTGTCTCTCCCCGACGGTGGCCAGACCAAGCCTCCCACAGTTCTGTTTCCCAATTCCTTCCACACATTTTGTGCCTACCTTCCATTATCCTTCGCACCACTAGCTCTTAGCGTCCTCAGAGAGGTCTGCACGAGGTCTCGCATCTGCGTACACCCAGCTCTGGGCTTGGATCTAGCACCCTTCCTTCGTGGCTCTCCAACAACCCACATAGGAAACCAGCACCTGTGTGGTAGCCACCATCTTGAAATGCCTCTCCTGCGAGTGGTGGAGCTTCCTGATACTCGGGGATCTGCCGTGGCCGTTTTGTATGGGATCTTGCCTGTCCTGTTGTGGTTCTGAGAGTCAGGTGGGACTGAGTATCGGAATCACTTAAAAGCTCATCTATGAGAAGTACTGTTCATACGTCTCTTACTCCAGGTGTCTCTATTAGCCTATCTGTAAAATGGACCAATTAATCATATTGCCTGGTGAAGGCGAATTAAGTCCCATAGGGCAGTAACTGCCCCCACAGCGGAGATCTGGTGTCTGCGTTTGTCTGTCTCTCCTCTCTCTCCTTTTCCCTGATTACTCAAGCTAACTGACCAGCAGCAAGCTGTCTGACAGCAGTGTTGATTTTGACTCTCCACCCAAATGAGTGTGGTAAGCAGATCTCTGTGGCAATGCAAATGCCGTCATCTAGAAGTGGTTCAAACTCGTTTCACTTCGATGTCTCCTCATCAGGAGGGAACATGGACATGTTTTCAAATAGAGCCTCCTCTCTTAGGTTCCTTGAACCCCATCTTGACAGCTTCTGAGTTTATGTAGTGTCCTTGATTAACCTCTCGGAGGGCTAGACAGGTTTTATGGGTAGAAGGCTTCTGTGCTAGCTTCCCATCCCAACATCCTGTGGAGGGGAGAGTGGATAGGTGAGAGGAGACAGAGACAGACAGTTGTCCTTGCACACGACAACTTAAACGTCTAGTTTCAGCACGAGACCTTGAATAATAAAAAGCGAGGGAAAAACTGTGCCTGGTTGTGCAGCCCTATAATCCCAGCCACTGAGGACACTGAGGCAGGACAGTCACAATTTCAGGGCCAGCCTGGGCTACATACAGAATGAGTTCAGGGCCAGCCCGGACAACTTAGTAAGACCTTGCTTGAAAGTACTATTATTTTTGAGACAAGGATCTCACCTGTGTAGCCCTGCCTGTCCTGGACATCACTTATGTAGACCAGGCTACCTCAGACTCACAGAGCTCTACTTGCCTCTGTCTTCTAAACGCCGGCATTAAAGGTGTGGGCCACCACTGCCCAGCCAAGAACATTTATTTAAACAAATAAAACATGATTGTTTGCACAGACACATCTGTATGGATACAGAGGTTTTAAATTATAATTCTAGGAAGGTTTTCCTCCTCCCCCCCCACCGTTTGTTCCCCCTCCCTCACCCTCTTTCTTAGGTGGTCTGTGTTTCTTCTCTGATCTGTGTGTGTGGAGGACCGAACGAAAGTGACAGGTGTGCTCACTTTCGACATCTTTCTGAACACTTTAGATTTGGGGCTCTACAAACTAAGGTAAAACAATGAAACTGTATAAAACTCAAGTGAAAAACAAAAATACTGACAAAACTCTAATTCTCCTTTCCTCTCACTAAAGGAGAAAATAAAAGTGTAAGGGGCCAGGGAGATGACTCAGCATAAAAGCAGGAAGACCTGAGTCTGAGCCCAGAAGCCACACTAAAGACTGCTAGGAGGCAGAGGCTGGCAGAGCTCTGAGTTCAAGACCATCCTGGTCTACAGAGCAAGTTCCAGGACAGCCAGGGCTACACAGAGAAACCCTGTCTCAGAGGGGAAAAAAAGTGCTGTAAAGGCAGATCTGTGAGTTCAAGGCCAGACTAGTCTACATCAGTTCTAGGCAAGCCATGACTACATATGTAGCGAGACTTTATCTCATTGAACAAACAACAAAACCACAAAGGAACAGGGCTGTGGAGGCAGAGGTAGGAGGTAGTGGCAGGCAGACTCTGGGGCTTGCTGGCCAGGCAGCCCTGTCTCCCTAAAGAGCTACACCGAAAACAAAGTGTGTAGTATCCTAAGAACTACACCTGAGGTGATCCCCCAGCCTCAACAGGCTTCTGTGTACCTGCATGGGTGAGCACTAAGCTAAATCAACAAATGAACAACAATGAAAGGACGAAGGTCGCCTGAAGAGGACCGTTTTATCTCCCTTTGCTCGACACTTTCCAGAGCATGTGACCTCTGTTGGCCTTTTTTTGTTTGTTCAGGTTTTTCCTTTTCCATTCTGGCTTGGGAAACATGATGAGTTGACTTCTTACAACTGCAAAAAGCTATTTTGTTGCGGTCCTAATGAACCAAGTGGTCAGGAGTGCCTTTGCCCTGGTCTGTCAGTCTTGATTTCTGAGATCTGAGTAGTTCCTTGAAAAGCAGTGACCAAGGAGCTTAAGGGAGATGTTCACATCCCCTGGCTTCCCAGAGAGTGTAGAGCCAACTGGAAAGGTGTTCCTGGCCTGCTGCCCAGGGGATGAATCTCCTGGTAGTTAGGGGGCACACAGGGGCCAGGGTACCCAACTGGCGTTTTGGACAGGAGCAGTGACTCATTCCCTGCTTTCTTACCTCTCTAGAAACAAGAGCGAGTGTTTGCTCATTCGTCTCCGGAGTTTTGCTTTCTGAATTTGTTTTACTTTTGTTTGCACTTTCCTATTATTTAAGCAATGGACTGTTTTAATTATGTTTGTCTTTTAACTCAACTCATGAGCACCACTTGATAGTTCTCTCCAAGTTTGTCCCTTTTGGGGATCTGTATGGCCTTATTGCTGTGGAAGAGCAAATGCTGCCCATCCCCAGCACCCTGAGACTGGTGTGCCTTCCCAGAGATTTTCACATGCAGGGGGCCTCCGAACAGATGCCAGATGGGCTATTTGAAAGCACCCCTTCACGTTGATCCAGCATCGCCTTGCGTTAAGAGAATTTACCTCAGCTCCTGTGGATGCCCTCCAGCTCCCAGCAGAGAGCTTGCCATGGAGTGTGGATATATGGAGTATGAAGTGAAAGGCCGAGTTAAAGCAAGGGTCATGTGTGTGTGTGTGTGTGTGTGTGTGTGTGTGTGTGTGCACGCATGTGTGTGTATGTATGCATGCGTGTGTGTGTGTGTGTGTGTGTGTGTGTGTGTGTGTGTTATGAACTCATCCTTTATTTGAATGGGGCTCAGCTTGTTCGTTTATTTTCCATACCTGTAAGTTAGAAAGAATGCATACAACTGTGCCACACGGGAACCGCAGTCTTGTGTCTGCTGGTAGGGACTTGAGTTTAATATTCCCAGTCAATTTCCTATGTACAGCCTCACTTACACAAACAAATGCTTATATCCTTCACAAATAACCAAGCACACACTCCTGAAAAGCTTTCATCTCTTTTCATGAGGTGCCGGGGATCAAAGCCAGGGCCTCGAATGTGTTGGCAAAGTGCTCTACATCTGAGCTATAGCCCCGGCAGTGGATTTTCAGATGAACTTTACAGTGACTGGTCTGAGACTGGGATTTACATCATGGACTCCAGAAGCTACAGTTGAGTTGGTTTTTGATGGAGAATGGTAGTCTCAAGGCAACAGATTTCCTTCCCTTTCCCTTCAAGTGGCTGGCTCCAGCTCAGGAATTAATTTTACAGAGATGACTACGTTATGATAATGACTATGGAGAATAGTCTGTCCTTTTCATAGGTGACTGCTACTGGTCCCCATTGTCTGGGTTCCCAGCTTATTAGGGGTGTGTTGTATAATCTCATGGTGTGAGATTTCATGGGAACAAAAACACTGAAGAACCCTTCCGGGGGGAGCTTTAAAACCTGGGATTGAGTATCCTTTGATGTTCTGAAAGGAGTGCACCTTTGGACGAGCTCTAGACGCAGGACCACTCCAGGAATAGACTCATGTAAGAAGGCCAGCCTATCTGAGCAGAGGCAACAGCTAGCACAGTGTCCCTTCATTTCCCCATCTGTGGGAAATGACACGTGGCGCCCTGCTTGAGGTATAACAGTGAGGTGAGTTGTAGAAAGGATGGGTGTCGGTAAGGGCAGGTATGGATCAGACAGATATAAGGACAGATGTTGGCACATCGAATCTTAGAAGGGCACACAGATAGACTAATATTGATAAGAGAGACATGTTGGCAACAGGGGCTGGTAGGATGGGTGTTGGTAGAAAAGACAGGTGTTGTTGGTAGGAAGGACAGGTGTTGGTAGGAAGGACAGGTGTTTGCAGTAAGGACAGGTGTTTGCAGTAAGGACAGGTGTTTGCAGGAAGGACAGGTGTTTGCAGGAAAGACAGGGGTTGACAGTTCAAATCTTGGTAGTAAGGACACATGTCGGTAGGAAGGACACATGCTGGAAGGAAGGACACATGCTGGCAGGAAGGACAAGGATTGGTAGGAAGGACAAGGGTTTGCATGAGGTGGGGACACATGGACCTCCTATAAGCTGAATATACAGAGAACCAAAAGAAAAGGAATTAGCCCTAGAAAGTTGGACTTTTATGTCCGTCCTCCTTGCCCCAGAGGGCATCCTGTGTATAGCATGTTCCCTTACCTGGCCATTCTATCATTTGCCTTTTTTTAGGCAGCTCATCTGCCTTGTGCTGTATGAAAAAAATCATTTCTACAGTTCTTGGTAAGTAAATGGAGTCTTCAAGCTTAAACCTCTGCCCTGGGCAAAGAACCAAAGGATGTCATTGTGCATAACTTCAAAGACCAATGTAATGTTTAAGGTCTCTGCTCTCTGAAGGAATTTCTTTTAAGGCCCTCCAGAAACATTTGTGTGTGTTCCTCTATTGTCCCAAGGAGCACCTTGTACACCCTCTCTCCTCAGAGTTCTCTCTCTCTCTCTCTCTCTCTCTCTGCCTCATGCCTCACGGTGACTATGTAGTGTTTGGGCCTGTGACGATATTAATACAGTAGCAGGGCTGGGGTAGTTCAGTGGTGATGGCTCTTGCTTGGCATGCAAGAGACGTGCGCTCGCGCGCGCGCGCACGAGAGAGAGAGAGAGAGAGAGAGAGAGAGAGAGAGAGAGAGAGAGAGAGAGAGAGAGAGAGGAGATGAGAGAGAGAATGAGAATGGTTTTATTCCCATTTAGAGGAACTGTGTTCTCATTTGTTTATGTGGGGCAGTCACCTAAGGCTTCAAGAGTTCTTGACTGTGTGTGCCGTATGTGTGCACTGACGTATGTGTGTGTGCGTGTGCGTGTGTGCACGCACGCGGGGTTATTGCTTGTGTGGTATAAGCTGGTGGAAAATCAAATGCACTGCTTCCTCCCCAGCTCTGATCATCCATTCTTTCCTGTCTTTGGGCGACGAGTCACACAGGTGTAGGTCCTTGCACCTGTTGATTAACGACATTACCCCCTCTCGTCCTTTCCCCGAGTTTGGCATAGCTGATGCCCTCCACCTGTGGAGGATTTTCAGCGAATCGTCTAGAAAACAGAGAAATGCTCGAGAGCTGGCCAGATGCTCACTGCTGACACGGAATGCCTCCTGGCTACATCCTGGTCTTGGACATTTTTTTATTTTGGAAATGAAGACCTGTGCTGTCAAACCTAGGAGGGTGAGACCAAGGAGTAGACAGGCACGGGTCCTTGGAAAGAGTCCATTCAGCCCAGAAGTGTGGGCAAGGAACATGCATGCCTTGCTAGCCCAAGTTTGTGGCGCTTGCCTTCTTCCTGGTAGCCAGGCTCTTTCTGCAGTCTGAGGAGCTCCAGAAATGCGTGTGGGATGTCGCTGGACGTAGAATCCAGGGCTGTGATACTTACTTATCCTTCCCCTGAATCTTTGGCCTAGAGGACAGAGACACAGACGTTGGTCCTTTCTTGGGATGCTAGTGTGTTTGCTATGGTTCCTGGGAGTCCTCTTGCTGCATTTCATGTGAGAAGCATTAGCTAGCCTGCCAGTGAAAAAAAATGTATCCAAATGAAGACTGGGAACCTGACAGTCGGAGGCTCCCATCTTTGCATTCCAGACTGATGCCCTCAGGCAGGCTGGAGATAGCTTAATGCAAGCATATTTGTAACACTCTGGTTCCACCCAGATCAAAAGGCACTGAGTCTACCAGGGCTGCAACCTCTGAGATGAACACCGGCCCCTGGAAGAGACTCAGCCATGCCTTGACTCCAAAAAGAAATACCAGTTCTGTTATGGACGTTTGAGCCATCAGAGGGCCGCTTTGAAGTCTCTCTGCCTGTGTCGGATGGATCGGCTCCCATCCTCCCCTCCATCCCTGTCTTGTGCTAATGGAAGGCTTGCGGCTGCTTCCACAGTGCGGCTTCCCATAGGCCTGTGGAGGAGATGGAAGTGAAGACAGTTCTAAGATAATAATGTTGGGATCAAGTTGGAGGTTTTGATGCCAGTGGGGTTGGTGGGCAGGCATGTGTGTGCACACCTGTGTGTGTGTGTGTGTGTGTGTGTGTGTGTGTGTGTGTGTGTGTGTTAAAAGGCTGGGAATGTGTTTGCTCAGCATGCACAAAGCCCTGGATTGGATCCTCAGCACTGTCTAGACCGGAAGTGACGACCAAGCCCGTAACATCAGCACCGGGGAGGTGGAGGCTGAGGATCACTTTATCAGGGAAAGTTTATTCTCAGTGACATAGCAATTTCCTGGGCCCACCTGGGCTACATTAAATTCCACCTTGATAACAAAATGGCCTGAAGACATGGCGCAGCAATTAGCCCACGGCTGGTTCCTAGAACCCACGTGGTGACTCACAGCCATCTGTAACTTCAGTTCCAGGAATCTGACACCTTCTTGTGGCTTCTGCAGGCACAAGGTACTCATGCAGTACACATAAACCCATGTAGACAAATAGTCATACACTCATAATGAAAACTGAAAAAAGCTACCAAGTGAGTGACTATCTACCTATCTACCTATTATCTATCTATCTATCTATCTATCTATCTATCTATCTATCTATCTTCTACCTATCATCTATCAATCATCTACCTACCTACCTACTTTCCTATCTATCTATCTACCTACTTTTCTTTCTATCTATCTATCTATCTATCTATCTATCTATCTATCTATCTTCTACCTATCATCTACCTACCTATCATCTATCTATCAATCAATCATCTACCTACCTACTTTCCTTCCTATCTATCTATCTACCTACTTTTCTTTCTATCTATCTATCTATCTATCTATCTATCTATCTATCTATCTATCTACTTTTCTATTTATCTATCTATCTATCTATCTACTTTCCTATCTATCTATCTATCTATCTATCTATCTATCTATCTATCTACTTTCCTATCTATCTATCTATCTATCTATCTATCTATCTATCTATCTATCTGTCTTCTACCTATCATCTACCTACCTATCATCTATCTATCAATCATCTACCTACCTACCTACTTTCCTATCTATCTATCTATCTATCTATCTATCTATCTATCTATCTATCTACTTTCCTATCTATCTATCTATCTATCTATCTACTTTCCTATCTATCTATCTATCTATCTATCTATCTATCTATCTATCTATCTATCTTTGTTTTTGCCTTTTTTTTTCAAGTCAGAGTTTCTTTGTCACAGCTGTGACTGTCCTGGAACTCGCTCTGTAGACTGGGCTGGCCTCACACTCATAGAGATCTGCCTTTCCTCAGAGTCTTGGGATTAAAGATGTCCATCACAATGGCCCAAGAGAAATTTTTGGTTTGTTTGTCTTATTTTGGTTCAAGACAGGGTCTCACTGTGTAGCTCTGTCTGTTCCACAACTCACTATGTAGACCAGGCTGGCTTCAAACTATTATTATTCTAATTGTATAAAACAAAAGACCTTTAAGACAAACTTTCAAAATTAGTAAGGATCTAATAGCAAACTAAAGAAGGTGTTTTAGGGGGTTGGGGATTTAGCTCAGTGGTAGAGCGCTTGCCTAGGAAGCGCAAGGCCCTGGGTTCGATCCCCAGCTCTGAAAAAAAAAAAAAAGAAGGTGTTTTAGATTAGATAGATAAATGATAGATGATATAGAGGATGGATGATAGATGATAGAGCGAGAGCAGGAGAGTGAGCTGAGGCCTGACATGTATGAAGTCCTGGATTTACTCCCAAGCACCACAAAACACAGCTGTAATTGTAGCACTCAAGACTCAGAGGCAGGAGATTCTGACACCTTCCTGGGCTATCTGGGCTAGTCTCAGGCTAGTGCTATATAGAAAAACACCGTCCACACAAAACTATGAAGGAAACTATGTATGTAATCTGGGCATGGCGGCTCATTCTTGTAATTTCAGCATCAAGGAGGCTGAAGCAGGAGGATGACTACTGAGTTCAAGGCAGGCCCTCTCTGGGGCCCTGTCTTAGAAAAAGCCCAACTAATCAAACAACAGCCATTCTTCTGATATTTCTCATTTTGAAAACTTTGTCACTGATCAGAATTGGCCTGTAATCAGACATTTATAGATGATAGTGTTGGGCTGTATAGCTTACATAACATACATACATGCATTCATATGTAACCAGACATTTATAAATGATAGTGTTAGGCAATATAGCTTACATAATATACCTACAAATGCGTGCGCGCGCGCGCACACACACACACACATATATATGTAAAAGAAAATGATTATTATGGTAGTTATATTTACGTTAGGCTTTTAATTATGGAATACTTTTACATACATTATCCTATATGATCAGTTAGCACATGCCTTTGAAACATAAATTAGGCCTAATAGCCTAAGCTAAATAGAATTAAGAACAGAAGGGATTTTAAGTCTAGTGTTTAAATAGTCTCTTGGTGTCTTCGAGTCAAACATGAATAATTTGAAAAATTAACTACTACTCTGGTTTTCCTTGTCTTGATTACACTACTATATTAGTAAAAGTCAATAATATACTAATGGAGATGCACACATCTTTATAGCCACATATATAGCATAGTTGAATACTTGTACATACTTATATTTTTTATGAATATGAAATTAGAACATATATTTTGCCAAGTGTTCATATATGTATATTAAGTATACAGAAATAATAAGGAAAGTATTTAAAATATAGTAGAAGAAAATCTTAGGCAGAAACTAAGGTAGAGGGTGTGTGCACCAGTGAAGAAACTACTAGAAGAGAAAATTTTAACTCTCAATGAATAGGGATGTGTCTCATTCTAAGCTTGTAACATTTTTATTATATTTAATTTGTGTATTATTGTCTAGTTTTCATTAATTTGACACAAACCTGGACATACTCGAAAAGAGGGAACCTCAGTTGAGGAATTGCCTCTATCAGATTGGACTATTTCTATATAGATCAATTTTTCATTTATATATGAGGGCCCAGCCCACTATGGGCGGTACCATCCCTAGGTAGGTGGGACTGAGCCCGAGGAAGCATGTCAGTTAAGTGATCCCCATGGTCTCTGCTTTAGTTCCTGCCTTCAGGTTACTGCCTTGAGTTCATGCCCTCACTATTGTTTGGCAGTGTAAAATAAAGTAAGTCCTTTAAAAAAACAACATATTGCTTTTGGTTATGGTGTTTATCATAGTAACAGAAAACAAATTAGAATGTGGGCGGAGCGAGAAGGTATGTGCCATGGCACCTGTGTAGAGGTCAGAGGACGACTTGTGGGAGTTAGTTCTCTCTTTCCGCCCTATGGAGTCTGGGGCTGGAACTCAGGTCTTCAGCCTTGGTCGCAGTTGCCTTTACCTACTGAGCTATCTGGACGGCCATCCAAACTTGCATCTTAAAACATACGTGTACAAACCAGGTGTGGTAGCACGTATCTGGAATCCCAGCATAAGTGGCAGTACAAGGATCAGGAGTTCAAGGCCAACCTGTGATCCATGAGACACTATTTCAGGGAAACAAACAAACAAACAAACAAAAAACCAAAACAAAAAAATCAAAACAGCCCACCTAACAAAAGTCTATGCATATATGTTTGGCTTCAACTCAAGCGTTCTATCTTAGCATTTATTTATATTTCATTTAGAATGTTCGCTTCGATCAAGATAAACTATTTTCTCTTCTCTAGCTCCTCTCACCACCTCTTTCTTTGTTAGAGATAAAAGCTAGCTCCTAGCTCTTGAAGTTCCCTTAAAGAGGCCACGCTTGGGCATTCTGATTGGCAATTGTTTCACAAAGGAAAAGAAAAAGAAACCTACGGAGGATCAGTAGCTTAGTTTGAAATCTCCAGCCGTGTTTTGAAACCCTCAAACAAGAGAGAATTTCAGTCAGGTATTAAGTCACTAATCAGTGAACTTTGGCAGTGATCATTCTACAAATATTTACCTCATCTGCATGGAGGTTGGGGCTAGGCCATGGGCTGTGGTAGTGTTGGGAGCAATAGTTTGAGGGCCTTCAGGGCAGCGGTCCTCAACCTTCTTCATGTTGCGACTCTTAAATTCAGTTCCTCGTGCTGTGGCGAACCCTCACCATAAAAATTATCATCTCTGTTACCAAAGACTCTTTGGTAACTCTATTTTGTGACTGTTATGAATCGTTGTGTGAATATTGGAGATAGAAGCTTGCCGACAGGGTTGCAACCCTGGTTTAGAACTGCTATTTTAGGGAGACAGATACTCTGGTATAATAATGGGTAATTACAAATACTCGTGAGTCTTTGTGGATGGGATACAAATGGACGCTATCATCCATGAACCCGAGAGAAGCAGTCTTGCAAACTCAAAAGAGAACATTCATTTGGCCAACAACTGGCAATAGATATTTGTATCTACATGTGTATGGACATGCATACATATTTACACTCATATCTGTAATAACGCCAAAGGTTATAAACTAAGTATAATTTTTCATCATGTGAAACATTTCTCAAGAAAGAAACCCTCTAGGAAAGTTCTTTAACTCCTCTATCCAGAAGCATCGTTGACGGATGGGCAGGACGGTGCACACCCACGGTCCCAGTGCTTTGTAGTAGAGCTAGGAAGAGCAGGAATCTAAAGTCACCTTGAGCTACATGGTGAATTGGAGGCTAGCTTAGACTACAGGAGACGTGCCTTGAATGACAAAAGTCCTACAAAACACACCATCCGCAAGATTAGAGAAAGCAAAAGTCCTTTAAGACGAAGGGAAAAGACTATGCTGGTTGGGCTGACCTAATATTCATGTGGACCAAAGCCTCTTCTCTCCATTTTACGGAGCAAATAGATTTACCTCAACATCCCCGATTGTCCAACAAACAAGCAATCAGAATTCTAGTTTTGGCAGGGCTTATGTCACCATGTGTTTTTCTCTTCCCATGAGAATCTACCCCCGCCACAGGGCCCTGTGTTCCACATACCTGTGTTCATAAGCCTGGCGGGGGAAGGGTAGTCATTAAAAGCAAGGAATTAGGAGAAAATCGAAAACGTTCCATGCAGAGGCCAAGCCACAGGTAGCAGAGAGAGATTGGTTCGGAAGTGGGAGTCTCAGTAAAGGGTTTCTAAGGTGGCTTTTGAGCTAGACCTTAAAAGGGTGGGCATGTGGGGTCCAGAGGTCGGTGCACTGATGCAGTCACTCTTACAGGCTTGTGGCAATACTCACTGGGGCTCTTATTACTACTAACAGCTGTTTGTTTCTTAGGGGTACATGTCTTATTAGGGAGCAATAATAATGTATCAGTTTCTATCAAGTCACGGTTTATCATCCTAATGGGTCCAGAGTGGCTCCCACAGTGCATTTAAATGTGTCGAAAGAACGTGGAAACGAACTGAACACATAATAGACCCACATTGAAAGAGGAGTGGGAGGGGCCTCGGAAGGCGACACGTCATGGCAAGCGCATGCAAATTTTCCCCTGAATGTGTGGACATCTTCCATAGTAGGAGGAGCTGGGGTACAGTCTGGTTTCTTGGTCTCTCTGGAAGATATGTACGTAGGATGGGTTTTCTTCCTGATTGTATTTGATCTCTTTCCCTTGTCTGGTGGCCCTAGGTCCCACTAATGGTCCTAGGTTCAGGATTGCATGAGAAGCGGCAGTGATTGGGACAGGTGTGTGCAGCTTGCTGAAGAGGTTGCTACATTATGTATGCGGAGAAAGAGGTTTTTCTTCAAGTGAAGTTGAAAAGCAAGGACTGGCATGGTTTATGGCATCCAGGCCCCACCTGCTTTATGTGAGAGACCCGGAGAGAGACAATAGTGACACTGAGCTGTCAACCCCCGGTTTTCAGAGTCTTAACCTGGTGGGCCTGTATGTATACCTTGGAGACATTTTTCACAAGGAAACACAGGCGATGCCAAACCAGAACTGGTTGGTAAGAAGCCACCATCTTGTTTTGTGTTTTGATACTAGGCAGAGTTGGCCCAGAGTCCTACATTAATTCCTCAGAGCCCCAAAGCATGGGCTTGGGACCTGAGAACCCTTGCTAATTACTTTCTAATATTGATCTCAGATGTTTGCCAGAGGAATTGTTGTTGAAGGATGGCAGATCAGGGACCAAGCTAGAGATCAGTGGTGGAACTCTTAGCTAACTAACGTGCTCAACTTCCTTCACCAGCACCAGGGAAAAGTGTGACTCACACAGTACCAGGCACCATAGGGGAACTTGAATCTGGAACTCCTTATTATATTGAGATGCGTGTGCGTGTTAGTGTTTGTGTGTATGAGTGTGTGTGTGTTTATGTTAGGTGTGTGTGTGAGTATGTGTGTTAGTGTGTATGTGTGAGTGTGTGCATGTATGTTTGTGTGTGTGTTTGTGTGTGTGCTTGTGTGTGTTTGTGTGTGTGTTAGTGTGTATGTGTGTGTGTTTGTATGTGTTAGTGTGTGTGAGTGTGTATGTATTTGTGTGTGTGTTAGTGTTTGTGTGTGTTTGTGTGAATGTTAGGTGTGTATGTGAGTGTGTATGTGTGTGTATTTGTGTGTGTGTGTTTGTGTGAATGTTAGGTGTGTATGTGAGTGTGTGTATGTGTGTGTGTTTGTGTGTTTTTGTGTGTGTTAGTGTGTGTGTTAGTGTGTATGTGTGTGTTTGTATGTGTTAGTGTGTGTGAGTGTGTATGTGTTTGTGTGTGTTAGTGTTTGTGTGTATTTGTGTGAATGTTAGGTGTGTATGTGAGTGTGTGTGTATGTCTGTGTGTGTGTTTGTGTGTGTTAGTGTGTATGTGTGAGTGTGTGTGAGTGTGTGAGTGTTAGTGTATGTGTGTGTGTTAGTGTGTGTGTTAGTGTGTGTGTGTGTGTGTGTGTGTGAGTGTGTGTGTTGGTAAAAGTTCTACTACTTAACTGTATTCCCAGCATTTCTTGTGGTAACTCACTGCTTCATTTTAGGTGTATGGATGTTTTGCCTGCATGTATGTCTATGTACCATGTGCATGTCAGGTACCCACAGAGGCAAGGAGAAGGCACTGAATCTCCTGGAGCTGAAACCAGAGACAGTTGTGAGTCTCCGTGTGGTTGCTGGGAATTGAACCTTGGTCTTCTGGAAGAGCAGCCAGTGCTTTTAACCATTGAGCTGTTCCCTCCAGCCCCACTGTTTGGTTTGTTGAGACGGAATCTTGCCAAATATTCCTGGCTAGCCTAGAACTCACTGTGTAGACCAGGCTGGCCCCAAACTCACAGCCATCCTTCTTCCTCTGCCTCTTGAGTACTGGGACTGCAGGTGTGCACCGCCGGGCTTGGCTTAAGAAAATATATTTTTAGTGCTATTTGTCTCCATTGCTTTTGAATATTCTGACCTTAGAATGATAGGAGATTTGTCATCCTGTAAAACGAACTTCAGGGCATCCTAGTATTTTTGATAAGTTTCTCTTTGTCTCTCCCTGGTTCTTGCATTTGGATGTGAGTGAGTTACAGTACGTTTTGATTCCATTTTAATCCATCAGAATCAAGTTAGTTGTGGGTGACGGTGGAGCTTACTCTGTGGAGTCCGGGCTGCCTGGAGACATCAGCCACATGCCAAAAGCTTGCTCGTTGCCCGGCAACCTTGCTGGAGGAATAGATTTTGTGCCACCGGCTCCCTTTTTAGTCGAGGCAGAATCTATTAACACTACTATTCTACCCCAGAGAGCCAGAGCACGAGTTTAGCAGGAAAGAATAGTTGGAGGGTTTTTGTTGTTCTTATTGTTGTTTTGTTTTGTTTTTTTGAGAACCCAGCATCATGTCTCTGGCTTCTAAATCCTACTACGAATTTCATTGACTCATGCATAAAGACTTGGAGCATATGAATATCACTTAACACTGTTGGAGCGGAAATTATCTGTCTCCCGCATCCTTGGAGCCTAAGGAAGCCCACTCTTTCATTTCCCTAGAAACTACCACACGGGGACCGGAGGATGGCCTTGAGCACCCAAATTGTCCGGGGAACACATCAGAGTGACCCCGTTTGCCCCCAAATTTTCATTCTCCAGCAGGTATGGTTGCTGGCTTGTGTGTTCCCGAGGCAGACTTACCTTCGATTTCTTCTTCCAAGGTACCCGGCTTTAACCGTGATTGAAAAGCAACTGTGTATGCCTTTCTCTTATCCTTCAGTCAAAGACTGTCTTTTCCCCTTTTGTAGCTAAATACTTCAGCGCCTGGATTGATGGTTCCCATCTACCAGGGGAGTTCACATCACAGTTAGCTTCATTGTTTTTTTCTGCTCTTAATGTAATAGCTTTGGGTTGTCGTGAGGCAAGACGGTGCCTAAGATCCGAGTCAGGTGGCTGGAGTTATTCGCCGCGCAGAAATGCAATTTGAATAATGGACTGCATCAGTTGAGTGCGTCTCTGTACCCCTCTGTAAAACAAAGGACCGTCTCAGAGCATTAACTCATGGGTGGCAAGAAAGATCAGATCTCCTCTGAGAGTCTCAGAAGGAGAAGGAGCAGGAGGGCTGTGCTTTTCCCAGTGGATGGATACTGGCCACTTGCATCAGTGAACGTGAGGTCTGAGATAGGGTAGAGGAATTATTTAAGCTGGCAAAGACAGGACTGACTTAGAAACCATCAAAGTACACCTGTTTACTGATCCTGATCCTTCGAACTTGGCTAAGTACACAGCACCTCGTGTATTTGACCACCAAGTCTTAGAATAGCACTTATGTGGTGGGTCTTAGAGGTTATAGTTTAAAGGCCCAGGATTACAAAGAAATAAAAAAAAAAGATTGTTCAAGGATACATGCTATGTCACGGGGATTAGGAGCAGAATATGGACCCCATTTTCAGCCATATGAACCATATGTTCCAGGAAGCCCACCAGAGGTCACTGCTCAGACACTATC
Organism: Rattus norvegicus; assembly: GCF_021556685.1. NCBI lineage: Eukaryota > Metazoa > Chordata > Mammalia > Rodentia > Muridae > Rattus > Rattus norvegicus. The sequence continues at coordinate 124,861,899 of NC_141539.1, read as the reverse complement.
AATTGCCAATTGAACGCCTTTATTCCAGGTAGCTGGTTTTCAGGACCCAGTGTAGTGCTGTGTGTTTAGAGTAAGGGTTTTTTTGTTTGTTTGTTTGTTTTGTTTTGTTTTTAAAGCTAAAGCCACATCTTGTTGTCTTGCTCTGTATCTGCTGAGGGAGGATTTGTGCAAGCAGATAGTTTAACAGAAGCTAAGACACAGCAGTTACTTGGAGGGGGAGGTGTGCACAGCAGGCAGCTTCACAGAAGCTAAGGTAAGTGACCTTGGGTTTCTAGAATAGAATTTGGCAACTTTCCATGGGATCCACATTCCAAGGATTTCCAAGGAGATCAAATTCTAGTTAAACCTGAAATGGCCTGGACAAGAATACGAGATACAGGAACCTGTGCCCTGCCTTGCCCTGTCCCACCAAAACTTGGGATTTGCCATGCGCCCAGTAGAGGGAAGTGCCTGTTTCCCCAGAATAGGTTCCATTGTTGCCCAGCAAATGGATCACATACACCCGTTGTGCACACTAGGAGCAAGTGATGCCTGTGTTTCCATGAAGTGACATTGTCAAAGGTGGGAGGACCCCACAGCCTGACAACAAAGGGAGGGTAGTGTGGCGAGATAAGATAGAAGGCGATCGGGACATGTTAGAGACCATTTGGTGGCAAGTTTCATCTGCTGAAGGGTGGCCAGTAACTCTGGAATGACTGTTCTTGCTGTTAACAGAAGACACACATTCATAAACAGGAGGTCTGACCCATTGTTACCAATTGAATTGTATTGCAGCAGAGAGACTGTGATCATGAACCAACCAAAATCGAGGAGGAGGTGTAAAAGGGGGTGGTCTGCAGCCATATAACAAAAGGCAGGGGCGCCGGAGGGATGGCTCTGCAGCTAAGAGCCCTGACTACTTACTCTTCCAGAGGTCCTGAGTTCAATTCCCAGCAACTACTTGGTGGCTCACAACCATCTGTGTATGAAATCCAGTGCCCTCTTCTGATGTGTCTGAGGATAGCAACAGTGCACCCGAATAGATAGAATAAATAAAAAGGGGGGCAGGGTTGGAAAAGCATGGCAGATTAATTTAACCAAATTCCGTGTGATGTGCCACCTTCAGAAATGAAGGCTAGAAGGCCCAGGGAGAATGTTTTTATGCTGAGAGACACGAAGCGTGGACAGACAGGCGGAAATGTCATTTAAAAAGCAATGTGACCTCAAGGCGATGCCAAGGAAGGGAAGCCCCGAGGCTCTCTTTACCATCCGCCACACTCCTGGTGGAGGGGACCCTTTTGGAGTGAAGGTCTGGTGGGCAAATGCTATCTCCTGCACAAAAGATGGAGGGAGTATTTTTAGGTTTATGGCTCTGGGAGAGAAGGATTCTGACTTCTGTTTTTGTTTTGTTGTTGTTGTTGGTGGTGGTGATCTTTGTTTGATTACCTTGAGGAAAAGGAATATAGTTTCTGGCCTGCCCTAGAGGGCAGGGGAGCTGGTGTGTCAGGAGAAGGCCAGAAAGAGGCTGGTCTGAGGCCCTTGATGGAGCCTGCAGTTCCAAGCTCAGGGCTCCTGCGATGCTCGGACACTTGGCCTGCTCATTTGTTGTTCCATTCTCCAGACATTTTCTAGACGTTCCCTTCTTATCACCAAAGCTCTCTGCAGAACATCCCCGCTCCAGATCCTGTCAGATCACTCGCATGCAGCGGTTTTCTGCCCAGCTTCTGTGAGCAGCAGCGTCCTCTTGGACACGTTAGCCCCCCCCAGGTTTGATTTTGGAAATCAGAAACCTCTTTCGTCCTCCCCGACTGGTTGGTTGCTTTAGGTCTCTAGGCATCTGTCTGTGCAAGATTACTGTTTTTTTTTTGTGTGTGTTCTGTGAAGGTCTAGCTTGAGTTTTAGATATGAATTAAGCAGATGTTCTAGGAGAGAGTGGTTAAAAATTGGTTTGCTTGGTTGGGGCAGCGTTGGTTGCCAGCTCATGATTTCACCATGTATTCCACTCTCTCTTTTCCTCTGCTTTGACATCTCTCTGAATGTATTGGCTCAGAAGTATCCTAGAGCCTAAAAGCATTACACATACACACACACACACACACACACACGCACACACACATACACGCATGCACACACACATACACACACGCACACATATCCTAGAGCCTAAAAGCATTCCACACACATGCACATGCACACACATACACGCATGCACACACACATACACACACGCACACATATCCTAGAGCCTAAAAGCATTCCACACACATGCACATGCACACATACACGCATGCACACACACATACACATATGCGCACACACACATGCACATACACACACGTGCACACACACATACACACACATGCACACATACATGCATGCACACACACATACACACATGCACACACACATGCATGCACATACACATACACACACATGCACATGCACACACACACGCACACACACCATGCACTTGGGGTCCAGTCTGTGAAGGGGTGGAGGTACAAAAGAATTCAAGGCATTGCCGCTCTTTGCATTTTCTTTCTTCTGCTGATACATTGTGCTATTTGGATATCAAATTTCATAGAAAAGTACAAACAGCCCAGGGCCCTGTTTTTGTAATTTCATATTAAACTCATTTCCTTGGAAATTTGGCTGGAGGGACTTTTCCTACAACCTCTCTTCCATTTTGGCATGACTTTTTTTTTTCTCTTTCTTTTCCCACTTGGCCAGGTTGCTTGTATTTTTGTTTTATTATAAGAATGCCATCTCCAGCAGACTAACCGTGTTGAGCTCCCCCATTCACTGGTGTCTCATGCCCCAGTTCCAGAACATGTGGAATGATTTAACTTGCTTTTGTCTGTACATACACTCACCTCCAGGGCCTGGGTATTGTTATTCTGACTTGACAGCTACGGAAACTAAGCACATCCCTAAGTGGTGCTCCTACGACTGTAAGGGGCCTGTGCTGTGAATGTGAGCTGCAGAACCCCTTTATTTCTCCACAGTAGAAGTCCCCTTTTAAGTTGTGACCAAGTCCTCAAAATAAGGAAGGAGTGGGTGATTTATATATTATTTCTACCAGACCAGTATTATCTGTGTGTGTTCTTTTATGCCAGTCACAGGATTATTCTTTTTTAAAATTAATTTATTTATTTTACATATATGAATGTACTGTAGCTGTCTTCAGACACACCAGAAGAGGGCATCAGATCCCAATGCAGATGGTTGTGAGCTACCATGCGGTTGCTGGGAATTAAACTCAGGATCCCTGGAAGAGCAGTTGGTACTCTTAACCTCTGGGATATCTCTCCAGCCCCTTATTGTAATATTTTTAATTTAAAATTTTTTCTCAGTTTCCATTTGATCACTCTGGTGGTTTGAATACGAATGGTCCTCCTCATAGACTCATGTGTTTGGATGCTTAGCCCATAGGGAGTAGCACTGTTAGAAGGTGGGGTCTTGTTGGAGTGGGTGTGGCCTTATTAGGGTAGGTGTGGCCTTGTTGCAGTAGGTGTGGCCTGTTGCAGTAGGTGTGGCCTTGTTGGAGTAGGTGTGCCCTCGTTGCAGTAAGTGTGACCTTGTTGGAGGAAGTGTGTCACTATGGAGGTAGGCTTTGAGGTCTCTTATACTCAAGCTATCCCCAGTATGGCACCCAGTCTCTCCTTGCTGTCTTTGGATCAAGATGCAGAACTCTCAGCTCCTTCTCCAGCGCCATGTCTGCCTGGATGCCACCATGCTCCCGCCTTTATGACAATGGATTGAACCTCTGAACTTTAAGCCAGCTTCATTAAATATTTTTCTTTATAAGAGTTGCCATGGTCACAGTGTCTCTTCACAGCAATCAAACCCTGGCTAAGACAACCACAGAAACTAGTCTCTCGCCCTGAGCATTTGAAAATGCTGTTCCAGGGGGCAGGATGTAGCCTAGTGGCAGAGCACTTGCCTAGCGTGTAGTAAGGTCTCGGGTTTGTATTACAGCATAGAAAACGCAAAGGTTATGAAAGTATTATTTGGAAAAGGTTTCAACTGGAAGTCAAGTAAAATCTGGTACACTCTAATATACAATTAGTAAAAGATCTTAACAAAACAAACAAACAAAACCCAGGAAGAAAACGACATTCTCTAGCCTGCAAAGATGGCAGCCTCCTACATGGTTTTTACTGCTTGAGCAATTCTTTTCCTTTTCTTTTTATTTCCTTTTTTGTTGTTGTTGTTCTTTTTATTTTGAGACAGGGTCTCACTCTGTAGCCCAGGCTACGTGGAACTCACTATTACCAAACTGGTCTCTCAAACTTATGGCAATCCCCCTGCCTCAGCCTCCCCAGTGCAGGGATTTAAGTGGAAGCCACCACAGCCAGCCTCTACTTGAAAACTCTTTTACCCAAATCCATGCAAGACAAGAATCCTGGTTCCTCTTGGCCAGGTCCCGACTGGATTATGCTTCTCCATCTTCCTGGGTCCGTGGAGATTTTTGATCAGGAAAATTGGGCCAGGATGTCTCTATGGCCTTTTAGGGGCCACCCTAGCAGCTCACACACTGAATAAATTAATCGTATTTGAGTCACAGGGCAAAGGTATCATTCAGACCTGTTTTTCTGGGTTAACTCTAGCCAAGTAAAAGACTCCCTCTTTGGGCGACAGTGAGAAATTGGAGGAGCTGCAGTAACTCACTTATATCACTAGGGTTCCATTTGGAAAACGATACCTCCTGTTGTCTAATTTAATTAGTAATTGCATTTTCCGTTCCAATCGAAAACCTCAGAAGAAAGGATGGTAATAAACTGTGGTCTATGGTATTATTATAGTTATCTAATTATATTTACTATTGTGACAGTTTTAGATTAAGACACCTTTCATAAAGGAACAGAGTTAGCTAATAGATTTTTCTCTCGTTTCCTAGTCAGGTATCTTAGAGGCTTGTATTGGATATAGGCCCAAGTCGATGTGCATGGTGTTTGCCTTCAAGCACATGGCTGAAGGCTGTGAGGCTCTATCCTAGGTGCAGGGACTTCAACACCAGCGTTTTCTGAGGCGTCACCCATAGCCCAGCAAAGGCAGTGGAGGGCTCAAAGGAACAATGGTTTAACCAAGAGGTGGAAGACAAAGCCATCTGCTTTGGTACCGTTGCCCACTTGTGTCATAGTGTCATCTATCCATCTATCCATCTGTCTTTCTATCCATCCATCCATCCATCCATCCATCCATCCATCTGTTCATCCATCTGTCCATCCATACATGTATCCATCTGTCCATCTGTCTGTCCATTCATTCATCCATCCATCCATCCATCCATCCATCCATCCATCCATCCATCCATGCGTCTGTGCATCTGTCCATCCATCTGTCCATCCATCTGTCCATCCATATATATCCATCCGTCCATTGTCTGTCTCCATCTATCCATCCGTTTTTCCATCTATCCGTGAATCTACCATCCATCCATCCATCCATCCATCCATCCATCTACCCACCCACCCATCATCCCATTCATCTATCTCTTTATAGAGGCCACCATGTGTCCAACGCTAGGCTGGATGCTGGCTCTACAAAGATCCAACAGGGCATCCTTGTCCCTCTTCTTAACCTCCTCCTAAGGACTTATCATTTGGTGTGTGAGGCAGACACACATGAGCAAATGCCCTCTGGGAAGTACTTCCTCTTACTTCGTTAGGAGCGTGTCTAGGAAGAGTGGCCCCCAGAGAAGGAAGAAACACCTTGTGACATCTCAGAAAAGCTTTGTGAGGAAATCAACTTGGTATTAAATTTAGGGGTAAGAAGGACCAAAGATGTCAACTAAGGGTTATATCATAATAATGAGTTTGATTTTACGCTTGCCTGTGATTTCTTGGTGACGAGAGCCCCTGGGGAATTTTAAACTAGAAAAAAAAAAGGGCAGCCATTTTTGCATTTCAAATAAGGAAAACTATGTTTAATCCCTCTTCTCATGGGTAAGATTCCTCTTCCTCCTGGATCTGTTTGGGCTACACTGTCTCTTTAAAATCCCTTTGGAGCTAGGCATGTGGATGCAAGCTTATATTTCCAGCTACTCAGGAACTCAGGAAGCTGAGTCAGAAGGTTAGCTTGACTCTGCTAGTTCAAGACTAGCCTGGGCTGTGGAACAAAACACCCCCCCCCCCCACACACACAAATCAGTAAATGAACGTTCAAGGTCACTTGAAGTGATGTTTGTAGTCACTGCTCACTTTGTTCTTCCCCCCGCCCCCCGAGTGTGTGTGCGTCTGTGTGTGTGTGTGTGTGTGTGTGTGTGTGTGTGTGTGTGTGTGTGTGTACCTGGAGCTTGCCACTTGGCTCCTTCTGTCCCTGCCTCCTAAGCACTTGGGGTTGCAGGCGTGTATTGTCACCCTTGCCATCCTCCTGGATGCTGGGTTCTCAAACTTAAGTCCTCAGGCTTGAATGGCAGGTATCTTACCAACTGAGGCCCCCTCCGAAACCCCAGTACTCAGTACTTTCTAAATACTTTGTTCTTTATAACCCAATTAAAAGCCATCGTTACTAGTTACATTTAGCTATTTGACTAATTACAGAGACTGACTGACTTGAGGGCTGCATGATCTTGGGGCCCTAGGCCATGCTGTAAAAAACCAGCAGGTGTTTGGATCTATTTGACACTTCTCACCTGGAGTACTTTGTCTGGTGGCTGCCCTTTGTGTCCGATGACCTTAGCAAAGACTGTCAGCATATTGGGAGCAGCGCAAACAGGTGTGCTGCTCTTTAACGATGTGGTCCTGTATCATAAACACCCAAAACTATGGGGTAGAGCACGTGACTTGGATTCTTTTGTACTAGCAGTCTGTGATAGATAATGCACATTTCTACAGGTGTGAATATAAATCTAATGTTAACAATCATGATTCAGATGCCTTTTAGGGGCTGGGGAGCAGCTCTTTTCGAAGACCCATCTTACCAATAGGTGAAAGCGAAGGGCGCTAGAAGGATTAGAACAGAGAAAGTTCTGGAACAGAGTTGGCTGACTACAAGGAGCTGCTAAACAGAAGAACAAAGGAAGGGAGGAGGTTAGGCAACCTCAGCAAGCTGTGTTTGTCATGAGACAGCCTGGAAACTTGTAGAAGTTCACACAGGGGGTTTTGAGCAAGGCTCAGTTAACAGCACATCTTTGGCTGACGTTTTATTGTGTCATTTTCTGTGTCTCCACATAATGGAGAAGGCTGCATTGTCCACTGAGAGTGAAGAATCTGGAGGCTCCAGAATTAAAACGAGATGTTCTTCCGTGTCTTGGGCTCTGCTCAGCCTGCCAAGAAGTAGTCCTGGGTTCTCCATCTTGTGGCTTGGGAGGAGTGCTCTGACCAGCTTCAGCTGGTCATAAAAAAGAAATACTGCTGTGTCCTCGTAGGGACTGCGCTAAGAAAGAGTATTTGAGAGTGGATTTCCAACTGCAGTGTCATTTTACTATTAAAAACAAAAACCAAAATGGGAAACAAAGAAAAACTGTGCTAGGCCACACACATTAGGCCCTTCGTGCAGGAGTGAAGGGTGGACCTGTACAGAGGGAATCTGCCTGAGGAGAAGGCACAGGCCTTTCCAGCCCTCTATACAGGTCCTGTTTTATCGAGAAGGAATGGAAAGAAGGTGAGAGAATTTCTTTATTAAATACAGGAAAACTGCAAACAGTGCATTCTGGGTCAAAACAGCTGTTTTAGATGAGCTGATTCTGGGAACTGGATGAAAATGGACCCCTGAGAGTCTGCCGTCTGCTACGTGGGGAGGATGGCGCAAATGTTGGGTGAATGGAGCCAAGGGTGGGTGGGACATCATGGCATCACCAGCAGGGTGAGTGCTTCTCTAACTTGGATATGTATCAAAGGCACTTGGAATCCCTGAAAAGGTAGGACATTTCTCCCTGTAACGCACGGTGTAGGGTCTGACCAAAGAATGGGGGTTTTAAAAAGCTCCCCGGGGGATTTTAATATATTAGCAAATTTAGAGAAACACTCACCTTAAAGACAAGTAATGGCTTTCTCTCCGTGTATTCTTTGTAGTTAGGGCAGTTTGAGGTAGCACATTAGGTTGGAAGATTTATTCTGCATGGAGCAACAGCCTTTAATTAATTAATTAATTAATTAATTATTTCTTGATACACAGTTTCATTTTGTATTCCAGGCTGGCCTGGAACTCACTATGTAGACCAGGCTGGTCTTGAACTCAGAGATCCACCTGCCTCTGCCTCCCAAGGGCTGGTTCAGAGGCAAGTGTCACCACACCCAACCCAGCAGAAGCCTTTTAACGATGGACTCAGGGAACTATCTAAGGTTACGTGGACAGCTTCCTCTGTTTCAGGATTAAGAAGTAAAGTTCCAGGGGTGCCTCGACAAGTGAGCAGGAGTTTTTCGTTTGGTTTTGTTTTCCGTTCCGGAGGGAGCATTAAGTACATGCATACCTTGGAAATATTGTGGGTTCCATTTCAGAGCACCACAGTAAAGAAAACATTGCAGTAAAGTGAGTCACATGGTGTTTTCCTGGTTTGGCAATGCGTACAAAAGTGTTTGCGATGTACTGTAGTCTATTAAGTATGCTCTAAGTTTAATGTCAAAAACAAAACAAAGCAAAAAACGCATGCATCTTTTATGGTTAGGATCTTATGCGTGGAGGTGTACACCCAACTTTTAATTATTATTGATTATGAATGTGATAACCTCAATGGTTAATCTATTAAGGACTTGATGGCAGAGTAGTCTCTTAGGACATGGGGGTAAACTAGAGGATGAAGATAACTGTGCTTGTGTCTTTGAGAGTTATATTTTGACCCCAGAAATCAATTAATCTTTCCCTCTTCCTTCCCTATCTCTGTCTGTCTGTCTGTCTGTCTGTCTGTCTGTCTTGTCTGTCTGTGATTTCTCTATCTCTGTATTGCTCTCTTTCTGCTCCCATGAGAAGCACTGTTTGCTGTCCCATGCCCTCTCTGCCATGATTCCTTGCCTTACCACAGGCCCAGAAACAATGGAGTCACGTGACCCTGGGCTTAAACCTCTAAAGCCCTGGGCCAAAATAAGCGCGTCCTGGTTTTCTTGTCACAGTGATGGAAAGTTGACATAATGTTGTAATAAAACAGATTGCTGAAGAATGCTAGTGGTTTGCTCAAGGGCGATGGTTCAGACTGTGCAAGAATGAAGACTCGAATTAAAGCTGCAGCACCCATGAGAAAAGAAGGCAAGAAGGTGGATATACCAGGGTACAGAGGAGAGACACGCAGATCATGGGATCTTGCTGGTCAGCCAGCTTAGCCCAGTTAGGGAGCTGCAGGTTCAGAGAGGGACCTTGTCTTAGTCAGTGACCCATTACTGTGAAGAGATACCATGACCAAGGCAACTCTTATAAAGGAAAGCATTTAACTGGGGCTTGCTTCCAGTTTCAGAGGTCTAGTCCATTGTCGTAACAGCAGGGAGCATGCGGGCAGAGATGGTGCTGGAGAAGGAGCGAAGAGTTTTACACCAAGACCCACAGGCAGCAGGAAAAAGAAGAGAGCCAGTGGGCCTGGTTTGAGATTCTGAACCTCAAAGCACACCCCCAGTGATACTATTTCTCCAGTAAGGCCACGCCCACCCCCAACAAGGCCACACCTCCTAATCCTTTTCAAGTAGTGCCACTCCCTGTTGACTAACCATTCAAATATATGAGCCTTTGGATGTGTGTGTGTGTGTGTGTGTGTGTGTGTGTGTGTGTGTGCACGCACTCTTATTCAAATCACCACAGACCCTGTCTGGAAAATCTAAGGTGAGGAGGGGCTGGTGTGATGTCTTAGCCAACAAGAGCTAAGGACCTGGGTTCAGTTCCCAGTACCCACAGCTGTCTGTAGGGTCAGTTCTAGGGATCTGATCCTCTCTCCAACCCTCACAGGTATGTGAGACACATACACACCTGTTAAACATTAATACACATAAATAGAAATGATTTTCTTTTTAAAATAAGTAGGGAGAAATGTGACAGAGGAAGGCACTTGATGTTGACCCCTGGTCCCCACACTTACACATGCGGGTGTCTGTTCATGCGCCCTCTCTCCCTCCCTCCTCCCCAGAAGCTCCTAATCACCTGAGCCTTTGGTAAACTGTCATCTTTTTGCTGCGGGAGGGTCTGACCTTCGTGCTGCTGGCTGCTGACTGAAGGTTGGGGTCAGAAGCAGTATCTTCAAGTACGACACGACAGCAATGAGGTTTGCCCTCTTAGTCGGCTCTTCCCTTCCTCTCGTGCGAGAGTTCCCTGGAGCAGACGTCTCGTTTCCTTCAAGAACGTTTCTTTTGCCTTCACATGGGGCACAAGAAGCCCGGCTTTGGATCTGGCTGTCTTTCCCCACGCCTTCCTCCCTAACCCGACTCGCTTCTAGCTTCTCATTGAAAGCAAGACACACGCACGCCGCACTCCAATGCTTCTCAGACATTCCCTGCTTGTTAACTGACCTGATGTCAGTGTTGTATCTCAGAGAATAGGGAGTCCTGAGGGAGGGAAACATAGAGGAAGCCGGTGGCTGGTTCAAGTCAGAACACACACAGCATGGATTCCGGTTGTAGTCCAGCCTGACAGGCACAGCGGTGACATCACAGAGGTGTGGTTGCGTTCACCGTGGGAAAGTTACAGATATCACATTTTGAATAACCAAAGGGTAAGAGTCACAAAGTGGGGGTCGCAAAGACGCCGATGATGGGCTTGCTTCTTGTAGAGTTGCATGAACCTTAAATCTACTGAGAAAAGGCACCATCTACAAAGCACTGCGCAGCAGAGTGTGGTAGAGGGGCCATGTCTGTCTGTCTTGTTCTCTTACAGCCATTGATTCGGGCTAGTGCACAAGGCAATGGTCTCTGTTGACATCCCCAGAGATGCTCATCATGCCTGTTCCTCTCCACCCACCCACCCACCCACCCACCCTGCCCATCTCCCTCCACTGCCTTTTTTACTATTTATTCTCCACAGGAAGGAAGAGAAGGAGAATAGCTGTCCACACATGGGCAAAGGTCTTGTGGAATGTGAGTCTTGACCCTAATTTACTGCTGTTAAAGGAAGACCAAGCTTTAAAATGAAGTGAAGGGACAACTCGGGGAGGGAAGGGGGGAGAAGAGGAAAGGAAGGGGCGCATGCGGGGAGAACTGCTTATAAGACGAGTGCTGTGGACAATGTTGATAAAAACTAAAGACTGGGCTTGGGGAGATGGCCCAGAGGATAAAGTGCTTGTCATCCGAGCATGAGGACCAGACTTCAGATCTACCGAACCCCATGCTAGGTGGACTGGTGTCCATCTCTATATTCCAGGGCCAGGAGGGTACAGAGGGGTCCCCAGTGCAGGCCAACCTGTGTTCATAAACATTGGCTGGCTAGACTGTCTTGTGTTTATAAACTCTGGGTTCAATTCTGCCTCAATGAATATGGGGAGATAGACTAAGGAAAACTTCTGAGGTCTACACACTTGAGAATAGGTGTGCATATGAGGACACACATGCGCATACACATGTGCACATGCACACATACACACATGCATACACCCATGACACATACAAACACACATATACACACATGTATACTACAGATGCATATAAGCAAAACAAAACCAAAAGACCCTAATCAAATTATAAAAAAAGGGGCTGGGGATTTAGCTCAGTGGTAGAGCACTTACCTAGGAAGCGCAAGGCCCTGGGTTCAGTCCCCAGCTCCGGAAAAAAGAAAGAACCAAAAAAAGAAAAAAATTATAAAAAAAAACTAAGGAAGTTTTGAATGAAGAGCAGACGGTCACAATCACATCCCAAATTTCCGGGGAAGTTTTTCTCTTGGAATTTCCAGGTGATATGATGTTACATTAATAAGGAGAGGCACTTTTTGGTTAAGTCGTTGCTAACGGTAAGCTTTGCCCTTAAATAGTTCATTTAGCTTTTTTTTTTCTCCCCTCAATCTGTAAATTAGAAGAAATTCTATAACCCATTCACCTCCCTGTCCAAACTAAGACTGCAGTTGAGGATGTTCAGCCATTCACAAAAAGCATCTCATGAGCCCATGTATCAGTCTGGGGGGATTGTGAATGGATGTCTCCACCTCGGTGCAAACTTCCGTGATGTGGTAAAGCGGAGCCACAGAAGAGGCTCATGGATCTTAAGGCCAGACATAAAGTCATGGTGGGAGGGGCTTAAGGCAATGGCAGCCGGTTTGGGCAGCTTTTCTGACTTTAGAGGATGCCTGCATGCCCCCTGGAGATGCTGGTGTGGTTCTGATTTAATAGTAGAGCCTGAGAGAGAGTCCCAGTCTGCTGAGAAGTGCCTCTCTATGTGGGCTGCAGCCCTGGACCCCAGGTGGTGTTTTCCTGGCCACTTTGTAACATCCTCAGTTATTTAAGGTCAGTAAAGCTTTCATGTAGGTTTTGTGTCTTCTCAGTTACACGTGGGGTTGCTGACGGAGGAGGGAGGCTTAAGAACTAGAAGGCTGTGATATGTTTATTGTAAACACGTGAAGGAGCGCACACTGTACCTTGTCAACAAGAACGTTCACATGCTTGTGTAGCTTGTGGCTGGTATTTTCTTTCTTAAAAAAAAATAAAATTAGAGCTGATGAAGTCTCCTGGAACACATAAACACATTGTAGTTTAAAATAGCCCTGGGTAACAGGCTTTCTCCTGAAGTTTCCATGGTTTTTCTCTTAGGCCTTTGAAATTAGCTGCTTCTTGACAGCAGCGCTCAGGTAGTCCAGTGGCTCTGGAATATGCTCACATTAGGACCACCCTGAGGGTGTGCTGTCAAGGAAGGCTGGGCTCTACCCACCAGACGTTCTGATTCTCAAAATGGGGGTAGGGTCCTGTTTTACTTGCTTTCTCATTGCTGTGGGGTTGGGAGGAAACACCCAGCAAAAAAGCAACTTAAGGACTGAAGAGTTTATTTTGACCCTGGGTTTGAACAGATAATGCATCACCGCAGGAAGTCATAGGAGGAAAAGCTTTAGGTATCTGCCTTCTGTCAGATTACATTAGTCTGTAGTCAGGAAGCAGAGAGTTGGTGCTAGCTGGCACTCAGCTTGCTCGCCCCAGGACCCCAGTCCATGGAATGGTTTTTAGCAACACCATAGTTAGGGTGCATCTTCCACCTCAGTGGATCCTTCCCAGTCTACAAATTCCATCACATACATTCCCAGAGGTTTATAAACTAGGTACACGTCAAGTTGACATTGGACCCCTAAACCCAAATATCTCTCAAGTTCCCAGATGCCGCTGATGCTATGGCCATGCTACCCTCCTCTGAGAACAACTGCTCGATAGTCCTTGCTAACTGCTGGGGGTCCACAATGTGTGTTAGCATACCTGGCTAACGCAGACTCTTGGATCCCAATCCAGGCCTTGGGAAGGAAAACCCGTATTTTCAAGAAATAGTTGTTTGCAGAGCTCTTTGCGGCATGCTGAGTGCTCTGACGGGGTAGGCAGCATTGAGCTTTCTCAAGGCCTGCGGGGAAAGGAAAGAGAAAGTCCTGAGGGCATTCGAACCCCATAACTGATCCTTCCCTGATAACCGGAGCCTCATAATATCAACTTGGTTCAAAACGAGATGTGTTTTCGTTATTACCTCAATTCTAGAGAACGTGGGTGTTGTATGTCTCTGAAGCCCTTATATCTGAAGCACCATAGTGCTACTGACTGCTCATCATAGAGAAGGTAGTAAGGATGACCAGACTCCTTGTTTGTTTGTTTGATTTTTCCCCCTCGGTCCTCCAGACTCCTTGTTGATTGTGCTCACATTTTTCTTTTTTTTTTTTACCATCTCAAGAGACATCAGATGTGTCTGAAAGTGTGTGTGTGTGTGTGTGTGTGTGTGTGTGTGTGTGTGTGTGTTCACAGGATGACTGTACTGCCCTTTCCCCTGCCCCTCCTATATAGTCAGAACTAGATCATGTAGCCTGAGGGCTGTGGCTAATAATCCGGAAGCATTTATATAATCCAGTGGCAGAGAAACAACCAAAAAATGATTTTCTACAGTGTCTGCATGACTCAATTTATTGAAACAACAAAAGTACTAAGTACCCTTTCTGGACAAATGATGGACAAAAGAGGAGGGAAAAGAGACCATCTGGGACTGCGAGGAGTACAGGAAGCTGCGTTTATGCTACCGAGAAGTGCCAGGGGCAGGGAAGTCACAAGGATGGCTGCCAACAAGAAGGGTCTGTGGACCAGGCACTTGCTGCCAAGCCCGATGACCTGGGTTCAATCCCTAGGACATAATGAAAGAAGAGAACCAGCTTCTCAGACTAGCACGTGCATGATGTGGCGATACCCACCCAATAAATAATAGAATGTCTTGGAGAGAGAATCCAGTATCTTATGCCTGCAAGGCAAGCACTCTATCTCCTGGGTCGTGGGCTGAGCATCAGGTGGAGTACCACCTCTCAGTTTTAGCCTCTTTTTCCTTAAAAGTGCCCCCGCTAGGCTCTAACCACTATCGAATATACTACACACATTCAGCATGTTGGTTGGTGATTTTGAGCATAGGCACACACACCTGTGAGTCCTCCTAACTATCAACGTGAAGAAAAGCCCATCACCCGTGATAAACAGAAGGTTGCCAAGGTCCCCTGATGCTGCACTGGGCCGGCTGAGCACAGCCCTAACACTGTGGAGTCTCATCACAGCGGCGAAGCTTTGGTATGTTCCAGGGCTCTCTGCGGCCAGTCTGCTGAGCTGTTAACAATCGACTGGATGATGAACTGGACCAAGCCCTTGTTTTATGTCCCTCCCTTTTGTTTTCCTCCAAATGCTGTTTGATCTCAAAGTGGGCTGGATTTTTTTCCGAGCTGGCTCTGCTTCTGGGAGGGAGCTGCCTACCCTCATGAATTATGTTTTGTTTGGCTGCATCTGAATAAACTGTGCTGAGTTTAATCAGTCTGAGGAACTTTCCCCCCTTAACACACACAGAAGCTTCTCTCTTCCCCCTGCGGTCTTTACTGTCATCCCCGTCCTGCGAGTAGGCAAGAGTCTGCAATCCTTCCCGGTCACACAGATTACTCTGTGGAGTCTAGAATTTCATGGAAATAGAATCATGCCCTCCTATGTGCTTTTCTGACCGGAGTGTGAATGCTTTCCTTCACTCAGCATAATTATTTTAAGAATCACCCAGGTTTTAGCGCGAGTTAATGCTCCCGGCCTCCACTGTGGAGTGGTTTTCCACTGTAGAGATGTAAGGGGACTCATCCGTTTGCCCGTTGATGGACATTCGGGTTGTTTCCAGCTTATGGCTATCACAAATAAGGCTTCTGGGAACATTTGTGTACAGATTTCTACGTAGGCATAGGCTTCATTTCTCTTGGGTAAACACACAAAAATCGGAGTGGCTGGGCCATACAGTAGGCGTGTGTTTAACTTTCTTAGAGAACTGCCAGAATCTTTTATAAAGAATTTTTATAATTTCACGTTTCCGACTCCAGTGTAGAAGAGTTTGATTTGCTTCATATCCTCACCTAAATGCAGTGTGATCGTGTGTGTGTGTGTGCACACGCATGTATATATGTGCACACGCATGTATATATGTGCACATGCACATGCCTGGGTATTGGTTTGTGGAGGACAGAGGTTGATAACACTCTCTACTTTGTTTCTTTGGGCAATGTCTCTCACTGAACCTGGAGCTCACTCTGTTCTTACTGTATCTATGGATACACACACACACACACACACACACACACACACACACGAATGTGTATTTATGGGGAAAATATCATATATGTAGAGTTTGGTTTGAGACACATATCCCCTCCCAGAAGTAAGGTGAATTTTGTTCTCAAATATTTGGGAATAAATTCTGTTATTGCTCTGTGATTCAGTTTTATCATAGTCAGAGAAGTTGCTTTGTCGGACTTGAGTCCCTTTTTATGGTAAATGCATTTCATTGTTATTTAGATGTTTGAGCTCTTATGTTAATTTTTTTATGACTCAGTAAACACTGGCAAATTATTTTTTCCCACAGAACTATAACCACACATTCTCAGTGTGTGTGTGTGTGTGTGTGTGTGTGTGTGTGTGCGCGCGCGCGCACATGTGTGTCATATATGTGTGGTTGAACTAATTAACACACAACACCATATTATTGATTACATTATAAAACAAATTAGCACGTATTCAAGTATTAAGTTACACATCTCAAAGGCTTATGAAATATTAGACATGAGCTCAGTGCCTTAGCAGAAACCCACTTCCTTTTTCACATGAGAGATTGGGAAGAGAAGGGGAAAATTTATACTTTGAGCACAAAACAAATACTCATAATTCAAACTTTGGTAGATCTATAAAAAAAGAGGCCAGGAATTTCAGAAACTTTAATAATTGCCAAGCTTAGTCTAAGCATTGCTATCTTTTAAACATATTGGCTAAATTAAAGAGCATATTTTATGTGCTCCACACAAGACAAAACATTTTCCTGAAATATTTACAAGCCCGCGCCTGCATTCTTTATTCAGACCCCCCCCCCTGTTAAAATGCATCTCCAAATGCAATCATTGTGTTAACTGTAAGGCTTTTTTGAGGAGGGGGGGTGGTTCTCAAGGGCATGTTTTGCAACTGGAGGTTTTCAAAATGGAGGTTTCTCATAATGGCACAAAATAAGAATAGAAAGTCATTAAATCATCTTCTTAAGCCTTGGTTGAAATGAAAAACGAGTCATGATTGATCAAATCTGATGTGTACCAGTCCGGGTGTGGGCGATGGAAACGAAAGGCAAGTGAATGTGTGAGTCCTTCCCCGGGAAGGAGGCAGGCACCATGCAGCTCTGCTGTCTCCCTTCCCTACGTCTGTTTCTATCACTCTGGTGAACTACTCTGATAGACATCAGCCTAGGAGAGTTTATTTTAGCTCACAGTTCTGGGTTACGGTCCATCACTACCAACAGGTCACGGTGGCAGCCAGCCACATCACATTCATGGTCAAAAACTCTGTTCTGTACTCAGTTTTCTCTATTCCTATCTAGTCCAGAGCCCCGAATCAAGGAATTGTGTCCCCCACATTTCAGCTGGGGGGTCTCCCCTCATCACTTCAGATGATCAGGACAGTTCCCTGCAGACCTAACACCAGACAACGTGACCTAGGCAGCCCCTGAGACTCTCTTTTTAGGTGATTCTAAATTGTGGCAACCCGATTGTTAAAATTAACCACCACACTCCTCTTTAACATTCAGAATACATTGTTCCATTAGTGCAGCTATGGAAATTAAAGTGGCCAGTGACCTTAACCGAGATGCCTGACAGTGGGGACTTGGAAAGAGACCACCTTCTGTAGCCAGGCAGGACCCCCAGTGGAGAGATAAGGACACCAACCCACCCACAAAACTTTCAACCCCAAATTTGTCCTGCCTGTGAGAAAATGCAGAGACAAAAGTGGAACTGAGACTGAAGGAATGGTCAACTAGTAACTGACCCAACTTGAGACCCATCCCATGGGCAAGCAGGAATGTCTGACATTATTAATGATACTCTGCTCCCACCAGGACAGCCAGACAGGAGCCTAGCATAACTGTCCTCTGAGAGGCTCCATCCAGCAGCTGACTCAAACAGATACAGAGACCCACGGCCAAACACTGGGTAGAATTTGTGGAGTCTTATGGAAGGATTGAGGGACCCAGAGGGAATAGGAACTCCACAGGGAGACCAACAGAGTCAACTAACCTGGATCCTTGAGGGCTTTCAGAGACTGAACTATCAACCAAATAGATAGCATACACGGTCTGGACCTTGGCCCCATGCAAAATGCAGATGTGCAACTCAATCTTCATGCAGGTTCCCCAATATCTGGAGCGGGACTGTCCATAAATCTGTTGCCTGCCTGTAGATCCCGCTTCCCTAACTGGGATACTTTGGCCTTAAGTGGGAGAGTCCTACAGAAACTTGATGTGTCAAGGTCCAGGGGCAGGGTACCCAGAGGAGGGCCTCCATCCTCTCAGAAGAGAAGGAATGGGGAGAGGGGTTATGTGTGAGGGGAGGGCCAGAAGGAGGCAGGGCAGTGATCAGGATATAAAATGAATAAATAAATTAATTTACAGGAACAAAAGGAGAACACTGTTTGGGACCTGTTATAGAGAGGCATCTAATGTTCTGGTACACGGTTTCCACAGGAGCGGGGTGGTTTGCTCGCGCCATGTTGGTTTAGTTTTAAAAACACTCCAAAGTATTATGAAAGGGTTGAAAAGTTGAACACAGAAATGATGTAAAGAGATGCCCTCAGTATCTATCCTCCATGCGAACTCCTCGGGGCTCTGAGTGTGAAATTGGGAGAGATGGGAAATAGAATGGGATTCCTAGCCACAGGTTTCAAATCTTTAGCTCAGGGACACGGACACAAGGCAAAGGAAGTGACAGGTTCACCCACTCAGGTCACAGCTCTTCCAAAATGTCCCTCAGTTTTCAGTTCAACACGTGGGCACCGAGGTTGCTAATTCCTGCTCTTGTGGCCTTTAGGAAGAACAGTGGTTT
This sequence comes from Rattus norvegicus, assembly GCF_021556685.1. Taxonomy (NCBI): domain Eukaryota; kingdom Metazoa; phylum Chordata; class Mammalia; order Rodentia; family Muridae; genus Rattus; species Rattus norvegicus. Next base: position 124,843,473 of record NC_141539.1, on the reverse strand, counting down.
ATCCACGTGTCGGGCACTTGTGGAGGAAAGGCCTATTAATTTAGCTTTCTGCCTATAGTCTACCATCAAGGGAGGCCAAGGCAGGACCTCAGAGGAACACTGCTTCCTGGCTTGCTCCCAGGCTCTCGGTCAGCTATGTTTCTAACACAGCTGAGGCCCACCGCCCTGCGGAAGGTCCTGCCCTCAGTGGGATGGACCTTGTATCTTAGCAATCAATAAAATGTCTCACAGACATGCCCACCGGCCATCCTGAGGGAGAAAGTTACTCAACTAAGGTTCCCCTCTTTGGGTGTGTCAAGTTGACAACTGAAGCTAACCACAGCAGACAGGGTCCTGCTGTAGGGAGACGGCAGCCTTCTGCACTGCCCCTCAGGAATGCCATGACTCTGGGCACCTAAGAGCACAGCAAAAGGAGCCGTGTCTCTCTGTAGCACATGGTAAGCCTAGTCCCTGCAGCAGGCCCTGTGGGTAGAACCAGGGATGCTGATGTTGTCTTGGGATGGGATGGCTACCACACACGAATAATAACTGTGAGGGAGCCTTCACCTAGCTGCCCCCTGCCCTGCGGAGCCAGTATGAGTTCAGCCTTTGAGGATGAATCCTTTTGTACTTAGGGATAATTATGTTATGGCCTGAAGTGGTGGTCTCTTGTCCAATGCTCATGTGTATTTTAATACCCAGTCTTCTGTCGTTGGGCGTATGCTTTTGACAGTTGATCATTTTGGTTTCATAGTATTCCAACCCTCTACACCTTTCCTGACTTTCCTGTCTGAAATGTGTGCTTGCCTATTTTTCCTCTTGATTCTATTATTCTTCTTCATGTGTTTTGCGGGTGTTGTTATCGGTGATTATTTTGTTGTTAGTTTTGGTGCTAGGGATGGAAGCCAGGGCTGCTTCTACACTAAGCGAGCTCTGTCCCACTGACCCACATCCCCGCCTTTTGGTGTAGTTCACGCTAGCCTTGAACCTTTGGTTCTCCTGCTCTTTCCTCCTGAGATTTGAGCTGCTGTGTTTTATAATTTTGTGCTGCCTCTGTCACCGTGAAAACCATTTCCCCATTCCTACAGCATCGCCCTTCACTGTGAAATCTTCTTTGACATGAATGAAGCCATTTGAGGTTTCTTTTCTTTCTTTGCTTTCTATAACATTAGTGATTTTTATGGGTGTGGCTGTTTTACCTGCACAGATGCCTGTGCTCAGATCAGAAGGGGACGTCTGATCTGAAACTGGAATAGCAGAAGGCCGTGAGCTACCATGTGGGTGGGAGTTGACCTGAGTCCTCTAAGTATCTCATCTCTCCAGCCCATCTTACTTCCCCTAACCTCCTGGTTCCCATTAACCCTCCCCACACAGCCCCCCATTATGCTTTCACAGCACATGAATTTCATTACATTGTCTCTTCCTTCTCCTCCTCTACCGCCACCACCACTACCACCACCTCCTCCTTTTCTTCCTCCTCCTCCTCCTTTTCTTCTTCCTCCTTCTCCTCCTCTTCCTCCTCCTCCTCTTCCTCCTCCTCCTTTTCTTCCTCCTCCTCCTTTTCTTCCTCCTTCTCCTCTCCTTCCTCCTCCTCCTTTTCTTCCTCCTCCTCCTTTTCTTCCTCCTTCTCCTCTTCTTCCTCCTCCTCCTTTTCTTCTTCCTCCTCCTCCTTTTCTTCCTCCTCCTCCTTTTCTTCCTCCTTCTCCTCTTCTTCCTCCTCCTCCTTTTCTTCTTCCTCCTCCTCCTTTTCTTCCTCCTCCTCCTTTTCTTCCTCCTTCTCCTCTTCTTCCTCCTCCTCCTCTTCTTCCTCCTCCTCCTCTTCTTCCTCCTCCTTTTCTTCCTCCTCCTCCTTTTCTTCTTCCTTCTCCTCTTCCTCCTCCTCCTCCTTTTCTTCCTCCTCCTCCTTTCTTCTTCCTCCTCCTCTTCCTCTTCCTCCTCCTCCTTTTCTTCTTCCTCCTCCTCTTCCTCTTCCTCCTCCTCCTTTTCTTCTTCCTCCTCCTCTTCCTCTTCCTCCTCCTCCTTCTTATTGGTTAAGCTCTTTTCCTTCACTCCCCCTCTTGAGGTCCCCTTCGTACTTTTATGAGCTAAGGTCTGTATCTGAAAGACATCGTAGTATTTGTTTTTCTGGGACTGACTTGTTTTCATTGAACACAACATTGCCCAGGTCCTTCCATTGTCCTGAAATGTCATGATGTACTTGTTTCTTTACGGGTGGTTAAAAATCTCAGCGTATGGGCTAGAGAGGTGCCTCAGTGGTTAAGAGCACTTGCTGCTCATGCAGAGGACCCAGGTTCTAGCCGCAGCGCACACACGGTGGTTCACACCCACAGTAACTCCAGTTCCAGGCTCCAGTGTCGTCTTCTGAGCTCTGTGGGTTTTGTACATACATGATACACACACATATGCGCAGGCGAAGCACTCTCACATGAAATAAAAAATGAGTAAATACAATTAAAAACATTTAAGCTATAAATCATGTAAAATATATTGCATATATGTAGCGTGTTTTCTGAATCTGTTCGTCAGCAGGTGGAGATATAAGGCAGTCTGTTTCATGGTGATTGTGAATCCTGGAAGAGTAAACGTGGATGTTGGGGCATCATTTTGGTATATTGACTTAGAGTTCTTCTGGTGCACACCTCAGAGTTTCCTATAGCTGGTGATAGCTGGTACATGTGGTTAGTTCTTGTGGGACATGCACAATGGCTTCCATAGTGACAACTTGTCAGTCCATTCTCACCATCAGCAGCACAGGACTCCTCTTCCCTCACACCCTGGACAGCATGTGTTACTCTTTGTTTCCTTAATGAAACATTATGTATTGGTTAGGAGGGAATCAAGAAGTGGTTTTAAATTTCATTTCCCTAACGGCCCTGGTTGTTGAATGCATTTCCAAATATTTATTGGCTGCATATTTCTTCTTTTGAGAACTTTTTAATTAGCCCACTGGTTGACTGGATGGTTTGGTTTTGGTGTTTAATTTGTAAAGGATATTTTATGCTTGTGGATGTTTTGCCTACATGTATGTCTGTGCACTGCCTGTGTGCCTGGAGGCCAAAAGAAAGGTGTTGGTTTCCCTGGAACTGAAGCCATTGGTTGTATAATGTCTCCGGGTGCCAGCACCATGCTGTTTTGGTTACTATGGCTCTGTGGTGTAGTTTGATGGCGGGGATTCCTCAGCATTGCTCACTTGCTTGGGATGGCTCAGGCTATTTGGGACTCTTTTCTAGTTCTATCAAGAATCTAGTTGGGATTTCGATGGTTACTACATTAGATCTGTAGATCACTTTTGATGGTCTAGCCATCGTTACACTGTTGGTCCTGCCAGTGTATGGACACGGAAACCCCATTTTTGATTTCATTCCTCAGAGTCTTAAAGTTTTCACTGTAGAGGCCTTTCGCTTCCTTCGTTGCCTTTATGCCTACATGCTTTATTTTTCTTAGAGCAGTTTGCAGATGGTATTTTTTTCTTCATTTCTCCCCGTACAAATGCATTACTTGTTTACAGAAACACCGCTGGTTCTCGTAGGTTGATTTTGTATCCTGCTTTATTTCAAGGGCTTTCAGATCTCAGAGTTTTCTGGTGGGTAGTGGGAGAGCTGTATTGCACAGGAACAGTGAGAGAGAGCGCATCTTTGCCCTGTTCCTGATTTCAGAAGGGATGCTTGTTTCTCCCTCATTTACTGTTACATTGGCTGTAGATTTGCTTTCTTACCACCTTTGTTCTTTAATCTGTTGAAATGTGTTTCTTCTACTCCTAGATTCTTTGGGGCTTTTATCAGAAAGGATGTTTAACTTTAGATATAAAGGCTTTTTGCATCTGTTGAGATGATCTTATAGTTTAAAGTCTATTTATTTGCTGTATTACATTTATTGATTTGCATGTATTGAGCCAATCTTGTATCCCTGTGATAAAAACAACTTGGTCATGGTGTACAGTCTTCTTAATATTCCTTCAGTATAATTTGCAAGAATTCTACTGAGACTTCTTTTTGTACCTATGTTAATAATGGGAAAATGGCATGTAGTTGTGTGTGTGTGTGTGTGTGCGTGCACACACATATGTCACACACACATGTGTATCCTGTGGTTTTGGTATAGGGGTAATATTGCATTCATAGAGTAAGTTTGGGACTGTATCTTCCTTTTCTATTTTGTAGGATGGTTTGCAGTATATAGATGTTAGCTGTTTTTTAGAAGTCAGAATTCAACAATAAATCTCATCTGTTTCTTCGTGATTTTTGTGGGAGACCATATATATATATATATATATATATATATATATATACACACACACACACACACACACACACACACACACATATATACATATATATATATTTTCATTGCATTGCTTGTTGTGGATCTCTTGAAGCTGTTTAGATCTTCTTTATTAATTTTGGTAGAACATATATATGTAACAGTTCATTCATTCTGGGTTTTCTCATTTTCTGGAATTTACTTTTCAGGATATCCCAAGGTCATTATTTCAGTTGGAGTTTGTTGTATCATCCCCTTTTCTGCGTCTAATTTTATTAATTTGGTTCTTTTCTCTATTTTGGGGGGTTAGTTTGACTATGGGTTTGCCAATCTTTATCTTTTCCAAGAACCATTCTTTGAGATACTTACTGTCTTATATATCCCAGGTTGACCTTGCCCTCCCTGTGTAGCCAAGAATGGCCTTGAGTTCCTCATCTTCTTGCCTCCAGCTTCCAAGTGCTGTGATTACAGTACCACCATGGTGGTGTAGCCACCTACTTCAATTGTTGGATTGACTTGGTCTGTATAGCAGAAGAACCAATTTCTCGTTCGATTCTATGTACGTAATTTTTTTTTTTTAGTCTTCATTTCAAAATTTTCTGCCCTAATATTATTTCTTGCTGCCTATTATTTTGGGATCTGGTTGACATGGCATTTTTTAATCGAAAGCAACAGAGAACCATCCCTCTCCAAATGAACTTAGTTTTCTTGGCAAAAGTGGGGAGGCGGGAGGGAAGACGTAGGATACTTGAGTTTCTAACTTACTGTTTCCCTTGCTCTAAACTCTGTTTTCCCATAACAATAACCGGATCGGCTGGGCTTCCCTCAGACCACGCATCCATCAGCTTGGCAAGGAAAACAGTCATGCAACTGTACCGTGGCAGCCAGACAGAGGGTGTTCCGGGGATTTGGAGCTGATAAAAGGATCCTCGGAGGAGGCTTTCGTGTGTCTGTGTGATGTACCATCAGCAGCCTGGAGCTAGGTCCCTGCTTCAGGCTGCTTCCAGAGCAGTAAGGGCCGTCTCCCTCTTTTTTTTTTTTTTTTTTTTTTTTTTTTTTGGTTCTTTTTTTTTTCGGAGCTGGGGACCGAACCCAGGGCCTTGTGCTTCCTAGGTAAGCGCTCTACCACTGAGCTAAATCCCCAGCCCCCCCCCCCCCCCCCCCCCCGTCTCCCTCTTAATGTCCAGCTGCAGATGTGTATCATAGTTATGTGGGCATGCAGACAGCTCAAAAGGGCTAAGAATTTGCATGGCTAAGCTGATTTTAAAAGAATTGGCGCCAGAGAGATGGCTTGACCTTAATATCTCTGGCTGCTTTTTCAGAGGGCCTGAGTTCAATTCCTAGCACCCACAAGGCAGTTCACAGCTGTCTACAGTCCACCTCCAAGTGATTTGACATCCTCACACGGACATACATGCCACCAAAAAAAAAAGTACATACAATAAAAATAAATAAATCATTAAAAAAAAAACCCAACCTAAATGGATATGAAAACGAATTGAGTTTGATTCCAACCAATTGGTAAACTCCAAGTTTTTGGCCCTCAGCCCTCAGTGGGACATCTTCGACTCCTTCCTGTAGGACATTGACAGTCACAACTCTGATGCCAGTTGTCAAAGATGGGTGGAGCCTCTACCACAGCTCTTTATGATCTAGAGGTGTTGGTGAGCACACCACATCCTGTAAAGGCCTTGATATATTTTTCTCAGCATTACCTCATGTATCTCATACTTTAATTATGACAATGTGACTGACTATTCAACGACTGGCTGGGTAGATGGGGAGATGAATAAATGAATGTGTCTCTCCTCTCCGGAAGTCTTGCCTTTGTCTTCAATGCCTGTGTAAGGTATTGAAGCTGAGGTGCTTCCCATCTCTCTCCCTGTATCATGCCTTTGGTTTTACCGTCTAACTCAGCAATGGTTGTAGCCCAACCAAAGTGGCTAGCTTCGCATATGGCATCCTTTTAAACATCCCACCCCTCCTGGGTCTTGATGCAGGGCCTGGAAAATGTAAACACTAGGCCCATTGACTTGCTGGATGGAAGAACATGGCCCTTAGGTGGAACAGAAAGGGTGGCGTCAAGAACTACTGTGATGAAATCCCGGCTAAGAATGCAACTGAATGCAATCAAGCCTAGAGACAGCACCAAAGAGCTCGCGTGAACAAGGAGAGGGTCTGCAAGAACGAAGCCCAGCTCTTTGGACAAATAGGTCAAGGTTGGAGCTTGCAGCTAGTATTAAGGATGGTTGACCATGGTGTCTTTTCCAAAGGAAGCCAGGCACGGTGCCCAGATGAGTTTTGCACGTGCTGGGAAGTCACTGAATATTGTATTGAGTCCTGAGGGGCATTTTAATCACAGAAGCCAGAACTTCTATCACAGGGAAAAAGAGAGGGCTAAATATCTGTTTATCCACAAAATCTCATCGCTTCCTGTGTTTCTATGTCTTCAAAGAATGGGGGCTTCCGTTTCCATCTGGTCTATGTGTGGATATAAAAGATTAAAGCAACCAAGGGCGCAGGAAGAAGAGAACTTTAACCAGATCCCATTTTTTCCTAAAGCTCCAAGTCTCCGAAGCATTTCTCTGCACACATAGCTCTCTCCGAACGCACAGTATCCATCCAAAAATCAAATGCCCTTCTGAGGGGTCTTAAGAAATAATGTTACCTGCTCTGCTTTCCCAGGATGCACCCACTTGTGGGTATAACAAACCAGTCCTTAATAATTTGAATACTTAATTGCTGAGGTTTTTTTTTTTAATACTGGGTGGCATTTTGAAAATCACACAGCCATCTCAAGTCGTGTGGCTTTTGACCAAGGCTCTGGTAGGGATGAGAAACACACCTGCTCCTGGGTCCCAGAGGCAACCATGCTGTCACAGTGGTGACCCCTTGAGCAGTCCTGAGGTTCACAGAACTGCAAGAACGGTTCAGCCTGCAACCTGGCACCTCAGAATCCACTTGGCCGTCTGAAAGCCCGGCCTTCGACTCCTCGTTACGTGTGGCCCAACTACCTGGTTTCCACCTAAGCAGTCTGAAGTGTATTTAAAACCCTTCTGAAGAGGAAGCCTCCCTTTTGATCCTGGTGCGAGCCTTAGTTGACAGTAGTGGCCTCCTTCTCAGTGGCTTGCAAACCTTGAAGACAGCTCTCCTTTGCCCTCGCCGGACGTAGGCTGTAGATCTAGACCTGAACCATCGAGAAAAGATAGAGCACACTCAGCAGTGGGGCGTCCCAGCCATCTCTGAGCTGTCAAAACGACAAACAGACGGTGATCAGCCTACCCACCCAGACCTCTCGCTGGTTTGTAAGGACCGTGCAACAGATAGAGACGCTGAATGAAGAGGAGTGAGGGGAATGGCGGGCGCACAGATGGAGGGACTCTAAAATTCCTAGAAAGCACAAGCAGAATGTGCGATGAACTAAAATTAAGTGTAGTTGCGCGAGCCAACGCGAGTGGCGGAATGTCGTCCTGACAACTGGAACAAGTTTAGCTCTCACGGATGACCTTCACCTATCTCCCGGGCCTCCATGCTCATATCTAGAAAAGTCCGGTAACCGTAGATACATGATGTCTGTTTCTAAGGTGTGAGGCTGGGGTCCTAAGACGCAGCGATGAGGCACATTCGCTGGCAATCTCATTGCATTTAATTGAGGTGACGTTGCTGCTGTCTTGGCGCGTGATTTACACCGTGGCTCACCCAGGGAGCAAGCGAGGACAGCCTTCGGTTTACAGTTGCCGACTTTAAGGTCGTCAGCGTGATTGATGCAGAGGCCAAGGGTAAACCCATTTACAATAGCTGGTTGCCTTTGAGATCTAATGGCTGGAGAAGACACCAGGAACAGGGGGCTCATTGTTCAAGTGGACTCTGGCCCTTGCAGTGGGAACTGAATGCTAGTGCTTGGTGCTTGGTGCCCCACTGTTAGGACAGTCCCTTCCCTTCTCTCCTTCTCTCTCCTTGTGCACTCCTTTATTCTTTTCCTCACATCCCCTCCACCTTCCCACAATGTCTTGTTAGTATTGTCTTCTCTCTAAAGATCGGTGACATTCACTGGTTGGTGTTTGTCTCTGTTTTCTGTGTCTCTGTCTGTCTGTCTGGTGTGTGTGTGTGTGTCTGTGTGTGTGTGTGTGTGTGTGTGTGTGTGTGTGTGAGAGAGAGAGAGAGAGAGAGAGAGAGAGAGAGAGAGAGAGAAATTGTGTAATAACTGAGAAGAGAGCTGGGGATGGAACTTAGCTGTGCTGTGTAAAAGCTTTAGTATCAAATCCAGCGTGTGCTCTTCCTCCTGTTGACCTGCTTTTCATCTCTTTGGGGCACAGACCACAGAACCTAGAGAAAACCATTGCATACCCAATCAGCCACTCAGCAGCCCCTCGCTGTAGCTTTTACCCTGCCATGAAGACAGGTAGACAACGTCATCTGTTCTCCGTTGTTGGTGATTGACAGAGTAGCTCTGAACCAACCAGAGAAACAACCACAATGGACCTTTTGGCTTCTGAGGGTCTACACTGTCGATTCCAGAGAGGCAAAACGTCCCCATGACTGGCCTAAATTTAGCTTTAGTGCTTTTAGCTGAATTCTAACCTAGATCTCACCACAGTAGACCTGCATGTATGTGCCCTAAAGGTGGCCAGGGCCAAGCACAGTGCTATATATCCTGCATGAGCTCCGGACTCATGTTAGCCTCCAGTTAGGCTCCCAGGTGAGCTGTACTTGGAATGAATAAAAGCTATAATGTGGGGGCTATAAACTAAGCAGATTTTGAAAGCTATATTGTATGTATGTATGTATGTATGTATGTATGTAGGTATGTGTATGTATGTGTGTATGTATTTATGTATATGTATGTATGTATATGTGTATGTAAGTGTGTATATATGTGTATATGTATATATGCATGTGTGTATGTATGTATGTGTGTATGTATGTGTGTGTGTGTATGTATGTATGTATGTATGTATGTATGTATGTAATATATGTATGTATTTAGTGGAGACAGGATTTTGTGCCCAGGGCTGGTCTTAAACTTCTGTATCTAAGGATGAACTTCTCATTATCCTTCCTTTAGCTCTTGCATATTGTGTATTGGGATTAAACACGTGTGCCACCATGCCTGGTTTATGGTCAAGCATGACCGTGGGTGATGTGTGCTCAGTTAGGATGAAATGGGCCAAGAGAATACTTTGGGAGAAGGGCAGGGGTGGTAGACATGGTAACTCATTCCTGTGCGCTGGGACAGTACCCCATAGCTGTGTTTACAGTCCAGTGGGAGTCAACGTGTTGCTCCCCACACCCCACGCCCTGTGTTGCTCTTATGTGTAACTGGACATGTATGCACTCAGATGCACCGTCCAGTGGAGTAGGGAAGTGGGAAGTGGGTCCTGGACTAAACCTGACACGGTACCCTCCTGGCTCGATGTCGCCACCCTCTGTGCATGCACTCCTGGAAGACTGGAGCTTCTCTGATCCTGTAAATGCCATGAGACTCACTCGGGACCCCTGTCCTGAGTCTTGTAGCTGAAGGCACTCTCCTTTCCAATACAGAAGGTCCACAGAGAGATGCACTGCAGAGTAAACACTGGGAGGCATCGGGAAGAGCCAGCCTTTCCTCCTGCTGGCAGTGGGACCCTGTGCAGGCCTCACGCACCATGAGGAAATCCCATCCTGCCTCCTGCTCGTCTCTTTGTGTAGGAGTGGGAAACCTTCTCGTGGGAGTCCTGCCTGTCAGGCTGCCTCTCATCTGTGTGGGTCCCTAGAGAGGGAGGAGGAGGAGGAATCTCTTCAGGCGGATAGTGAATGAAGATGGGGATGCCTCTCTTCATGAAGCCCAGGCTTGCACGACAGGATAAAAATATCTCCTGCAATCTGCAGCACCGGATCCTTTAGAAATTTTGAAGAAGTGGTTTAAAAACAAAACAAAAAAATACCACTCATACATTGAGTGCACGCGAGCGATTCCTCAGAGTCTTTGAGGACATTGGTTAGATTTTCAAAAATATTCATTATAAATCAGATTCTCTCTTGACTCAACATAAATGTAAGTGTCAACGAGGAGCCAGACTTGAACGTAGCAGTGAATGAGGCGCCGAAGGCTTGGCCTCTTGGTGAAATAGGAGGGGGGCAGGGAGGTAGGATGCCGGACAAAACATGTCCTCTTCAGGTGCTATGGAGAAAGAGAGGTGGAGGTGGGGTGCAGGAGGTAACAGGGGGATCTTACTAGGGAAGGAAGGGGCAGGTGTGGCTTCCCACCGAGTCGAGAGTAGTAGTAGGTGGGTGTTCAGAGAAGAGGTTCTTCTGGTAAAGGGGGCAGCAACTGTGACGTAGCCCCTTCTAGGAAAAGCAGGGAGGACTGGGAAGGTGGCCCAGAGCAATCAAGAGAACTAGATAGGGACAAGACAGAGAACGGTCAATGCAGTATGGATACTGGAGGATAAAAAGGCTGGCGTGAATTTCTGAAGGATGTGTTATCTCATGATGAAGCCAATCCACGGGGACACCTTTGTTCTCTGCCACGGGCAAAGCCTATCACACGGAAGGAGAAAAACACCAGGCGTCATAGGGCCATAATGTTAGGATGTGCTGGATTTCGTTTCCCGAGTGTGGCCCAGTGGCCAACGGCATTCGTGTCCCCTGCCACTTGTTAGAGATGCATGGTGGCTGCTCTGCCCGAGTCCTGCTGAAGCAGAACCTGCCTCTCTCTCCCAGAGCCTGTGGGTGATCCATGGGCTCATGACTGTCTGAGACGTGCTAGTCTAGAGTCCTCTCGGGCTCGGGGCAGCAGAAGTCCTAGAGGCTGCCTGGAGTTTGCACACTAGTGATCTAGGGTGGCTTCGATGGCCTTGCCATTTTCCCTGGGAGTACGTTCACAGTCTTAGCTCAGCCTGGCCCTTCTGTTTTTTTTCTAAGGGAGTGACTTCCAACACCATCTTACCTGTCCATCAAAGCAGACTGTCCCTGAGATTGCGCAGACAGGATGGTGCATTGAGAAGCTGACTTTCTGGGCTCTGTGGGATTTCCAGGCTGTCTTCCTTCAGTGTGCTGAGAAGAGATTCACTTCCCTCTTGCAGAGTACTGGAGGTACACCAAGTCTGGCCCATAATCGTCCTGCCTTGTCTGTACACATACCCCACAGTAACCCTCCCTCCCCAGCGGGGTGTATGTTTTGAACTGCATCCCTGGGCATCTGCCTGAATAAATGTTTGTCATCTTTTGATAGTTCTTTTATGGGCCCAGTAGCAGGAAGGCTGGTTGCCTTTGAGAACATATGACAGTGTCAGTTCTCAGAGTAAGCACAGGTATTCCGTGGAACTGACTGGTCTGTGCTAAGATAAGACATTGTCTCCTTCCCTTCCCTTCCCCAGGTGAAGCGTACAGCTCCGTGGCCCCGGTACAGACCCTGGAGTCTTACAGTTCTAATTCTGACTCCACTGTTATTAACACCTGAGGGATTTGGGTCTCCAAATCACTACGCTGCTTACTGATAAAATGGGATTATGATATTTTTCTTATTTCACAGTTAGGTTGCTTCAGGTTCATTATCTAAACGCTTTTAAAAGCTATTCTTAAATGTGTGACCTCTGAGCTTACGTCACTATAGAACAGCACAGCCGTGTGTGGGGGAGGGACGTGGAGGTATGCGTTGGAATGTTAATGTGAATGAGTAGTGTGTGTGTGTGTGTGTGTGTGTGTGTGTGTGTGTGTGTGTGTGTGTGTGTGTGTGGCTGTGCTTATGGAGGGGTCAGAGTAAAGCCAAGGGTGGCTGTTACACTACGCACGGATTACTTGGAACAGAGACACCAGCAAAATGTTGGTCTTTCCTTGCTGTTTCTGAACTAGCCACACACATACCTTCACATGTGTGTGTTGGCAGCATGACCTAAATGAAGTTAGAGTTCATATCTTTCAGAGTGTGTTTAGAGTTTCCCCCGACAATAAAGTTAAGGCAAGGTGATGTGTGGTTTATAATCCAATAGAAAGACCGTTTTGGTCAAGCGTTCGCTTCACTCTTGAGTGATCGTTGGGCCTCGGTTTCTAGATGTGGTCAAGTTCTCAAATTTCTCCAGTGTTCCCTGGCTTGCTAAGGACTGTCACAGAAGGCAGTCCTCATTCGTCATTGCCACTTTCCATCCAGGGGGCAGCTCAATAGTTCTTTCCCTTGCCCGGCAGCCCTTAACGTTACCACCCTGGAATTCCACATGAGCTGGCTTATGGTCTAGTGTGCCTCAGAGCCTCACCGCTGTGCTTCGAGGGTGACTTTCTGAAGTCACCTAGTGCAGTGGCCGTTGCATCAGCCGCTGCCCATGCCGCTTAAGGCTGATGGGTTGGGGACATCGGTTGGTGAGGTGGCCTAGAACCAAGCAGACACAGACATCAGAACAATAACACTGTTGGCAATACTTCGTTAGGCTGCAGAGAAAAGATCTGGCTGTCAAAACCCAGCAGGGCCAAAACCACGTAATCTGCGCATCGTGTATCTCCCTATGCTCTGTTGTCATTTGCTGCCCGAGATGGAGATCATTCCAGATCTCAGATGTGATATCCTGGCGAACATTTACCACAGATTCATCTGTCGGCCTCAGGAACTCTTGGAGAACTTTGGGTGCTGGATCCCAGAGAGGGGCTTTGGGTCAGCAGTTGAATTAGTTGGGGTCAGAGGAGAAGTCGCATGGACCCGTGGCTCCAGATGCTGTTAGAAGTGTACTTAATGGGAGTAGTAGATTCTTACGTGTCTTACCAAATGGAAATACCATACTAAAAAGAGGTGTCTCTCTGAGGCCTCAGCTCCCTGACTTCTTCCAGCTCCGAGGTTCTGGTTTGTTTCAGATGTGGGATGGGGTCAAGGGGAGGAGTGGAGTAACGGCGGTGGCTAGTCGGGACTGAAGCAGGTGTGCCAGCCTTCTCGGGTGGAGCGGTGGTCCTGAAATTGTTCCCTTCCGTTGTCCTTCAGGGATGAGTGTGCACCCCTGTTCACTGAGCTGACTGATGAAGGCGTGTGCTCACTGAGAACTGTGACCAGGTCAGGTCTGAAACCAAAGCCCCTCACCAATGTTGCTTGGCTCTGTCACAAGTCCCATTCACTTCTTCTCCCCTCCCCCCAAGCATGGGAAGCAAAGTGCTCAATATTTGGACTCGTTCGTGGTGATGTCGCCAGCCTGTACTTACGGTGGCTTGGGTCTCGGACATGCGACTTGGTGAGTGAGCCAGCGTAACACGATGGAGTTTGTTCTCCTGTGAGTCAGTGCTCTGTGCAAGCACGGGAATGGATTAGCCGCGCACACGACCACACTCTTTTGTGCAGTCTCTGACGGAATGACCCAGTTAGAGGCCTGGCCCGGGGACAGATGGGCAGCACTGATAAGCTCTGACAGGGGACCTTCCTTGCTCTGTTACGGGGCTTCCTCCCATCCCTCTCTGGGTGCACACAAGTGTCAGAGCCAGGGAAGAGTCCCTGCCGTGGGCTTGGCCCTGCTCATTTCCTTTGTGGCTGTTCAGATACATGGAAAGAAGCAGCAGATCCGATGGGCGTGATAGAGAGATGACTGATTCCACAGCGTTCTTGCGCCGTTTGGAGGCAGCCATTGTGAGTGGCCCTGCAGCTTCTCAGCCATGTTCACCAAGCTTGAAAATGTATTGTTTTAGAAAGATCTCTTTTCTGTGAACACATCCAGTGTGGCCAGAGCCATCGTCCCTCCCTTAGCAGCGATGAAGAGAACCTCGGAGTTCTATGTCCAGTATCCTATCGAGAATCACACTCGAACTAGCCAGGCTGCCATGGGAGGCCAGCCCCTGACTTCCTCGTGTAATTGTCTCACACATGGGGAAGTGGTTCGATCTATAAAACGTGTGGTTGCTACGAACGACTGTTGTTGGTAAGGAGAGCTGGAAGCACTCTCTATTCTAGATTACCTTTCAAATATTCAAATCCATGCACCAGCAGCATATGGCTAGAATCCCTCCCCCTCCCCTCCCCTCCACTCAGATGTCTTCCAATGTGCTTCAATGAATTCCAAAACCACATCAGGTTTGCATTTTGAAAATGCCAACTGTATACTCACTGAATGTGAGAGATGAAGAAATCGTTCATAATTTTTTTTTCTTTTAAGAAATAGTGTTCTGCGTTCAGATAGAAACCAGCTGTATGTATTTCTTTCTATTCTTTTTTTTTTTTTTAGCATAGTGGTTCGTTTACATTTTGATAATATTGAAGAAGTAGTGTTACTGAGGGGTTCTTAGCTGGTTTTCAGTAAGGCAGACCGTGGCTGGACCTGCCACACCCTCTCAGCCTACTCAAATTTGGGTCTAGAAATACAACTCCATTTGCTGTCTCTATCTGTCTGTCTGTCTGTGTCTGTGCTTCCTTCTTTACTTCCTTCCTTCCTTCCTTCCTTCCTTCCTTCCTTCCTTTCTTTATGGTGCAGGGATTTGAGTCAGGGTTTCCCTATGTAGCCCTGGCTGTCCTAGAACTCACACTGTAGGCTGGGCTGCTCTCAAACTCATAGACATCCACCTGCCTCAACCTCTTGAGTGTTGGGATGAAAGGCATGCCCCACCACAACCTTGCTGCAACTCCATTTTCTTGCCACTGGAGACTGAGCTTAATTTATGGGTGCTCTTTCTGCTTTCGCTCCTTGCTGGCCATATTGATTGCTTTTCTGGTTTCTTGCCAAGATACCTTGGGAAAGTAACTTAAGGGGACAGTCGTTGTTCTGGGAAGGCATGGCGGCAGGCGCAGGTCTTACTGCTGCCGCAGGAATGTGACGCGGCTGGTCACATCACATCCGGAGTCAGCAGACAGAGATGAGTTCCTCAGCTTGCTCCTTCCTGTTCAGCCCGAGACCCCAGTTTTCATGGGTCTGGGACCCTAAGACCACGGCGTGCTGCCTCCCTCGTTCAGGATAGGTGATCCTTTTTCAGTTAAACCTTTCTAGAAATGCCCTCATAGCTGTGTATCCAGATGTATGTTTCCATGGTGATTCTAAATCCAGTCAAAACTGACAATGACGACCAACCATCCTGCTGGGTAGATTGCTGAGCGTTTTAGGGGGAATAAAAGGAGGCTTTTATCGGATGAGTTTCCCTAAGGTTCAGAGGAAGTGAGCCTGAATGTGTCGGTTTAGAATGACCTCGGCTGGTACAGGACACCGTACATGAAACCTTGTCTGCAAGCTGGACCAGGTGAGGGTCTCATTAGGTCGCTGGTAGCTCAGAGGGCTTTGTAGACCTTGGGATGCTCCCTCATGAGGCACTACACTCCTCAGGCTCCTCTCCATCGTTCATACCTTTTCACATTATTGATACACTGTCTCAGTCACTGCCTATTGTAAAATGCAGTGGTCTCGGGTACTATTGAAGACAGAGGCCTTTTAAGAAATCAGGGGCACTCATTTCTGAGAGTGCTTAGCAGGATGTGTTCCCAGCCGATGGAGCACATTTTGAGGTGCCTTAGGGCAGTTGAGAATAACGCAAAACTTTGCTACTTTTGAAAAATGGGGCCTTTCTAACACTGAGCATGATATAGCTGCTCTCCAACCTCCTCAGACCTCCACATGCTGATGTGTTCACCTCAAATATTTTTAAGATTTATTTTTATTTTATGTGTATGAGCGTTGTACCTGCATATATGTCTGTGAATGGTGCTTATGCCTAGTGCTGGACAAAGAAGGCATCAGATCTCCTGAAACTGGAGTTACAGACAGTTGGGAGCTGCCACTGGGTACTTAGAGACAAGCCCGGGAGAGTCTGTGAGAGCAACAGGAGCGCTTAACCTCGGGGCCATCGTTTCAGACTCTGCCTCAAATATTTTTAAAAAACATGTGGCGGCAGCAGTGGCAAGGAAAGAAAAGGAAAAAAAAAAAAAAACCCATGGGCTGGGTGGTGGGAGCGCATGCCTTTAATCCATGCACTCGGGAGCTAGAGGCAGGCAGATCTATCTCTGTGAGTTTGAAGCCAGCCTGGTCTACAGAGTGAATTCCAGAATAGCCAGGGCTACACAGACAAATCTGTCTTGGAAAAAAACCAACCAACCAACCAACCAACCAACCAACCAACCAACCAACTAACCAACCAACTAACCAACCAACCAGTTAACCAACCAACCAACCAACCAACCAACCAACCAACCAACCAACCAACCAATTAACAAAGCCATGGAGAGATATATTGAAGAATCTTTGCAGTGTCTGCCCTATTCTCACTGCTGCTTGCACCCCATGGGACCACCCTCCAGAATTTGGTACTTATTGTCTCTGTTTGTAAACTTTCAACTGTTTGTTTCGAGACAGTGTCTGCTGTAGCCCAGACTGGCCTCGAACTCAATACATGGCCAGAGATGAGTCTGAACTTCTGATCCTCCTGTCTCTGTCTCTCCAGTGCTGGGATTCCAGGTAGATACCACCATACCTAGTTTGTGGACTGCTGAGGTGAAGCCGGGGCATTTTACATGCTAGGCAAGCATTCTTTTTTTTTTTTTTCTTTCTTTTTTTCAGAGCTGGGGACCGAACCCAGGGCCTTGCGCTTGCTAGGCAAGCGCTCTACCACTGAGCTAAATCCCCAACCCCCTAGGCAAGCATTCTATCCTCCGAGCTCCATCCCTAACTAACCTTCACGTAATGCACTTTCCCGCTAGTTGTCACTGTGTGACCCCCTACTTTTCCTTTTCATTAGCAGAACCTGTGAGCTTTAAGTGGCCAACTACTGGAGACAGCAGGGTGACGTCATTTCCTGTCTGATGAATGGACATGGGAGGTGTGGGGACAGCCTCTGGGTTATGCCTGGAATAGGAAGGAGCAAGTTTTCACATTCTCTTTCTATCTGGCTTTTGATGAGACCGAGGACTGACTCCTGTCATATTAGATATGAATCAGAAGAGGAGGGAGCTATAGAAACCAGGCTGCTCTACACACGCTACCTGTGACCATGGCTACCTGTGACCATGCAGACCTGGGGGACAGGTAGGGGACTAGCACTACAGCAAAGCAGAAACTCCTTGTTGCCTTCATTGTGCTAATGTCCCCACTGCCTGAGATTGCCTGTCACACAGTGGGGCTCCTGTGTCAGGAATAATAAGAGAACATTTTGACTTAAGCTGGCACTGTTTGGCCTCTATTAAAACATCTCCCAAGCACCTATGGGAGACAGTACAAGCAGGAAGACTTGAGTTTGATCTCTAGCACTCATGTAAATGACAGATATGGTGGCAAATACTTAGGATTCCCACCACTGGAGAAAGGAGACAGGAGGGTCCCTAGAGCCTGGCTGCCATCCAGTCTAACCAAGTCAGTGAACCCTCAGATCTCAGTGAGAGTCCTCTTCTCAAAAAATTAAGACGGACGGAGCCTTTAATCCCAGGCCTCTGGAGGCAGACTCAAGAGGATCTGAGTTCTAGGCCAACCTGGTCTACAAATGGAGTTCAAAGGCAGCCAGGGCTACACAGAGAAACCTTGTCTTAGTAAACAAAAACAACAACAACAAAAGAACAAACAAACAAACCAAAGAAGGACACCTGAGGCTGGCCTCAAACGGACAAATAAGCATGCACCTGTGTACCAGCACATGTATGTGCCTCTGCGCACATGTGAACACACATGTCTCCCGTACATCCAAAACCCCATTCTCAAAGGTTTCAAAAAACAGAGAGAGAGAGAGAGAGAGAGAGAGAGAGAGAGAGAGAGAGAGAGAGAACAAGCAGTTGGTTTGCATTGTGAACTTGCCAGTGGCTCATTACCTGGCACTCCCATAATTTGCCTTCATAGTGAAAAAAAAATGGCCAGAGGAAGCAATGTGACCTCTCATGTGACCTCCCATGTGACCTCCCATGTGACTTCCCATGCTAGATGGAGCCTTGGCTGTGAAATTTCTGTGAACCACCAAACAAGAGGGAAGTGGAGAGGTGTCAGTGACTTGAGAATCTGTGTGTTTTTTTTTTTTTTTTTTTTTTTTTTTGGTTCTTTTTTTCGGAGCTGGGGACCGAACCCAGGGCCTTGCGCTTGCTAGGCAAGCGCTCTACCACTGAGCTAAATCCCCAATCCAAGAATCTGTGTGTTTTAGTGTGACTAAATTTTACTTCTCATGACAGTTTGACTTCACAAGCTCAGAAATAAGAATTAGATGCAATGATCCCTCAGAAGCCGCTCTCCAGGTGGGTTTGCCTGTGAGCCAATTCACCAGAAATCCACTTTCACTTCGAGTGGCGTTTGCTTTCATTGTTACTAAGGGAGGAGAAAAAAAAAAAGATGAATGTAGCTTAAGAATTAAAACCAAGTGTGAACCGGAATAACAACCGGTGCGCCCACACACAAATGCCAGAGAGGTGAGGGAAGGAAGAAAGTATCAACTCTGTTGGCAGGTAGAGCACTGCTTGAACAGGTAGGCTGGTCTCACGTTAAGAGGCCAGCTTTAGGGCTGGGGATTTAGTTCAGTGGTAGAGCGCTTACCTAGGAAGCGCAAGGCCCTGGGTTCGGTCCCCAGCTCCGGAAAAAAAAAGAACCAAAAAAAAAAAAAAGAGGCCAGCTTTAGGCTAATGACCCGGAGTTAGCAGCAGCCAAAAGTCCCCACCTGTGTGCTCAGAGACACGTCTCAGGCCCAGAGTCATTCAACCCCCTTCCCCCTCAGACAAAATTCTAATCAGCTCCATTATTTAGTTTCTCAGCCCCTGGCATATTAGATGTGAATCAGAGTAGGAGGGAACCATGGGAGCCAGGCCACTCTGTACAATGACAAGGGCGTCTGAGATCATGGTGGCCAGCAAGGAAAGAGAGAAGGCCTGAAGGAAAGACGGTGTAAATGGGGAGTCAGTCACCTTGTGGTGTCTTTTCCCCCAGGGTGACTCCTCCACACCCTGTGTTATTTTATATATTCTGGGAACACCTGTCTTCATCAATGTGTAAAGTCCTGACTCGAGAGCCTGATTCCTGAATTATTTCTGCAGTCTGTATTAGAATGTTGTCCTGGAAGATCCAATGACTCACCTTGATTAGGGTATCCTTGTGAATACCAGGTTTCCCCGCCAGCATCCTGCATTTCCTCTCAGAATATTACCCATAATCATGACTCTGCTGCTTCGTGGACAGCTCCACTGACTGGCCTGAAGAACCCTTGCCACCCAAAGATGGCATGGCCAAATCCAGGTGGCAGTTGATACCCAGGGCGACTTAGGAAGAGGAAGTGAACAAGCCAGGTCATGAGGAAATGGGCCTGATCTGGTGGCCGAGAGCATGGAAAGGACGACCCAATGAGATGTCAATGCAGGATGGGGACAGGTCCGTAGAGTGTATGAAGAGGGGGTAGACTCAGAATAAAGGGAGAGCGCCCCACACTCGGCAGGCCAAATTCAAACAGTCTGATTCGAAAATGCCATGAGTGGTTGGTGACATTGTTCAGCGGGGGAAATGCGTCTGCCAGCAAGCCTGATGAACTGAGTTCAACTCCCCAGATCCACACAGGTTTTCCCCCAAGACCCACAACTCCCACAAGCTGCCCTCTGACCTGCACAGGAGAACCATGGTCTGCACACACACACTCACAATGCAGACATATAAAAATACAGACCCAGTACATGAGTAGACTTTTTTTTTCTCAAAGATATGTAAGTAGCCAATAAACATGTGACAAGGTACAAGTGGGGAAATCAAAACTGTGACTACTACCTCATCCCGTTAGGATGACTGCTGTCGACGGAAGGAACTAAAACTAGTCCAGGGATCATCAGATTATACCAAACCCAGGTGAGGGTGTGGGCACATTGGAAGCCTCACGCATTGCTAGTAGGGATACACACGGCACAGCTGTCATGTAGAACATGAGAGGTTCCTAACAGGGAAATCATGGACGCAGACTAAATAAGTGACTTAGTAAGCAAACTGTGGTTCATCCAGGCGGGGGCGCATTACTCAATCTTCCAAAGAGGTCTGTGGCATAGGCTACCACAGCAGTTCTCAACCTGTGGGTCAAGACTCCTTCGGGGGCCAGATGACCCTTTCACGGGGGCCACAAGTCAGATATCCTGCATATCAGATATTTACCTAGAACAATGACAGTTATGAAGTAACAACGAGATAATTTTATAGTTGGGGGTCACCACACCATGAGGAACAGGTCTACAGTATAAGGCTAGGGTCTCAGAGCACCTTGACCGAGTCATCGCTGCTGCTTGTTGTCAACCCTCCAATCAGCTTCACAGTCCCAGGGGTCCACAAGGCCCTCTCTGAGGACCCGTGTTCGTCCTGAGACTGGAACTCCTGGGTAAGAAGAGGTTTAAGCTGAGAGCAGACAGACTGGTCTGCTTGGTCAGGGTTGCCAAACTCCGCTAACGGCTGAGCCCTAGTCGCCAGCCCTTAGGTGAAGTAAGGGCAAAGAAGAGTTGAACCTCAGGTACTAGCCCCAGGTAACCGCAAACCATTTAACCCGACACTTGGCATCTCTCCTCCGTGAGTAGTGTTACTGTGGTTATAAGATAACCGGCCTCCTGCTTGCCACACTTGGGGGCTGTGTGACCGTGGAGAGCATTCGGTTAGGTCAGAGAAGGCTTTCCTAGGTCATGAGACTCTGGTCACGGTCACATGTGGTATCCTAGGTGAAGATGCTTGGTGATGTTAGAGGAATGGGGACAGCCCCACGTGGAGGTCAGAGGACCATTCTCAGGAGTTCATCTGTGACATCTACCTTGTTCAGAGACAGGATCTCTCGTCTTGTTTCTTCCACTTCCTCATGTCCTCCAGACCAGCTGGGCTGTGCTTCTGGGTGATTGTCCTGACTCTGTCTCCCATCTCGCTGTAAGAGTGACAGGCTTACAGAGATGCACCGCCCCATCTGGCTTCCTCTGTGAGTTCCGGGGATCCAGGTGTGTGCGGGGGAGGGGGGGTGTTTTTTACCCACGGAGCCATCTAACGTCATTTTAAGAAGGCTTTTGAAAAGTGACACATCCCCTTAACTGGTAAGGTGTGTGTATCTATTTTCTGTTTTGCTTTTACCTTAGGGATGAGACGATCATCATTATCGTAGTAAACAGCCAAGAATGATTCGATTTAGCAAAGTAATGGGAAAATTTGCTCATCTTTTATGGGATCATTTTACCATAATCCCTGCCGATAAAGTAGTGGTTTCTTTCAGACATGCCAGTTCGGGGTCACGGAGCTGCGCTCTTAAAGCCGCCAATTGATTGTTTAGTGAGGAAATGGTATTCAAGTGAGGCACATCAGCATGCAAATCTAAAATGTGGCCATTTTCATCTAGATTGAATATTATTAACTAGCCCAAGGGATAGGATGTAATTAAGATTTTCAACAGCTTATTTTTGTCTACCGTGATAAGAATAACCCCAATGTTTAAAGCAACTGGCCCATTTGAATAATAGGAAGGCGGTCCAACGCCCATTTTGACTTGTAGGTATAATGAAAGTGTTTGGTTTTCTTCCTCCATGGGTCTGAGCATGGATAAGGGCAGGGATCTGAACCTGAATCGCTGGAGGGAGCATGCAGATCGTAGGGCCATCCCAGTCTGTTGTTCTGGGTGGCCAGGTTCCAGCTCCTCACTCCTCTGTCGAAAATTCTTATACCTTCTCACACGGCTTTAAGAGCAAAGGGCCAGTGGAATGAATGAAGTCATCGCTGAGAGTCTCGGCTGTTGTCTAGTTAGAATGATGGGAGTTAGAGCCTGGAGTATAACTCTTAGTTTTGATCTGCTACAGAAAGTTTGCAAGGTCTCCGGTCTGGGGAATGGAGCTCAGCGGGAGGGAGAGTGTTTGCTTGGTGTGCACAAGGCCCCGGGGTCAGTCCCTGGTGCTGGCAGATGGGCAGAAAGTTTGTGAGGTCTGCCTCTCCCTGTCACAGAGCTGATCGGGAGGTCAGATCTGGTGATATCCTTATTCCACTGCACTTCCCTCGGTTACCGTTTTTAGGTGAAACAAGAGGCTCCCCCCCACCACACCCCACCCGACCCCGCCATGTCATTGTAAAAGGTAGAGAAAGTTCTCCTTTCCTCCCTGGAGAAGTGAGAGGAAAGGTCCTTTGCAAAGAGAGTGGCACCACCTTCAGCAGACACCCGGCAGGCTGGGTTGGTACCACGGCTCATTTCAGCCATCCGTATTTCCAGGTGTGCCATGTGTGTTTAGTACATCATTTGATAATACTAAAAAAATATATTAAAGCAGTGTGAGACGACAGGAGAAAGAAGATGAATGTTAGCATTCCCCTGGGGTTCATGGGTGAAGGAATTAACACAGCGTGGCACTCTACCCTAGCTGTGTTTGTTTCCATGGCAACAGCTACGTACATGTTTCAGACTATCTACAGTGACACAGTTGCAGAAATAGTAGCTTGCAGGTTTCTGATATGGCATCAGCGGACAGGCGGCACGCACTATATTAAGTAAGTGTAAAAGAATTTAAAAATCTAGGGGTGGATTCAGACATGTAGAGCTCAGCCGAGCAGTGTGTCAGGGGGTTGTGGCTTTTCCCTTTCGCATGACAGCAGAGTTGAAAGTTGCCAGCTTCCAGGCAAACAATTGCCCTTGCTCGGGTAAATAGCATCAAAGGAAAGAAATGTGAGTTCCAGAGGTAAGGAAACGGCTTGGGCGGACGGCATGGGGGGGGCAGACAGTGAGGCTAATATTTTGGAGGGACGATAATGGGAAGGTAAGAATGGAAGGCTTGTTGGCAAATAGCCGAGTCTTTGAGCAGATCCGATGTACAGCAGAATTTTTAGTAGCTGCCGAGTTTACGGCGGCTGAGGTCTTTGAATGTCTGGTTGTGAGAATTGCTTTTATATGAAAACGGTCAGGTGGGGAGCATGAAGGCTAATTAGGGGTGCTGTTAGAGGAGGGTTGGGACTCCATTGTCTTTCCAGGGTGCTCCTATAAAATATCCCTGCTCTTCCCTGGATGACCCCGGTTTATCTTTGACATTGCCCGTTACTTTTTAGCACTCCTTGCTGGTGTCTGTTTATATTATGCTGCCACATTGTAGCCTGAGATGACTTCAGTGGTGGCTAGAGAGCCGCCAAGCACAGACTAGACTGTGTGAGCCTGTTACTTTGCGACCAAATTGTACAGTAATGTAGGAGGAGTGTTGGAATGACCATTTATTTACATCGCCCGGAAACCTACTTTTGAATAGCAGCCCAGGTGTTAGGTTAATGGATTTCAATGTGCACGTTACGGTTACAGGAGCTTTCAAGTATGTTAGAGCTAATTTATACTGAGTTTTTGATGTCAAAATATTTTCCTCTGTGCTCGTTATTCTGCTTAAACTTACATTTACCTTATAACTCTTAGTCTTATTAATCTTGCACCAGTGGAGAGAAAGCAAAACAGAATGGTCACGTGAGACAATCTATTCGTCGGAAGGTTAGTTTTCTGACCTTAGGAGAGCTTTTACAAAATGTGATGCATTGATGCTTTGGGTCTGTAGAAGACTTTTTTTTTTTTTTTCCATGTGCACAGGAAATGATCCACAGCTCCTACTGCATATTATCCCTCGTAGTAATTATTTGAGTAGATGTTAAGAGACCACCTCTGGGGGACTCAGAGCTGCTGAACACCTGGGCGTGTGGAGAGCCGGAACAGGTTTTGAATTACAAACTAGGGATTTGAAGCCCCAGCACGAGCAACGCCCCAGTGGGTAGATAGGTCCTACCTTCTTCTGGCCCTGAGTGGAATGAGTTCTAAAGCTACACATGCACATGCACGGTCAGCCTCTGCAGCCCCGAGCAGAAAGGGAAGTTTGTGTCTTTCATGGGGACACTTACCCACGGTGGCTCACACCAAAGGCTGGTTGGTTCTTTTTTTTTTTTTTTTTATTATTAACTTGAGTATTTCTTATATATGGCTGGTTGGTTCTTGTAGGAGCCCTCTGCCCTCTCCAGTTCTCACTGCAGCAGAGGCATTAGACGCCAGCTTGGCTTTGGAGCCCATAGAGACTGATTTCCCTGGCAGGGGTCCTTGTGATAACGTGCAGGACACTGCCGCTAGAGGGGCTGAGTGTCATTGGTCTGATAGTTCACTCGAGGTTCGACCTCAAGTAGGTAGGAGGTCCTGAAAACCTTGGGCTCATTCACCTGGACTCAGTTGCAAATGAACAAAGTCTTAGAACAGAGTGAGCATAGGTGACCAGCTCCACTTTTGTTTTTTGAGGGGATAGAGTGGCCCCATCTAGCAGTCAGCATGTTCATATCTTTTTTTTTTTTAAATCACCTGGAAATATTTTTACAGTATAGAAATTAAAAAAAAAAGATAAGACCCATGTTGCTTTGTTCTACCTCTTTCATAAGAAAGAGACACAAGCCAGGCACAGTGGTACTTGTTCAGCTCACTGGTTCTTGGAGGTGAGTGGGGGAGGCAGCAGAATCAAAAGGGCCAGGTCACGGTGAGTTACACAGCAAGGTTTTCTGGTGCCATGACGTGTGTTACTTTTTTCTCCTCATGGATACCAGGTATCCAACGAGAAGGAACTTAAGGGGAGAGAAATCCATTTTGGCTCATGGTTTGGGGAGGCACAGTTCCTCGTGATGGGGAAGACTTGAAGGTACTGGTTGCATGGAGGTGGAGATCTGCAGATCTCCTCACATGCTCACGTCTTCCTGAAAGAGGAGACGGGGACCGGGCTAGAAGCCAAAATGGGCTATTGACCTCAAGCCTCCTCTTCACTTCCCAATGACCCACTTCTGCCACCTATGCCCCGCCTCCTAAGGATTCTGTAACCTCTCTGAAGAGTGCCACCAGGTGTTCAAACACTGTGGGGACATCGTGCATTCAACCCCAACCATTAGTCCTTCAGTTGCAGCCTTTTGGTGGTGGGGGCTGGGTGGGGGGGTGCCTGAGATTTGAGGCAGAGTTTCTCTGTGTAGCCTGACTAGCCTGACTCTGTAGAACAGGCTGGCCTCGAATTCAGCTGGCCTGGAATTCAGAGATTCACCTGCTTCTGCCTCCCGAGTGCTAGGACTAACAGCGTGTACCATCAGCACCTGAATCAGTTTCTATCTTTTGTGTTTAACTGAGTTCTTAAAACTTAAAGCTATACTTCATGTGACCCTCTCCAAATGCTTGCTTGGGTTCCTTGATCAAAGAGAACACTGAGGCCATGTCAGTCACAGCGCCAAGCATCATCTGGACTCATCTGTTCAAGTTGAGATAATTACAAATTCTCCACCGCTTGGCACCAGCTAAACATAGTAACAAGTGGCTTGTTTTTCTTCTTTTTGTAAAATCCAAAAACTGTAGAGATAAAAGGCCTTTCTAGGGCAACATTCCTCAAATGAAAGCAGACAACAGGTTTTGTTTGTTCGTTAATTTGTTTGGTTTTTTTTTTTTTTTTTTGCTACAGTAGTGAGTCACTGTCTTGCCCAGATTGACCTTGAACTCATGATCTTCCTGCCTCTGCCTCTGAGCGCAGGGGTTATAGGCAAGTATCACTATGCCGAACTCAGTTAAGGTTCTTTTCCCCAGTGGCAGGGTTTGGCAGAGCCCAGCTGAGAGGGGAGGGTGTGTATGATCCTGTCTGCAGAGGCTTGAAAGGTGTGGCTAGGGTTTTACCCTGCACAACCAGTTAGTTTCTACATCTGGATTGGCTCCCTCTGCAAACATTGTCATCCAGCAGGGACTTTAACAAACCCTTCTCTGAAGGCTAGAGTATCGTTGGGTTAAATTAAAAACAAAAGTGCAACAGGAAGGGAGCTGAGGGGGGACAGCGAACAGTCACCTCCTGGAGGACACAGCAGCTGCAGAGTTTAGTCAAGTTCAGACCCTTAAAAAGAGTGGAAAAAAGAAAGCTCATACTTCCCAGTGCCTGGGCACTGCTGTCCTAGCCAGCTGGGCACAG
Source organism: Rattus norvegicus (assembly GCF_021556685.1). Taxonomy (NCBI): domain Eukaryota; kingdom Metazoa; phylum Chordata; class Mammalia; order Rodentia; family Muridae; genus Rattus; species Rattus norvegicus. The sequence continues at coordinate 124,817,429 of NC_141539.1, read as the reverse complement.
TGCCGGGGCAGAAGGAGGTCTTCGGTTTCAGAAATCTGAGACCCCGACCTTGCTAACAGGGAGGGGACACAAGGCTGCCACTGGGGCTGATGGTGACATTTGGGCTGTTTCTGGGTTCCTGTTTGCCCGTAGTTATGGCCACAACACTGTAGCCGTAGTCAGGCCTCCAGGTGGACAGGAGTGAGCTGTGTCAGAGAGGGTGTGTGTGTGCGTGCGTGCGTGCGTGTGCGTGTGTGTGTGTGTGTGTGTGTGTGTGTGTGTGTGTGTGTGTGTGTGTATGCTCGAGCATGAGTCTGCATTGGCAGCTTCTTTCCTATGTAAATGTAGGCTTCCTCTTTCCCAGAGTTAGCCTGTTCAGGGAATAGCACACAATTCAGGTTTCTGAGTTGGAAGCCTGATTAATCTCTCTGTCAGTTACATATGGAAATAAATTAGTAAATGGTCCATCTGGGACTAAACTACTGCAGAGGCGATAAATTATCACCATCGTATATGTCGGTGTTGCTGAAGGCTGAGCTGTGCTCTCAGGAGCTGCTGAAAGATAACTGGATACTTGGCTGTGGTCAGAGGCATAACATCTGATGAAAAAAAAAATTCTGAGGAAAGAATTTACCTTGAAATGTTTCTAGGGAGAGTGGCTTGGTTGATACCGAGTTTGTTCCTCAAAACTGCTATATCTGCAAACGTTGGAAAGGGAGAGTCTTGAGGGCATACCGAAGATTTGAGTTTTATATTTTCAAAGGCTAATGTAAAGCCGAGTTGGTAATTAATACCCAAGGTCTCAGTGAAGAGTAGAGTCTGTGAGAGATCGTGTGTTATGATCTGCACAGCAGTTCCATCTATTTTCTTATCTCAGTCTGAACAAAGGTGAGGCAGGTCAACGCCTCTCTTTTCTTTCTTTAGAAAAGATCTGGTTGGTGTGTGTGAGTGTCACAGGGTGTGTACGGAGGCCAGAGGACAACTTCTTGGGAGTCATCTCTCTCCCTGCACTGGGGTTAGAGGCAAGATCTCTTGTTTCTGCTGCTAATTGCTGACTGCTGATTCTCTGTAGACTTTATATAAAGGCAGGAGTGCTGGGATTACAGATGTTTGTCACCACATCTGGCTTTTTTTTTAAAAATGTGGGTTCTTAAGATTGAACTCAGGGTGTCAGACTTGGGGGGCAGGTGCTTTTCAGTCTCCCACAATTATAAGAATAAGCCACCACGTCTTTCCTAACCTTTCTTTTACACACACACACACACACACACACACACACACACACACACACACACATAGTGTGGTGTAGGGGATCCAGACTTTGCATGGTTAGAAGGAAGAGTTGTAAGAAACAAGGAGATTTCATAGTTCTTTCTGATTTCTAAAATTTTCAACAGAAGCCTTGGTGTGGCCTCCAGTCCCGTCATAGATAACTGACATCAAGAAATGAAGCCATGGTGATGTCTACTTGTGTCTATGTTCTAGAAGCAAGAGCAATAACTGAACACAAGTGTTCCTTTTCTCCAATTGGAGATGTTGGGTATGCTTGTAGCTTTGGGTGGGACAGACGCCAGTCGCAGTCAACCTGGTATGCTTTATAATATTAAAACCAAAAAGGTGCCAGGACTTTGAGAGCAATTCGCTCCTTGACTGAAACACCCTGGGCTGCAGTGACATCCAGATTCCTGTGCTGGCCTTAACATTTTCTTCTGTGTTCCTTCTGGGCAGACCATGAGCTGTGACTCCTTGAAGCAGCTGAGAGCTTCTCTTGTGGGAAAATGCAGACTAGTGAATATAAATCGTAAAATCTGAAAACCAAACCAGGCATTGAAATCTTTAAACATCTCATTCACAGGACAAGGGTTTCCTAGCATAAACCAAGGAGGGTGCAGGCCGAGTGGCCTTTACACGTGGCTTAGAGGCCACGGTTCCCTCCATCTTGCTTCTCTGTATTTGGAATTGATCTTGATTCACTCAGATCACCAGGATCCTCAATAACTGGCGAGATCTGGTTACTGAGTCTCCCAAAGAAGAGTCTAGTTAGGACATTCTGTGTTCTCCTGTCCATCTAGGATTTGTTTGTTTGTTTGAAGCATTCTCATATATTTCACTGTAGCCTCCAACTTGATACGTAGCTAAAAAATGACCTTAAAATCCTGATTTTCTTGTGCCTGCTTCCTAAGTACTGGGATTACAGGCATGGACCACCATGTCTTAAGGCCTTAGAAACCAAAAATTATCTTCCAGCAGAAATCATTACACAGTCTACCTCATGTGCAAACTTTTCTATTGTCCAGGATTAACTGGGACCCACTAACTTGAGGGTTAAGCGAGTTAGTCCCTACTGGAACTAGAGAGACTTCATTTTACTATGAGTCATTGGGTAGATGGATTAAGGTTGGCCTTGAACACATGGCCTCTGGCAGTTTTTCTTTAGACAGACAAGTATTTCAGAAGTAGCTCTGATAAAAGAAAAATGGTCTCAGGGATGTCTGGATGGCTTTTGTGGCAAATCAAATAACGTCACAATGTCTATGGCATGTATTTTCAAATTTCTGGGCCCTCTCGTGCCCCAGAAGCAGTTTCAAAACCACTCCATCCTGAAGGCCTCACTTCTTCACTAACTATCCAGGAACTGAGAGGCTCTCGGGCAACCTGCTTTTCACTGAAGTGTGTCATCTGTCTGGGGTCAGGAATTGTGGCGTTGAGGACTCTCTGCTTCTTTAGTCTAATCCTGTCTCTCTTCTGCCCTACTCCAGCAGCCTCTAGAAGTGTCGTCTAGTGATTATGAAGGCACCTTTGTCCTTTCTGGAGAGATGCTGACCTCCGTTTCCTGGACCCATTCTGACTCAGGTAATCACACTCTCTCGTGGCCCTTCCCCAGCCACCGAACCTCAGCAGATTGCATCGAATCAATGAAATAACCGGAGCTATATTTAAATGCAAATACCAAGCTGATTGTGTCTCCCTCCATTGCTGCTCCCCCCCCCCCCATCTTCATAATGATCAGTTCACGAAGCTAATAGACTGACAGGGTGGTCAATCCAATTTAGGCAATAAGATAATGGAAAGACCTCCAGTCACATCTTTATTTAAAATTCTGTGTGTCTCGGACCCATGAAACCACATGGACATTGCTGGGAATTTTCATGTGGAGACAACTGGTAAATAAGCAGTGCCTCTGTGTTCATCACCGCCTTTCCCAGAATGCCGTGCGTGCGAACTGTCTTCATCCTTCTGTTGCTGTACCGGTTGTGTTCAGAGGAGACTACTGAGTGTCTGTTTTCTGTACTCAGGACGGGTGGGGATGAGGTAGCACAAGGCTGTTTTCCATCTTCAGGGATCACTCAGGATTGCCAGGTCCACAGCTCCATCGTGACAGACAGTGGGGATCAGTTTGGGGTGGAGGCCGGGCAGTAAGTATAGGTCTCTGCTTCAGGGAACCCACAGACTTCCAGATTTGAGGTTGAAATAACCACTGAGGAATCTGTGAAGCTAGAAGCGTCTCAGATGACTTAGTCTCTGAGGATCACTCGGCCAGGCAGAAGTAAGGAGAGGGACGTGACGCTTACGCAGGAAGGCAGGACCGAGCCCTCAGTGTGCCCAGGGGAAACACAGCTGTCTCTCCCTGATCCCCTGTCCCAGCCAAAGTCAGATCTCTCCTCAAGGCCTGAGCTGCTTAAGGTCCTAGCCAGGTGGGGAAACCGCCATCCTGTGACCTCCAGGCCTTTGCCAGGGGACAGCGCCACTGTTGTATAGCTTTGGCTGGTGTTCTTTCCCGCTTGCCCGCCTGTCTCTATTGTTTTCTCTTCTCTTGCAAACTCACCCCTCCATCCTCAAAGTGCTTTGGATTACCCACAGCGTGAGGAGGTCCTGGATGCAACAGACACTGTGTAAAACCAGTACCTAACCTTCAAAGGGGCCACTTTCAAGCTAAGGTTAAAACAATGGGCAGGTAACCAAATGGCTAGATTATATAGGGAGGGGCCTCTGTGTGGGGGGCAGACAGATCAGTCCTTGGGCTGGAGAGTTGATTCAAGCAGATGAGGTGGGGGTGGGGGAATAGAGGGTGGAGATGCCAGTCATACCTTGTAGCAGGTAGAGACTGAGGGATGCTGGGATAACCTGGAGGCCAGGTCTGAATTTGTATGTTAAATGGGCACCTAAGCCATTTATCCCAGGATTTGAGACTTAATGGGCTGCATCCCTAACAGTGAATAAACCCAGGTGTGGTAAGCCCAGCACCTGGTGTTGAGGCAAGACCTTGGAAGTGTAAGGTCATTCTCCACTGTGTAGTTAGTTCGAAGCCAGCTTGTGTTGCTGGAACCCTGTATGGAATCGACACGTTCGTGTCTCTGAAGTAGGGTTTCACCAGGGGCATAGCCCTATCCTCATTCATTCTACATTATGAAGGCAGCTTTTGCCCTACAATGAGGAGGTTGGATAGGCAGAGTGTGCACCTTAAAATATTTACCACCTGACCTTTTGCAGAAGTTTGCCGTCTCCTGGCCCAAACAGTAGTGTGATACATGCTTTTGCAAAGTTTGAGATGTGGGAACTCGTTCCCCACTAAGAAAATCTGGTGGTATAATGAGTAGATTAACAAAGAAAAGAGGGGGGTGGGAGGGAATCAGTCGCACTCTAGCTGGACTTTCCAGGTATCTCTGTAACTTTCACTTAAATCTAAATACATCACTGGAGAGATTTCATTTCAGGAACCTACATGTACTATTAGTGTGGCTTTCACATAAAGTACCAGGCTTCCCGGAATAACCAAAATGTTGGAATAGATGGGTACCAAATGAACGAAAACCTTGTATCTTGGAACTTTTCTTCTTTTTCTTTGGCAGTAGATATGAGCTCTTTTATTCTAAGGCAAATAAATATTTGGTTTTTAAGTCAAGTAAGTGTCGCACGGTTACCATGAGTAAGCTAGTTTCATTTTGCCAATGTTTTCCCCCAAGCTGGTGGGATTATATAATACTGGAGTGAAGTCTGTGGTTAAAGCTGGAGGTCGGAGGGCCTGACTGGCTGAGCCAAGGGCGACTGTAGTAGCATAGTAAGAATAAAGAGTGCATCCTGGGGCTGGAGAGATGGCTCAGTGGTTAAGAGCACTGGCTACTCTTCCAGCGGTCAAGGGTTCAATTCCCAGCAACCATAGGGTGGCTCACAACCATGTACAACTGGACGGGATCCAATTCCCTCTTCTGGTATGCAGACAGACAATCAGACAAAACACCTGTATACGTTGATATAAATAGATAAATCTGTTTTTAAAAGAAGGCACTTGCTCTCAAACGATGTAAGCCAGATGACCGAAATTCAAATTCAGTCCCCCATAACTGACTCTGTAAGGTTCTTCTCTGACGATGATTTGCACACAGTGGGAGTGCCTTCTCCTCTCCTCTTACACACACACACACACACACACACACACACACACACACACACACACACTTACAATAATAGCACAGTAATAATAATAAATAATAACTGTTTGACTGTGTCAGTGCTGGAGAAATACATGGCTAAGAGCACCTACTGGGTGCCAGACATAGTGGCACACACCTTTAACTCTGGCACTTGGGAGCAGAGGCAGGTGAATCTCTAGGTTCCAGCTTGGTCTATATAGTGAGTTCCAGGACAGCCAGGGCTACGTACATAGTGAGACCCTGTTTTGAAACAAACAAACAACAACGAAAAGAGCACTTGTTACTCTTGAAGAGGACAGGATTCAGTTCCCGGGTCCTTCATGGAGGCTTAGGACTTGCCCGTAACTCTGGTTCCATTGCCTGGATGTTCTGTCCTGGCTTCCTGGCTTCTGCACACACGTGCACAGACATTGATGCGGGTTCACACACATACACAAATCTAAAAAAATTTGTTTTTAAAAAGATTAAATAAATGAAATAGAAAAGTGTGTCGGGGGACTGGAGGTAGACCTTGGTTGGTAGAGTGCCTGCCTAGCCTATTAAAGTCTTAGGCTCAGCCTGAAGTACAACATATAAACTGGATATCCTCGTTGGCTACATGGTGAAGTTCCGAACCAGCTTGGGCTGCATATGAGCCTATGTGAATAAAGGGCTTAACCACAGTCAGCACAGACCGGACAGCCTGCAGAACAAAAGCCTATTAAACAAAAGGCTGCTCAACAAAATGCAAGACCATGCCGTCCCTTCCCTGGATCCTTCCTGGTGAGCGGTCCGAACCAAACTCATGAGGTCAGAAGGACCAAAAGCTGAACACGGAGCCACACGTGGCAGTCAGCTCGCGCTGCTTGCTTCAAGAAACCCACCCCTAGGATATCACACACCTGCCTTGGAGATGTATAAACAAAAAGAAAATGCTCCCGTTCTGAGAGAAAAGCTAGGTAGAGATTTCTAATCTTGTCTCAGGAACAATATAGAAATAACTTTAAAATATTCCACTTTAAGCATGCATTTAATTTGTGCTCTGGGAACCAAATAGTGTTGCCAACATAGAGCATCCTAATAATGATTTATGTAAATTTATTTGTACAAAGTAATGGTGTAGTTGCCTATAGCGAATTGCTCAGAATGTGAAATGATGTTTATGGGTCCGTGCCCCCCTCCCCTGAATGAATAGAGTGGAGAAAATGAGAGAGTCCAGAGAGCAAAAAAAGAGACAAGTTCAAAATGGAGGCTGCTGCTTGAGGAAACAAAGTTGACCGGAGGTTACAGGGTGCAAGGGTTGGACCTGTGTGCTTCTCTATGATTTACTGGTTATTCGAGTCCTTTTTTTAAGGACAAGAGAGGCCGGCTGGAGCCCTGTGATTTGGGGATGGTAAAATACTCAGACACTAAAACTCTTAGAACAGTCACAGATCCCTTGCCCTGGTTGGTGCCCTGATGGCTTGCTTACAACATGTGTGATGGAAGTCAAATATAATTAAAATTAGGCAATTAGTATTAGCCACGAGTTACGTATTATCAGAGAAAGTCATGCTTCAGTCATAAATGAAACCCAAATATAAAACAAAACCCAACTACCTGAGGACCCAGCTATACCTCTCTTGGGCTTATACCCAAAAGATGCCCCAACATACAACAAAGACACGTGCTCCACTGTTTTCATAGCTATTATTTATAATAGCCAGAAACTGGAAAGAACCCAGATGCCCTTCAACAGAGGGATGGATATAGAAAAAGTTGTACATCTAGACAATGGAATACTACTCAACTATCAAAAACAATGACTTTATGAAATTCCTAGGCAAATGGATGGAACTGGAAAATATCATCCTGAGTGAGGTAACCCAATCACAGAAAAACACACATGGTATGCACTCATTGATAAGTGGCTATTAGCCCAAATGCTTGAATTACCCTAGATGCATAGAACACATGAAACTCAAGACGGATGATCAAAATGTGAATGCTTCACTCCTTCTTTAAAACGGGGAACAAGAATACCCTTGGAAGGGAATAGAGAGGCAAAGATTAAAACAGAGGCAGAAGGAACACCCATTCAGAGCCTGCCCCACATGTGGCCCATACATATACAGCCACCCAGTTAGACAAGATGGATGAAGCAAAGAAGTGCAGGCTGACAGGAACCGGATGTAGATCGCTCCTGAGAGACACAGCCAGAATACGGCAAATACAGAGACGAATGCCAGCAGCAACCACTGAACTGAGAATAGGACCCCCGTTGAAGAAATCAGAGAAAGAACTGGAAAAGCTTGAAGGGGCTTGAGACCCCATATGAACAACAATGCCAAGCAACCAGAGCTTCCAGGGACTAAGCCACTACCCAAAGACTATACATGGACTGACTCTGGGCTCCAACCGTATAGGTAGCAATGAATAGTCTAGTAAGGCACCAATGGAAGGGGAAGCCCTTGGTCCTGCCAAGACTGGACCCCCAGTGAACAGGAGTCTTGGGGGGGGCAGCATTGGGGAAGGATTGGGAGGGGAACATCCATATAGAAGGGGAGGGGTAGGGGTTAGGGGGATGTTGGCATGGAAACCAGGAAAGGGAGTAACATTTGACATGTAAATAAGAAATACCCAATTTAATAAAGATGGAAAAAAAAATAAAGCCCAGGCTACAGAATTCTCCTGAGATCTGATTCTGAGACCTCCGGGCCACGTGCCTGCTGTCTGCCCTGTCTGTACCTTCAGTAAGGACTCCAGGTGTTCCCTGGGAGTGTTTGATTCATAATAAACCATACACACACCAAACAGAGTGGCTGGAGGCTTGGGCTTGGTGAATACTGGCTACAGTTTCCAAACCCTGCACCCTTCCAAAGAATGCATCTAACATCTTTACTCTAGAAGCAATTTGATTTGTTCAGAAAGCATTTTGACTCTCATGTTTGCTGGTCCCCATCATTTGGAAGAGATGGGAATTTATAAGATACATATCAAGAAATTTGAGGGCCATGGGAGTCACAGAATAAGACAGCAGCAGAGTGACCGGGGGCAGATTCCACTTGTCTCTTTGCCATCTCTAGCTCCAGCTGAAGGGTGGAGCATTCTGGACAGCTTATTTTGAGCCCATCAAAGATCTGCCTTTTGGTTTACCCCAGGGCGTCTTGGAACTGTGCTCATGCTGGGGACAGAGGCAGGTAGAGCAGAATGACAGCGTTTCTGGGGTGTTCTAGAGCCATGGACAAGATTTAGAGGCCAAATGGGATTGTCAGACTCAATGAAAACAACCCTGGCTTCCAGGAAAGGGGGGTGGGGGAGGGGAGGCAGGGTGGGGAGGGGGTCTGGGTTTAATCGACATAACCAAACGTAGGTCCGTAGGTCTGAAAAGTTGTGTGAAGGTTGGTTTTAGGGAGTGGTCCTAAGATCCCAGTCTAAAGCAGTGAGGGGATCCAGACATAACCTTTAACTGTTACTCTCTGTGATGACTAATCTAGTTTGTCAACTTTGGGGGTGGGGGGTGGGATTTAGAATCACCATAGAAACAAACCTCTGGGCATGTCTTCCAGGAAGGTTCTACATTAGGTTAATTGGTGTGGGAAGACCCACTCTAAATATAGAGGATGCCATTTTAAGAGCAGAGGACCCAGACTGATTAAATAGGGGGAAGAAGCTAAAGCACAAACACTGACCTTGGATACAATGTAGCCACCTGCCTCCCCCTACCAGCGTGGCTTCCCTTCCTCCACTGGCCCTATGCTCACAGTGTGAGCCCCCAAACCCTGCCTTCCCGGAGTTGCCTTTGTCAGGTATTTTGTCACAGCAACAGACAAGTAACTAATACATCCTGGGACTCCTCCCTTCTGCTTTCTGGCCAGATGACCTTGGACGCAATTTCTGCAACTTGTTTACTTTATGGAGACCATACGAGAAAAGAAGTCATCAAGTACTTAACATGCTGCTCAGAAGATACGAAATACTTAGTTCATGGTAGCTCTTAAAATTCTTCTAATTGGTGTAACCTGAGAGTGTATGTGGCCAGATGGAAAATTGTGAGATTAAATATATATATATATATATACACATATATACACACACACATATATATAATTTAAATGTGACTTGCTCTAAAAGATGTTAAAGTCAGTTGTTTCTATGTATCAAAAGATAGCAAATCAGATATGAGAATTCTTTCCCTTATTCATTTAACAAACAACTGTTAGTCTTTAAATCACTTTATAAGCCCTTCACAAGGATGGAGAAACCAGCTAGGCTATTTTCAAGCACTAAGGGGATTTGATTTTTTTTTTTTATGCCTGTCACAGGATTTCTTTTTCTTCCCATTGTTTTCTTTAATATTATCGTAAACATTTTGACTAGATGTCTCTTTACACAGATAAGTGGTGGGCCCGGTGCAGGCCACACTCATACCCGTGGTCTTTGTCTTCTAAGAACTTGGAAATTAAGCTGACCTACATCCTTCTTTGTTGCTGCAAGTCCTGATTCTGGCTCAGAACCTTTGAGTTGCTTCCCTTTGGTGGTCCTGGCTGGCTAGGGACTGGATTAAGACCCACGGAAGGGAAGTCTGCCTCTTGTTCCTGCTACTCCTGCCTGCAAAGAAGGCCATTCTCTCTCTTTGCTCATAGGTTCTCAGCCAGTATAGTCAGACATTGTTTAGTTCAAAGTTTATACGCTATGCTCTTATCAAGGGTTAAATGAAAATGAGTCCTTTATAAAATGTGTGGATTTCTGCTTTGTTGTTTGTTTGTTTGTTTTATTTGTTTTTCGAGACAGGGTTTCTCTGTGTAACAGCCCTGGCTGTCCTAGAACTCGCTTTGTACACCAGGCTGGCCTCGAACTCAGAGACCCGCCATTCTCTACCTCCCTAGTGCTGGTTTTAAAGGCATATGCTACCATGCCCAGCCCTTTTTTGTTTTTGTTTCTAATGGCTTTATAACACTTGAGAAAAAGCATATCACAAATGATTCACTGAAGGAAGATAAGGACATGTGAACTGTGGGATTCCTTTTATCTGTTTTAACATAGGGTGTTGCTAGTCCTGGAACTGGGTGTATAAACCAGGCTGGTTTCAAACTGGTAGAGATCCACCTGCCTCTGCCTCCAGGGGACTGGGACTAATGGCATGTGCCACCACAGCCAGCAGGGATTGGTAAGTGAAAGGAGAAATAAGAACTAAGTAAGTAATAAATCTAATGAGTCTGGGGTGTGTGTAGCTCAGAGGTAGCACAGTAGAAGAACATATTGAAGACCTCAGGTTTGATTCCCTCCCCTGCCAAAATAAAGAAGTAAAGAAAAGACACTTGCGAGATCAGACATTTCGTCCCCTCCAGAACACTTGGAGCCTCCTGGATGCAAAGCAGGGGGAATCTTGAAGTGCCTGCTTGAGCTAACCTTCTGACAGGAAATAGACACTCCCTACATGCACAGAGGGCTAGAGATAACCCAGAGGTTAAGGGCACCAGCTGCTCTTGCAGAGGACCCAGGTCTGATTCCCAGCACGTACATGGCAGCTCACAATCGTCTATAACTCCAGTCCCAAAGGATCTATTGCCAACTTCTGGGCCCTTGGACACCGCATGCACGCGGTGCACAGACATATGTGCAGGTGAAACACACACACACACACACACACACACACACACACAAAGAAATCTTTGAAAATTATTCAAAAAGCTGTTCAAGTATGACCTCCTTCCCATTTGAGTGGCTAGGAGAAAAGGAAAATAAGCACGTGAACGTGGAGATCAGTGTCCATACTTGGCAAAGTAGAAAGTGGCAGTGTACACGGTCCCCTTGGCTGTACACATGTGCTACATGATGGCCCCTTGGCCATGATGGATTGCCTGTCCCCTAAGGTCACACTAAAGCTGAGCGTTCCTACTGCCCGGTTTTCACCGAGCTCTTTCTGTGCTCATCTGCCTCTCCTGGGTAAGGCTTGTTGTGCTTGTCTTTCACAGTACAAGCTAAAGTTTTCCCACTTGTGACTCCTTTTTTTGCCTGAGGAATATTCTAGGACCCTGAGTATATAAGTAAATTAGATTTGGTACACAAAAGGAAATGGTTACTGTTCATAAATCATAAAACATTTAAAAATAACTCCCTGGTTATAATGGGATTTTATCACCTATTAAGGGCAAAAGCAGTTTGCATACTAATTAGGTGGATGTGCTTATTTATTTTATATAACGAATCAAATCTATCTATGATACTACAGCGAGTGGGATACAAGCCGCCTGTGTTGCGGGTTCAGAACCAACGCTACGGTGACGTCGTATGATGTAACGGGGTCAAGCAGTGCCAGCATACCTTAAATCCACCTTTGACAATGACCACATTTTTATCCTCCCTCCCTCTTCCCCTCCCACTCACTCGTACAAGAAAGCTGTGGCTTACAGTGCTCAGTGTGGCAATGTTCTGCGTTCTGCGTAGGCCTGAGGTGTAGAAATGAGAAGTATGCAGTTACCTAGGCTAGGTGTGTGGCAGGCTGGACCGCGCAGGTTGGTGTAGTAATGCTGTAGAGATGCCCCCTAAGGAATGCGGCGCTGAGGTTAAACCAGGCACCACTGCTTTTGCAGTCCCATGCTGTGTGAGATCTCTATCTGGGGACCCTTGACTCTCCTGCTCCCACTTCCTGACACTGCTCGTCTCCTTGCCTAGCCACCTTTCGGTCTTAGGTTGCCATTTACTGAAGGCCCAAAGCCCAGGGTTTATCCTTATTAAAAGGAAGATTAGCAGGTCTTAGAGGCACGCCAGCAATTAAGACTTTCTTCCTGGCTTCAGGAGAGCAGGCAGTATTTGATGAGTGGGCATCTGTTCATGGCACCGTGGGTTAAGACTATGCGCTCACATGTTTATCTCCTGGGTGACATCTGGCCATCCTGCCCCCTGCAGCGCCAGAGAGAGGCTATTCCCCTGATTGCCAAGAGCAGTATGATGCTCAGCCTGCTGATCTGCGCTGTACCTGTCACCCTCGTGTGTCCTCCTGTGTCACCGTGATTAATGCTCTATCTCTTGTAAATGCATTTGAAGGGCCTCCATGGATAATGGAATGTTAATCTGGGATTGAGTCTGTGGGGCCCAATCTCAGGGCTAGGTTCTATGCTTGGAGCGGCGCCAATGATAGTATCAGCATAGTAAGAGCATCTGCAGTCAGGGCTAGAGCCGGAGCCAGAGTAGGGTGCTTGCCTAGGATGCAGAGTACCCTGTGCTCAGTCACTAGCACCACATAAACTAAGTGTGGTGTTGAACCTGTAATCCCAGCACTTGGGAGGTAGAAGCAGGAAAGTTGGGAGCTCAAGGTCCTCCACAGCTACATAGAAAAACATAGACTGACCTGAGCTACATGAGATCCTATCTATCTATCTATCTATCTATCTATCTATCTATCTATCTATCTATCTATCTATATCTATATAATAAATAGACACACACATGTATATAATAAATAGACATACATGTATATATATAATAAATAGATACACATATATAAGTAGACACGCACACATATATAATAGACACACACATATATAATAGACACACACCTATATATAATAGACACACACATAACGCATATATAATAAGTAGACACAGACACACACACATGCACACACACACATATGGTTTTAATGGGACAGAACTGGAATTCAGAGAAGGAATGTCTTCCTGCGACCATGAAGAGCTATTTTGAAGTAGACGTCTTAGGTCTCCTCTGGAGAGATGCTCAGTGGTTAAGAGCACTGGCTGTTCTTCCAGAGGACCGGGGGTTGAATTTCCAGCACACACATGATACCCTCACACGCAGACATGCAATGCAGGCAGAATAATTCATAAAATAAAAGTAAATCATATAAAAAAATAGACTGCTGTTGCAAGAGAGTGACCTTCAACCGGCCTGCTTAATATGATACATAGACAATAAAGGAGGAGGGAGGCCTTGGAGGAGGGCAGTCCCCCACAGCCCTGGTCCAATGCCCTCTCAACAGTTGGACTTTTAACGGTCAGACCCTAGTACAAAATGTGTTTGCTTGCGAGATCGCCGCCCTGATAGCAGCTACGGTAAACCCGTGTATCAGCTCGGTTCTGTTTGTGCTTGAAGCTTAGGAAATTTAACAGCCTTTGACTGTAACCTCCCCCCCTCACCCCCCCACAGTGACACCATCTCCTGGTGACACATAATTTTCTAGGTGAACAGAGAGGCAGGGAACGGGTCCAAATAGCCACCGAAGGTCTGAATTACTCCCCAGTGGTTCGTTGAATCTGATGAATGGGACTCGCTGTCTCCTTCCCAGTCTCTCATAAACTGGGGTGGAACTGGGCAGGACTCAGTCCTGTTGGAGGACGAGGTGGCCCTGGAGGGTCTCGTCAGAGCCCATTTCAGGTAAAAAAGGGAAGGACCTGCTACCCTCTCATTTAGAATGGGGAGCGGCCATGCCATGGGGAGCACAGTGCTTCACAGTGACGTCTAAACCGTGTAGCTTTTTGTTGTCATAGCTTGCTCTCTTGTAGCCCATGCTGGCCCTGTACTCAGTGTGGAATGAGGGACTGAACCTGGATCTTCAGGCATAGGCAAGCAGTTTGCCCTCAGTCTCGGGCTTATTATCACATTAGATAACATTATCCTCAAATATGAATTAGTAGAATTACTATTACTCTTTATATTAACTGACTGATGTGTGTGTGTGTGTGTGTGTGTGCGTGTGAAAATTCATGTAACATATATACATGTGGAATTGTCTATGTAAACATGTCTATGTAAACAAATGAATGTTATTTTTCAGTTCCCAGGTACTTTATGTCATGTCCAGATTGCTCAGGATTTGGTATAGCTAAATCATCATAACTACATTTTTTTTCCTATATCACCCTATCTCCGTGTCTTTCTTAGCTCTACCTGGGCTGTAGACTGTGTGCCTAACTGAGCAAAAAATGCCAACCAACTGCTCTTTATTTCATTAACCGGCTTAAGCGGAGATGTTTGGTCTGATCGCTGAAATTGTTAGCTTACCGCTGAACTTCCCTGACGGTTCTTATTATTCAATTTGCATTGCCTACAGTAATAATTATTGCTATATAAAAGAACATGATGCTTTTATTTGTACAGTTCTTGCATTAATAATTTAACCGGCTATTACACTCCGTGTAATCTTGACATATGTCAGGATGCGCGGAGGTCAGCCCGGGGCAGCTTCAGAAGGTGGAATGCAGGTGTGAATTGTAAGGTTTAGAGTGGGGATGTGGGTAGGAAGGTTACTGGCCTCGACCTCCAATTGCCTGCACAGCCCTCCCTCCCGAGTATTTGTTTCTGAGTGTTTTAGTGGCTCAGCAATGGGGACTCTGACCTGGTCATTTTAACTCCCTGAGAGAACAGATCACAGTATAGATATTTGCTGGCTAAAATGGCTGGCTTGTACGGATTTACAAGTGAAAAAAAAATAGTAATAATGACTAAAACAATACACCTAACCCAGACTGATGGGCACTGCGTTCTCAAACTGTGGGCAGAATGGGGAAAACTAAGCAAATAGAAGAATGCCATTTGGTCAGCGCAGCCTGACATCCGGGGTGGGGAGTAGGGTGGGGGGATGGGTGTATATGTGGGTCAAGAATGTCATGGAGGGTCAGAGGCGATGGTGTACACTGTGTCCAGGAGGAGTGCTGAATTTAAGGCCAATCTGGGCTACATAGAAAAGAAAGGGGGAACAGGAAAGTGAGGGAGGGAGGGAGAGGAGAGAGGGAGAGGAGGCAAGAGGGAGGGAGGCAAGGAGGGGTAGAGGTGAGGAGGGAGGGATGGAGAGGGGAGAGAAGGAGGAGGGAGGGAGGGAATGAAAGGCTCCATGGAGACAAATTTCCCCCTCAGAGTTGGGCTTTGTGAGAATTATGCCTTTCTCACCCACTAGTGGACCTTGCGTCCTGAGCAGGTTTTTGATGGCTGATCATTCATCCGGCCATGTCTTTTCTCAGCTCAGTAGTGGAAGCTTCATAGAGCAGGTTTTTGGGAGTTTCTAGAGCTCCATTTTGTGATCTACCTTTTGAAACACGTTTAACTATTCCTAATTAAAATTGTGCTCACACCTTTAATGAACAGCTGAGTTCTCTGCACTGGAACCCTGGGGGTACATGGTCTCCATCAACGCTGTTGAGGATGTCACAGTGAAGTTCCCATTTGAAAGAAGGTCACTTCCTGACGGTCACATGGGGCACGTGTACAGCTCCATCTTGGCTAGATCTTGAGGTGATAGGCAATGTCCCAAATTCAGTGCTATAAAATGATGCGTTTTTCTTTCTTGCACACTCTGCTTGTCTACTGAGAACGGTCCTTCAAGGACCATGCTCCGTGTTATTCTTGGTCTTATTCCTAGATCAAGACATCCGATTGGCACCTTGATAACAACCAAAAGCCATGTAGGAAGAGGCAGTCTTCAGAACTTGACCATATGAGAGTGGCCTGAGGCCAGCCGTGTGTGGGGGTAGGTATTGTCCTGATTGCTGGTTGATGTAGGAGCCCAGACCACTGTGGGCGGTGCTACCACTGGGGAGGAGGTCCTGGGTTGCATAAGAAAGCTGGATTACGTGAACCAGAGGGAACAAGCCAGCAGCAGGGTTCTTCATGCTCCAAGTTATTACCCTGAATTCCTGCCTGACTTCTCTATGGGATATACTATGACCTGTAAGTATAAGATGTAATAAACCCTCTCGTCCTCAAATTGCTTTTGGTCATGTGTTATCACGGCAACAGAAAGCCAAGGCATGTGGGACATTCCTATCCCTGGTGATTCTTTTTTTTTTTTTAAGAGCTGGGGACCGAACCCAGGGCCTTGCGGTTGCTAGGCAAGCAAGCGCTCTACCACTGAGTAAATCCCCAACCCCATCCCTGGTGATTCTTAAAGTTGGTCATCTGGGGATGGAGGGATGGCTCAGTGGTTAAGAGCACTCTGGCTGCTCTTCCAGAGGTCCTGAGATCAATTCCCAGCAACCACACAGGGGTTCACAACCACCTCTAAAGAGATCCGATATCTTCCTGGCTGTACTTACAGACAGAGAACTCCTACATTTAAAAATAGTACATAAATAAATAATTTTTTAAAGCCATCTAATGATAGGCCACTTCCACTCCCATTTTAGTAATCAAAAGCTAGTCACGTGGATTGGCAACTTCGGGTAGGAGGGGGAATGTAATTTAACCAGATGCTTACAAACAAGAGCTGAGGTATTTCTAAATAGCCCTGCGTTGACTACAATCTAGGCCTTCAGTGCTGTGCCCAGAACTACCTAGAAAGCAACTACAGACTACTCAAAAGAACACAGAACCAGCAAGGATCTGCTGAAGTGTATAGTTATCTGGATAACTGCTTTGTCCTCTGGAACCTCAACTACTCATACCCTGCTCCTGGCTATGTTGCAGATGGCTGACTCTTGTGGTAAGGGGAGATCTTCTTAAACAGATAAAAACTGGTTAGAATTGAGGAGAGAATGTGTTATATCCTTTCAGAGAAAATGGACCTGGCACTTTACCTCTCTAGTTCTGCCCCCCCCCACCCCCCAGGACTCAACCAATGGGAAGCCTAGGTCTGATCTCACGCATGTGTAAGCCGTGAGAGGAACATTTGTCATGTTCTGTATTCATCTAAAATGTCATGTGGCCTTCTTCAGCTTCCCCTTCCAGCCAGCTAGGCAGACACCTCTCAGATCTGTAGTTCCTTAGTCTCCCATTGTGGATATCCACAGTGCACTGACTGTCCTGGTGTTTCTTTTTTCTCCTCTGTTTTATTTTCCTAAGTACGTTTCTTCATATGAGAACAGGCCCCACTTGGCTTGGGCATCAACCAGTCTGTGCGTACTACAGTTGAGTCGTGTGAAAGGATCAGGGAAGTTTCCATTTCCTTGGCTCAGTTCCCTTCCTCCCTCCATCCTTTGTGTTCCATCACCGGGGATTGAACCTAGGATCTCATTGGTAGTGGTCAAGCCCTGTACCACTGAGGTATAGCCCCTTAGCAATTCTTACTCCATTTCCTTTTGGAGTGCCAAAGATAGAAACCACTGCCTTTGTACACTAGGCAATATGCTCCCCTGGAGCCACATTCCCAGCCTGTTTCTGCCACAGATCTGTGAGTCCATGTTCATCCAAGGCCCTTGTTAGGGCAGCCTGATTAGAACCAGATGCTTGGGTCTAGTTCCACGGTTTCATGTTGTTGGCATAATGAGTCCTATCGGGCCTTTTGGTATATCCTTCAAGTCCCCAAAGGAATTTCATCCACATAAAATGGCCTCCCTTTGCTAAACTGAGCCAGTCATCTGGAATGAGGCCTGGAGTTGGATTAGAAACACGGAAAGCCAAGCATGATGGCATACATTTTTAATTCCAGACTTGGGAGGCAGAGGCAGGTGGATCTCTGGGTTCGAGGCCAGCCTGCTCTGCAGAGCAAGTTCCAGGACAGCCAGGGCTACACAGAGAAACCCTGCCTTGAAACAAACAAAAACACATAGCAACAACAACAGAAGAAGGAAGAAGGAGGGAGGGAGACAGAGAAGGAAGGAAAGAAAAAGACAAAGAGAAAAAACAAGAAACAGATGACCTCCAGACAACAAGACCTAAGCTTGGCATTGCTAGGGCAGCTACATTGTGAATTGTTTTCTGGTCCTCTTTTGTAGAGGAATACGTTAAACCCAGGGAGCCAAAATAATCTGCCTAAAGTCTCAAAGTGCAGGTAGGGAGCACAGGAACCTTGTACAGGCCTTGGGACAACCAGCATAGTGGTTTCCGTGACAAAGGCCTAGCAGAACTTAAAGTGTTCTTTTCACAACGTCGTGGAGAACGAGTTGGGATTGTATGGTGGTGCCGTTCTCAAGACCTGGCTTTGTGTGGCATTCTAGTGTGTGCCCTGTCTGTGAAACCTGCTAAGTAGGACAGTGCCTCCTGCTTCTGCCAAGTGGATGAGGGGTTGCGGAACACCTGGCTGAGTTGGTGCGTAAACAAATGCTTGCGAAATGGATTTTTGCACAACTGACAATACGGCTCGCCTGGGTCATGATGATCGATTTTGTTCCGATGTGCTCCTGCAGGAGGTAGATGACCTCAGAAGTCCCTCAAAGCAGAGGTAGGCCTTGCCTGTGTGGCTGAAGATGCAGCTTTGAGAAGTATCCATCCTGTGTGAAAGCCAGTGGCCACCAACCAGCTCACCGGCTTTTAGCATAACTATCCATTTGGCTTGCACTTCACGGTCTCTGCAGGGCACCATTGTGTGCGCACCAGCCTTGCTCAGAACAGTCCTGCACGCTCAGCAAAGCAGACGCCACCGTGGTTTGAGTGCCATTGGTCCTCTCCAAAGCCTGCGTTGAAATTGAATTGTGCCAATCAGAGCGTTGGGTCCACAGGAGGCAGTGAGGTTGAGAGGAATGAATGTTTTTGTCTAAGGAGCCCCACTCTTAGGAGACTAGGTTAGTTGTCAAGGGAGACTCAGTGTGTGTGCTTGAATGCGTGTGTGCATTAGTGTGTGCGTTCATGGGTGCGTGTGTGTGTGTGTGTGTGTGTGTGTGTGTGTATGTACAACATGCATGTGGAGGTTGGAGGACAACGTTAGGTGTTAGTCCTTGCCCTTCAACTGGTTTGATACAGTGTCTCTTTATTGTATGCTGTCATGTATACCATGTTAGCTGGCCTGAAACTTCTAAGGATTTTTTTTTTTTTGACTGTCATTGTTTGTTTGTTTGTCTCTGCCTCCTATCTTGCCACAGGGCTATGATGCGCTCTACCATGCCCCAGTTCTAAGGATGCAAACTCAGGTGCTTGTGCTTCTTCAGCCACCGTTCTGTCCCACAGAGCCTGCTCTATGGCTTATGTATTGTGCGTTTCCTTTTGCACATGCTTGCGGTTCATTTCTGCCGCAATGTTATCGTAAACTCCCCACCACTGTACTTTTAGATTTCTAAGCCTCTACAACCACCAACTAGCGTAAAACTCCATTGCTTATAAAGCACACAGTCGGGGACTGGAGAGATGGCTCAGTGGTTAAGAGCACTGACTGCTCTTCCTAGAGGTCCTGAGTTCAATTCCCAGCAACTACATGGTGGCTCACAACCCTCTGTAATGGGATCCGATGCCCTATTCTGGTGTGTCTGAAGAGAGTGACAGTGGACTCACATAAAATAAACAAATCTTTTAAAATAAATAAATAAATAAAGCCCACAGCTTCAGTTACCCTGTGCCAGGGTAGGGACAGACCAGGGAAAGAGTCATTTCCACCCTTTAGGAGGAGACAGAGAGTTAGATGGTGGGTGGATTTATCTGAGGCCCACAGTGCCTGAGTAGAGGACCTTGACCTTATACTCCTTGAGACAGACTCTGCTCCCTCTCCCCTTTCTCTCCACTGCTTCTCTACAAACTCCTGCACCATTCACACACAGGGAGTGGTTAGGGATCACCCTGCAGGTACCTTACTTGAAGCAGACTGATCTTTTCCGTGAGGAGCCTTAGTTTCTACTTTAAAAAGTCTAGATTCCGCTCCAGAGGGGACAGAAGAGAAATGGAAACTCTTGTCCTTGTCCTTATTCCCAAGAGCCACTTGGCTGGGAGTCCAAACGGAGACCAGATAATAGAAACCTATGGAAAATAACCTCGAACCTCAGGCCATTTGGAGGCCAGGCTTTCTTTATCTGTTAGCTGCAGGCAGCAACTTTGCAGTCTCCAGGTCTGGGCCAAGAACTTCTTGTTTCTTGGGCTCCTGGGAGACCGTTGCCTGAACCTAGGCAGAGAAGAGCTCCAGGCTTACCCATCAGGAAGAGGGCAGGCTCCCCAGGGGGCTTTGCTCTTTCCTGGTGCATAGAGCCTGAGACTATCTAGTTCTCAGGTTTGGCTGTGGTATCAGCACCCTCACTCAGTATTTGCCTCGGAGGATCCTAGCAGAGTGTCTTGGGAGTGCACACACGGAGCAAGCTCATTCACCCTTCGAAATATACCCAAGGGATGTTTTTCTTCAGACTGTAATAGTGAGGGTAAATGGATGTGCCCTCAGTCTCCATCTGCAGGGACAGCTCAGAGCTCAAGGGCTTTGTCCTGGTCCACCGTGTAGCGTCTAATAGGACGAGATGGAAAGGGTCCACGGACATAAGAAATAAGAAGAATACAATGTGCTGAGGGCCATCTGCATTCTAAAACTCTTACATGTTGTCCAGTCACTATTCCATTCCTATAAGAAATATCTAAGATGGGCTAGGACTCAACTCCTTCGAGAAACATTCGCCTGGTATGTGTGAGCCCTTAGGTATGGTAACCCCCCAGTTTACATAACCATGTCAACAGAGGCCTAAGAACATTTAGAAAGTGGACAGTTTTATTTTGGCTCATGGTTCTGGAGCCTTTAATCCATGGCGGATCCCCCTTGTTGCTTCTGTGGCGAGATAGCATATCACCGGGAGTGCATGGAGAGTTAAAAAAAATGAGAGGAAGAGTAGACTCCCCAAAGTCTCCTTCATTGGGACTGCTCCAGATGGCCTCACTTTCTTCTACTTGGTCCAGCTCTTAAAGGTTCTGTCAACTACCACCAGTATCACAGTCTGGGGATGGACTAGGCCTTGAGTACACAGTCTTCAGGGCATTTCATATGTCCACTGTTGTTTGTGTCAAGTCATCTGGCCCTGTTTTACAGATTAAAGCATAGTGAGGTTGTGCAACCCTCTCAGAGTCTTAGCAGGCATGCTGGGGTCAGAATGTTCCTTAGTAGGCATAACGGCCCACACTAATTGTCACTTGGGAAGAATCTAGAATGACCTGGGAGAAGAGTCGCTCGCTGTGCATGCCTGTGGGAGAATGTTGAGATTACAGTAATGGATGTGTGAAAAGCCAACTTATTTGTGGGCGGGGGATCCAGGACTGAATGCAAAGCAGAGAGAACTGAGCAGCATCATCCACTGGCTCTCTGCTTCTTGACGGTGATATGACCAGCTCCTTTGAGCCCATGCCTCTGTGACTCTTTGGCAGTGATCGACTGTAACACAAAACTGTGGCCTAAATAAACCCTTTCTCCCTAAGGTTGCTTTTGTCACGGTATTTTATCACAACAGCTGGAAAAGAGGGTGAAATGGTGGGATCCATATTTATAGTTTTTTTAAACAGGGATATCCACACATACATATCCACACATATATGACTTAGATTTGAAGATTTACTACTATTACTACTACTACTACTACTACTACTACTACTACTACTACTAACTACTATTACTACTACTACTACTACTACTAACTACTATTACTACTACTACTACTATTAACTACTATTACTACTACTAACTACTATTACTACTACTCTTAACTACTATTACTACTACTAACTACTATTACTACTACTACTGCTATTACTGCTACTAACTACTATTACTACTACTCTTAACTACTATTACTACTACTACTAACTACTATTACTACTACTACTACTATTACTACTACTAACTACTATTACTACTACTCTTAACTACTATTACTACTACTACTAACTACTATTACTACTACTACTGTGTGTGTGTCTCAGTCTGTTGGTGTGTGCATGTGTCTGTATGTACACTGTATGTATGCTGAAAGATCATAACTTCAAATGTAAAACCAAAGCAAGAAGAGTGAACAGGAAGTGGGTGGGGCTACAAACTCTCAGAGCCCACACACTGAGTTTGTATCCGTGTGCATGTATGTGTGTGCCTGTTTGTATGTGCGTGCATGCACTCGAGTATGCGTCTTGTGTATGTGTGTGTTTGTGTGTGTGTCCCTGTGTGTGCACATGTATGTGTCCGTGTGTGTTTGTCTGTATCTGTATCTGTGTGTCTCTGTGCGTGTGTCTTTCTGTTTGTGTCCAAGAAGACCAGAGCAGGGCATCAATCTCCTGGAGCTAAAGTTACAGGAGCTCTGCGATGCCCTCTGCGAGTGCTGGATCCTGAGCCCAGGTTCTCAGAAGAGCAGCAAGTCTTCTTAAACTGCTGAGCAATGTCTCCAGCCTTCTCATATTTTTTTAATGACTATTATTATTGGCAAGGTTCACAATAGAAAAAGTGGGGCCGAGACTATGGCTTAGTCAGTAGAATGCTTGCCTAGTACACACAGTGTCCTGGATTTAATCCCCAGTACCACATAAAACCAGGCATGGCAGAATGACCCTGTAATCTCAGCTCTCAGAGGTGGAGTCAGGAGGATTGGAGTACAAGGTCATCTCTGGCTACTGTGGTGGGTTGAAGGAGTTTGTACCCCCTCCCATTTCCGGTTCACCCTTCCTGCTTTGTGTTTGCCATTGAAGATGCTCTCTCTCAGCCTCCTGCTCTGGATACCTGTGGTCGAGCCTCTCCACCATTAGGGACTCTTCCCCTGGAGCCCTACGCCAAAATAAACTCCTGCTTCTGCAAGTTGCAGCAGCAACAGAACTACCAGAGCTAGTTCTAACTGATCATAGATCTAACTAATGGAGAGTTCAAGGCCAGTCTAAGGTATAACAGACCCTGTTGTTAAAAGGAGAGGAGAAGGGGGTACTTAGAGGGACAAAGGATTCAAGGCAGGAGGGAAGGAAAATTTATTTTCATGCGTTCCTGTCTCTGCTCCTTATTCTGAGGGTGTGTGTGTGTGTGACTCCTTTTCATCAGACCCTGACATGAGCCCAACATTCCTAGGCAGTGGAATCAAGTTCTGTTAAGATTCTCTTTTAATTTTTTGTACTTAAAAGTTATAAGCAAATAATAGTTTTTAAAGAGAGAATATTGAGCCTAACCTTCTAAACGAACCCTTACATGTTAGATGCTCCTGGTTGACTTGTGGAGCATGTACTCAGCCCTCTTTCTTATATGATGCAGAACAAAGCCGTGCTCCTAGCCAGCTGGCCCTTGTCCTTAGGCCCGGTGTTATAACTTGCCCAAGCATGGCACTGTGATCATACCCTCCTCTGTTGGAACACACCTTGTCTCGAGGGACCACCCCCTTTACTTTCTTCTGCCTACATTAGGAGAGGGAGGGCCAGCCGGAGGAGGATAAGTGATAGTTGTTTGTGCTTAGAAGTTGTGAGCAGGCTTCAGCGGGCTGCACCCTGGACTAGGGCTTTCTACCTTCATGGTCATTACCTACACCAGCAATGATGATACCAAGAATGAAAGCTAATGTGCTTTTCGTCAGGCACTATGCTGTGGCTTGATAGGTTCGAGTGTTACCTCTACAGAGTGTTGAGTTTGGTCCTCGGTGTAACAACACTGACATGGGAAGAGGCCAAGAGG
Organism: Rattus norvegicus; assembly: GCF_021556685.1. Lineage (NCBI taxonomy): Eukaryota > Metazoa > Chordata > Mammalia > Rodentia > Muridae > Rattus > Rattus norvegicus. The sequence goes on along the minus strand of NC_141539.1, from coordinate 124,793,800 downwards.
CGGAGGCTCAGGCAAGGAACATTGGTCATTGAGGGCACTGCCCTCAGAAAGAACTAGTTGTCCGAAGATTCTTGTTAGTTCTTGCAAGAATTTGTCTAAAACACCAAGCCGGGGACCAGTGAGGCAGCTTAGTGGGCTGCCACCAAGCTTGATATCCCAAGTTAAGTTCACGATACCCACGATGTAGGAGAGATTTGACTCACGAAGGTTGTTCTCTGGCCTCTGCGTTTATGCTGTGGCATGCCTGTGTACACACAGAGTAATTAAGTAAATATAATAAACATAATATATATATAATGTATTGTTATATATATTAATAATGATATATCATAAAATGATAAAAATAAAACAAAACAGGAAGCCTGCTCTCTCTCTAATCGCTGTCTTGCTGACTTATTGCATGCCCTAGTTGGTTGTCTGTTGCTGTGATAAGACACTGACCAAAACCAGATTGGGGTTTATATCATCTTCCGGGTTAGAAACCCGAAGGCAGGAACTAAAGCAGAGTCCACAGAGGAGACACTTACTGGCTTGCTTCCTCTGACTGGTTCAGCTGCTTTTCTTACACAGCCTGGCTCACCTACCTAGGGATGCTGCTGCCCACAGTGGGGTAGGCCATCCAGCATCAATCAGCAATTGGAAATTTGGATAATGAACCTGATTTCTCTTCCAGACATGTGTAGGAAGGCAGGAGGGCAAAAGGAAATTATGACGGAACTGTACCCCTCATAAGATGACTTTGACAGCATTAGCCTAGATGTGCTTGGTCTTGGATGACCACTAGTCAGCCCTACTCTGCGGAAGAGGAAGGATTTGGCTTCTATCTGCATAATCAGAGAGTGCTTCACAGTGGCTTCTTCTACCATAAAGGGGCTCTCGGTGTGGCAAACCCCTGATTTTCCCTTAAAGTCTAGTTTTTGATCTAGTTAGAGATAGGAACTCGTGTGCCTCGGGCTGGCCTCAAACTAGTTATGTAGCTAAGAATGTCCTTGGTTATATTCGTGTGTCTGATTGTTTGAGATAGGACTTCACTGTGTCCTAGTTCCATGACTAGCTGTCATGGAACTCACTAGGTAGACCCGGCTGATCACCAAAGCACAGAGGTCAGCCTGCTTCTACCTCTCTACTGCTGGGACTAAAGATGTGAGCCTTGGGCTGGAGAGATGGCTCAGTGGTTAAGAGCACTGACTGCTCTTCCAGAGGTCCTGAGTTCAAATCCCAGCAACCACATGGTAATTCACAACCATCTGTAATGGGATCTGATACCGTCTTCTGGTGTGTCTGAAGACAGGTACAATGTATCCTATACCTGAAATAAATAAATAATTTCTTTTTTTAAAAAAAATGTGAGCCTCCATGCCTGTTACTAAGTTTGGCTAAAAATGGCCTTGATCCTCCTAAGGGCTGGCAATAAGAAGTGTTCCATCATGCCTGATCCAATTAATTTTAAATAGCCTCCCAACCTTCTAAACTTTCCTCCAGTGACCAAGAATTCAGTTTCCCAGTATATGATCAGTAAATATTTATGAATCCAAACATGTGGTGGTTTGACTAGAAATGACCCCCATAGATTCTTGTTTTTCAATGCTTGGCCATAGAGAATTATAAGGAGGTGTTGCCTTATTGGAGGATGTATGGCCCTTGTTGGAAGAAGTTTGTCACTGTGTAGGTGGGCTTTGAAACCTCCTATGCTCCAACTTCACCTGATGTGGAATTGGAGTCCTCTTCTGGCTGCCTTTGGATCCAGATGAACTTTAACTTCTCCTACAGAACCATGTCTGCCTGCACACTGCCATGCTTCCTGCCATGATGATAATGGACTGAACCTCTCAAACTGAAAGCCAGCCACAATTAAATGTTTTCTTTGTAAGAGTTGTCTTGGTCATGGTGTCCACTCACAGCAATGAAACCCTAACTAAGACAAGTATGGCACCCATAGACTCATGTGTTTGAATGCTTCAGCTCATGGCGAGCGGCACTGTTAGGAGATGTGGCCTTGTTGGAGTAGGCATGACCTTGTTGGAAGAAGTGTGTCACTGTGGAGGTGGGCTTTGAAGTCTCGTATATATGCTCTGGCAATGCCCAGTGTTGAGACAGTTCCCTTCTGCTGCTGTTAGATCAAAATGTAGAACTCTCAGCTCCTTCTCTAGCACCATGTCTGTCTGCACGCCGCCATGCTTCCCACCATGGTGATAATGGACTGAGCCTCTGAAATTGTAAGCCATGCCCAATTAAATGTCCTTTTTAAGAGTTGTGTTCACACCAATAAAATCTTAGACAAAACATTAATGTTTTAAAATCTTATTTCACTGGCCAGAAAGCTGGTTGCCGGGACTAGTGTCTCATAGGTGTGGAACATCCCTCTGAGTCAGTGCTGGGACCATAGGGCACCACTTGGGTCACCAGTTTCCTAGGACTGTAGGTGCCTTGTGTTACATAGGGTTTCCTGTGTGTTGCTAGCCCCTCTCTCCTTTGCCTTACTTAGTACTTCCTCTGTCTAAAGTTGACTCACCTTTCAGTGTCTGTCCAGACAGCTGCTGCTGGCCAATCCTCTGACCACACCAGTACTGGTGATGTCACCTGCCTCCTACCCTCGAGACAGTTACAGGATTCACATGATCTCTTACAGTCCAGACGCGATGAATGATATCAGTTCCAGCATCAACGTTCAGTTGAACTTTCTTCTTGAAATCATTAGCACACTGGTGATTCATTCTGAAACGATCCCTCAAGCGCTGTGGACTAAGACATGGTCCCTTGATGTGGACCCTGATACCGAGCATACAGTTGACTGAGGTCACTGTGCTATGGTGTCTGGATCATCAAGGACACACAGCTGGTCTGTGGGTCTGGCTGGTGGACTGTAGCAGGCTAATAAGTTTTGGGAGTTGTCTTAGTTAGGGTTTTGTTGCTGTGAAGAGACACCATGACCAAGGCAACTCTGATAAAGAAAACATTTAATTGGGGCTGGCTTACAGTATAAGAGGTTCAGTCCATCATCATGATGGTGGGAAGCATGCAGCATCCAGGCAGATGTGATCCTGGAGAAGGAGCTTGAGTTCTATATCTTGATCTGAAGGCAACCAGGAGAGACTGTCTTCTCTCCTCACAGACAGCCAGGAGAGTCTGTCTTCCACAGGCAGCCAAGAGGGACTCTTTTCCCCACTGGGCAGGGCTTGAGCCCTCAGAGACCTCAAAGCCTACCTACATAGTGACACACTTCCTCCCCCAAAGCCACACCTATTCCAACAAGGCCACACCTCCTAATAGTGCTCCTTCCTATGGGCCAAACATATTCAAGCCACTACAAGAGTGGCTCTTGGTCTGGGTACTGGTAGGAGGAGAAGAGATCCCAGGGTAGGGGATACCCTTCAGCTGAGACCTAAGGAGGGGAGGTGCTGAATAATAAACACCCCTACCGCAGAGTGTGCCAGGTGGAATGGGAACATGAAGATGTGGCCCGAAGCATCTGACCTCGTCTGTTTCTTTGGTGCTGGGACATGACATCATGCCTTCTTTTTATGCTATTTTTTGTTTTGTTTTTGAGACAGGATTTCACTATGTAGGCTTGGCTGGCCTGGAACTCACTATGTAGATCAGGGTGGCCTCGAACTCACAGAGATCTGCCTGCCTCTGCCCCTGAGTTCTGGGATTAAAGGCATGGGCTGCCACAACCAGCTTTCCTTCTTTTTGAGACAGTCTCATGAAGCCCAGGCTGGCCTGGAATCCACTTTGTAGCCAAGGATGAGTTATTCTGATCCTCCTGCCTCTACCTCTCCATCTCTATGGGAGATATTGTTGTAGATTGAATGTGTGGTCCTTTGTATCTTCCAAATATTTTTTGAAATGTTGAACTTCGATCCAGAAGCTCTAAAGATAGCACAGGGATTCCCAGACTCCCTTCCTCCAGTTCCCTGCAAAGCTAACATCTATGTGACCATAGTCCATTTTCAGACCCAGAGACTAACCATGCTGTACTGCTGTGACTAGACAAGAGGTCTATTCCTAGTTTGCCAGTGTTTTTGCATGCCCATCCAATAGTGTGTGTGGAGGTGGCTGGTACATTGTCAATGCATGTCTTCTTAAGTTTTGTATGAATGTCTGCTTTATTCAGCATATTTAACTGAGCGCTAACCGCTGAGCAGTACTGCATCGCATGCTGAAGTGTGAAGGCCAAAGACGATGATGTAGGCCCATGGCTCTCAACCCTCCCAATGCTTCCACCTTCAAACTTGGTTTCTCATGTTGTGCTGGCCCCCAACCATAAAATTATTTTTGTTGCTACTTCATAGCTGCAATTCTGCTACTATAATAAATGGTCATGTAAAAAAAAAAATCGTCTATTCGGATGCCTGACCTGTGACTCTGAAAAAGTTGTGAGCCACAGGTAGAGAACTGCTGCTCTAAATAGCACCTCATGCTTACCTTTCCTTCTCTAACAAATGCCCATAATAGACAAGCACAGATAACCGAGTCCTGCTTTGCCCAAGCTCTCCCCTTCTTACTTTTGGACATCCCCCCTGTCTGGGAGGAGAGAAGTGGTCAGTTCACCCCTCCGAGTCAGTCCCTGAGCAGACTTGCACACAGAAGGCACTGCCTTTATTGCTTAGAAGGCCAGAACGTGAAGCAAATGAATAGACTGTGGAACCAATCATTCTGCAAGCTCCCACCTTGATGGACGCTAAGGGGTCCCCCAAACAGCATCAAGCTGGAGCACCCAGCTAGTACCCATGTAGATCTCCTTTCCCATCTGAATGACTTTGGTATTTCCAGAATGGGTCACTCTTTATGGCTCAGAAACTTCTCTCTAGGCTGACCCTCATCCATCTTTTATAGAAAGCTTCCTATACATCAGGGGTTACCACAACTGAGGATGTAACTATATTAAAGGTTACAACAGGAGCCAGGTTGAGAACCAGTGACGTAGAGTTTCCCTTCAAGTGATTGAGGATGGAGTGGAATCCCTGGGGGTTACCAGATCCCAGAAAGATTTGACCACTCTTATCCGCCAGGGGGAAAGAAAAACAAAATGAGTGTTCGCTTGTAATCGGAGGCCTTCGTATTCTGCACTGACCTTTCCAGTCTGCCATTGGGGGCTACAGCCTATTAGACCGCGTGTGAGTCTTTACTGAACGCTCAGGGAAAAGTGTACTGTAGATGTCCTTGTCATTTAGAACAAGATACAAGAAAAGGAAACCTTTAATTCTTTCCTCCACAGGGAAGTAGTCTGGTTTTTTATAGGAAGAGTTTCACTGTATAGCCTTGGGTGGCCTAGAACTCATAGAGATCCATCTTCCTTCCAAATCTAATCCCTGGGATTCAGTGTTTGCTACCACCACACCAAGCTAGCTTGACTTTCTTTTGTTTTTGTTTTGTTTTTTGTTTTTTTTTTGTTTCTTTGGGTCTTATTTGTTTGTTTGTTTGTTTGTGTTTTCTGTTCGTTCGTTTGTTTGTTTTTTGAGACAGGCTGTTCTCTGGGTATTCCTGGCTGTCCTGAAACTCACTCTATAGACTGGACTGGCCTCAAACTCAAGAGATCTGCCTGCCTCTGCCTCCCGAGTGCTGGGATTAAATAGCCTTGCTTTCTTTAAAGAGAGAGAGGTGGGGGTGGTGGGTAGAAAAAAGAAGAAAAACGCTGATAATCTCAGTACTTGGGAGACAGAGGCAGGTTTATCTCCATGAATATTGGATTCCATTACATGGTTATGAGCCACCGTTGTGGTTGCTGGGAATTGAACTCAGGGCCTCTGGAAGAGGAGTCAGTACTCTTAACCGCTGAGCCATCTCTCCAGCCTGATCTCCATGAATATGAGGCCAGTCTGGTCTATGTAGAGAGTTCCAGGGCAGACAGAGCTAAATAGAGAGGCCGGGTAAAGGAGCTGTAGCCTGCTTTGGTAGTAAGTGTGCACGTATAATCCCAGTACTTGGGACTCAGAGGCAGGAGAATTAGGAGTCTGAGGTTATCCTTGGCTACCTAGTGAATTTGAATAGGTTATGTGAAACTGTGTAACACACACACACACATACACACACACACACATACACACAGGCACACAAATACACACACAGAGGCACCGGCACACACACATACACACATACACACACATGCACAGGCACATGCGCACATACTTGGAAAGAGAGAACAGAGAAAAGGATAAAAACACATACTAGGAGTTGCCTAGCAGCTGCCAGGCACAATGCGTCTAGTCTTCCTCTCCTGGTACAGAGCCAGCAGGCATGCGTCACTGCTATCCCATGAGCTGAAAGCATCTCAGCTGAGCTCCATGCTTTCCTAGCCTGGGGTTCCTGATATATGCCATGGCCCTGTCTAGTTTCTGGGTGAGCCACGGTTCCTTCTGACTCCCATTGTAGTGCGTGGCGAATTACTGTTCCAGTTGCAGGCTTGTTTATTCTTAATTTATTTTTATTTCATGTGGATGAGTATATTCGCCACTGGTACGTGTGCGAATGTCAGAAGAGGGCATCCGATTCTCTGCAACGGGAGGCTGTGAGCTGCCATGTGGGTGCTGGGAACTGAGCCCAGGTTCCCTGTAAGAGTAACAAATGCTCTGTCGAACCGCTAGGCAATCTCTTGGTTGAAGATTTAAATTCACGTTGACTGTATGGGCTCTTACCATGAGTATGCTTGCCCGGGGGCTGGGGGGTTGCCAGATGTGTGGCTTTAAAGTCTGAGGCACCCAAGTCTTCACTGCTCTGTAGCGTCGGTGATGTCATAACCCTGTCATCTTCATTCATTACAAAGTTACTCACACCCCATTTGGAGCCTTCTGAGTATTTGGGATTTGGGGTTCAGCGTGCTGTGCTGAGATTCCTTCAAAGCTAGGACCGTTTGGCTTCCCTACCCTTCTAGGGCAGCCGGTTATTTTGCTGGGCTCTTTGGAGAGCTAGCGAATGAATTTGTTTCTCTTTGTTCTTTTCCACTTGGCAAATATCGACTTTGACTTTTGCCTGTGAATGGAGCCGGCCTGAGCGTGGCTAATCTTTACTTAAGGGCTTTATCTTCTTAGGAGCCAGGTCAGCCAAAACCTGTTGCCATCGTCCTTGCTGGAACCTGCAGCACCTGATTGCTCCATCCGCTTCCGTGGAATTAGCCAAGCGGGCACCACACCTGGGGCTACGAGGCTGGCAGAGTCTGGACGTGGTGGGCTGACTGCAACCAGGCTGCATCTGAAACCTAGATTTTTCCCAAGCATGACAGCCAATTCCTGATGAACTGTGCCTCTCTGTGCACACGGAAGGAGGGGGGGGGGGCGTTTTCTGGGGGCACGCATTGTAAAAATGCTTGGCTCAAGGAAGGCACTGAGGTGGTATGGTAAGAGCCCATGGTTTACTCCTGTGCCATTTTGGGGGAAGGAAAATGTGCTTAAGCCAGAAAGAGGGGGCTACTCTCTGGCCATCTCCAAACACGTACCCATTTTTCCTATCATAAGGATGAGGCAAGTGAAACTGAGCTAGCAAGGCCCAGAGATCCCCAGGAGAGGTAGAGACAATGATTCGGGTGGGATGGATCTTTTCTGAAGGGAAAAAAAAATGCTGAGGGCTTGTGTGGGAAGAGGTCAGGAGCGTGCTGCTTTACCCCCTCTCATCTGATGTCTACCTGGGTGCCTCCCCTCAAACCTCTTCATCACTCTGACATCAAGAGTGATGCGCAGACAAGACGGATATCCCGCATTAGTGCCATGCACTTGTTACTTCTCCCACATCATCCCAGTAATGAATAAAATGGGAAGACAGTCTCCCCAGAGAGCTCTTCCTGAGTACAAGCGGATCTGCTTCCTTATCTGCCCACGAAGCAGAAGGAATCATTTTCCTCTGCTCTGCCCCCCCGCCCCCCCCCCCTGTTCCCAAGGTACATGCTGCATCATCACTTCCCATCCAGGCAAACACATTGAGGTGGAAGGTGTTCCATGGCCTGTCCAACGTCACATAGTAAGGGTAGGGCTGGGAGACGGCTCAGCTGTTGAGAACACCGGCTGCTTCTCCAGAAGACCCAGGTTCCATTCCCAGTGCCCACTTGGCAACACAGGACTATCTGTAATTCCAGTTCCAGAGTCCTCTTCTGGCCTCTGGATGTGTTTTGTGTGTGTGTGTGTGTGTGTGTGTGTGTGTGTGTGTGACGCGCTTACGTACACACCGGCAAACACATACTTAAAACAAAGGCAAAAAGCACTAGTGGAGCCAGAACTTGAAGCCGAGCGTTGAGCTCCAGACTCTGTGAGTGGAGGCCCTACTCCATGTTGGATTTACTTGAGTAAACAGGCCCCAGGGACAAGCAGCCGAGTCTGCACAAACTTCAAGAGTTGGGGCCAGGGCTGAACTAGAACCAGTTCAAACCCACTGGTTTGCCTTGGTGGTCTTCATATCCCACCTGCCTCATACACCTCAAGTGTGAAGACCTGGAAGTGATGGCCCTATTGGTGTGTTCTGAGTGACACTGAGAGAGAGAGAGAGAGAGAGAGAGAGAGAGAGAGAGAGAGAAGAGGGAGAGACAGACAGGCAGGCAGACAGACACAGACAGACAGAGGAGCCCTTTGTTCAATGAGGAGGCCATTGTGATGTTGCCTGGTGAGGACAACTTGTAGCCCTGAGCGGTGCAGCTTTAGCTGACTCTTGGTTTTGGTTTTGTAACTTTTTTTTTTTTTTTACCCCAATAGGATCTTGCTATGTAGCTCTGGCTGCACTTGAACACACTATTTGGACCAGACTGGGCCTCTACCTTGCAATGATTCTCCTGTCTCCCAGATATTAATATGATGGGTATAAGCTACCATGCCTGGCTCAGTTCTTGAGATGATAAGACATGCATGGCCACAGTTTGTAATTGTATTTGAACATACGTGAATCACACGCAGGCAAGGTGGTTGTGTGCATAAAAATAGAATGCATCTAAATTTTTGTTAATGTTTGAAAGTAGCATACATAATACAAAATTACATATAATGCCAGAGTAGCTCAGACCAAAACATTTGGAAGCTGCATAGTTTAAGACCAAGGTCCTGACTTGTTAGCATTTTTAAATGAGGATTCTCTTCTTGTTCTGCAGTGGCTACATGTAGTGGACAAAGAAGGAGAAGGACACTAATGCCATCACAGAGTCCCCACCATATCACCCGTGCCATCTAAATACAGTTACCTCCCAAAGGCCAAGTCTGCTGATACCATCGCACTGGAATCAGGGCTCAGTACGAGGATTTTGGGAGAACCCTAAACAGCCAGACTATAGCAGTGCGCTTCTATACAGGGGATTTCTACACGAGTCAGTCAGTGGGAGTGATAGATTCTAGTAGATGCTGCCAAATACAATATGCAAGCCGCTAAATATTCCTGTCAATACTGAAGAAAAGAGGCTCTATCTTTTTTTCTTATTGTCATTTCTGAGTTTGTCTGGCTTGTACTTGAGAAAAGACCTTGCTAGATGAGGCTGTCCCAACAGCTCTCCTGTCCTACTCGTGAGTGTCAGGACACAGGTGTGTACCTCATGCTCTCCAAGTTTATTTTAATTGCTCTTGCTTGGGTTTTAAGACAGGGGTCTCACTGTGTAGCCCTGACTTGCCTGGAACTTGCTGTGGAGACCAGGCTGGCCTTGAACTTACAGAGCTTTGCCTATCTCTGTCTCCCCAGAGACTGGTGGGATCAAAAGTGTGCACCACCAAGCTTGGCTAAGATGTCTTTCTTTACACCATTTTTCCCCCTCACACTGGATTTTGCATTTGTGTGTGTGTGTGTGTGTGTGTGTGTGTGTGTGCACAAGCATGTTCCTGTGCAAACAGTGCACATGTGTGCACTATTGAGACAGGGTCTTTCACTTGCCTGGGGCTTACTGAGGAAGCCAGTGTCTGGCCAGTGGGCCCCCATCTGTCCTCCTGTTGATGTCTCCCAGTGCTGTGAGCACAGTCCACATACTCATGGGTGCTGAGGGTTAGACTTGGGGCCTCGGGCTAGCAAGGCAAGCATGTTACCAACTGACCCATCTCCCTACTTCTGCTGCCTTTCCTTCTTTATTTTCTTTCTTTGAGATGGGACTCTCTGTAGCCCAGGCTGGCCCAAAACTGTTTATTAGCTAAAACTGGCCTTGAGCCCCTTCCGCGTGCTAGGATTGGGGGTGTATTACCATCTTTGCTGTTGTTTCGAGGCAGAGGCTGACACAGCTAAGCCTTTTGCAAGAGACAGACTTGCCATTTGGTACACCTGAAATTCATTTGAAATTCATGCTGTCTCTTACAAGTGGGTGCAAAGTGTTTGGAGGTCTGATGGTCATGTTTTAAGTAGGCCTGTCTTGGAAATTTTTATTTCTGGTTTCTATTTCCAGGTTTTTGGAGTCCTGAGTATGCAGGATAGTTCATTCCTGAGGCCTTTCCAGTCTCTTCCTGGAGCCGATTTGCCTTCTGGACCTTTGACCTCAGGCCTTTGGATGAGGGCCCTTCATTAGTTTCCAAGCCCACTGTCTCAGGGGCGGGGAGAAGATAGCTGACACTTGCAGCAGAGCTCCTGTCAGAACAGGCATCCCCAGAAGGCTTTAGAGCTCTGCTTCCTAACCTGGATGGCCTCTGGCCTGGATACCTAGGCTACAGCATGAGCCTCCCTGACTGAGGCCGCATTGTTATTGATCCCCGAGGGCAGACTCTTGTCTCTGGTTGCTGACTCTGGCTTTCCTCCACCCCCCCCCCCCCCCCCCAGCATGCTCTGGGCTGAGGTGAGGAAGGCTTTCTGCTAAGGCGCCACCCAGGGAAGTTTAGGTAACTTATCTTTCCTTGGAAGGCCCAGCTAGAGATAGCCCTTGCTTCAAGACCAAAATAGGGGCCTGGCAAGTTGGTTCAACCGGTGAGCCACTTGCCGACAAGCCTGGCAACCCGAGTTCAACACATGATAGAAAGAAAGAACAGACTCCAGCTAACAAGTTATACTCTGACTTTACATGCAAGCACACCTATGGATGGATGGATGGATGGATGGATGGATGGATGAATGAATGAATGAACTTTTAAAGGAACAGATTAGGAAGTAGCAAGACAGGCTCCAGGGAGTATGGTGGCAGAGGCCTCCTTGTTCTCGTCCCCCTTCTGTTGTATGACACACATCATAGGACACCCTGACAACCCCGGGGTACAGTTTCCTCCCAGTCTGGTCTGGGGAGTGACCCCACTCTCTGTCATTTGCAGAGTACTATAAACGCAGAATGCTATAAACGCAGAATGCTGCATGTTAGACTGGGAACTAGGAGGTAGGGGTTGAGCCTCAGGCTGGGGGCTCTTTTCCCTTAGGGTACTGGGCATGGAACCCACAGCCTCATGCACTGAGTTCCTCTCCAGTCCCCGGTTGGAGCTCTTAGACTGTGGCCCTCTCTTTCCAAAATCACTGTTTGATGCTCCAGAGCCTGTGGTAGACTCAGACCTGAGCCATTTGGACAGGATGGGAGAGAGAATGGCCCATGAGTCACCAGAGTAAAAATTCTTCTGGAACTCTATAGTGCATAAAGCAAGAACCACAAATTCAAGTATATAATTTGCATCTTCTTTTAGTTTAAATCTTGATTAATGTGTGTGTGTGTGTATGGTGTATGTATATGGGTATTTATGTGTATGTATGAATGTGTGTGTATGTATGTGTCTATGTGTGTATATATGTGTATGTGTGTGTATGTGTATTTATGTGTGTATGTGTGTGTATGTATGTGTGAATTTGTATGCATGTGTATGTGTGAGGTATGTGTGTGTACGTGTGTGTATGCATGTCTGTGTAAGGTGTGTGTGTGTGCGCGCGCGCGTGTGTATACATGCATCCATAAAGCCCATGTACCACAGTGCATATATGGAAGTCATAGAATTACTTTAAGGAATTGTCCTTGCCAAACTCAGGTAGTCTGGCATGGACAACAAGCTCTTTCACCCCATGAACATCTTGCTGCCCCCCCTCACTCTTACCCCTCCCCCCAACTGAGTTTCTCTGTGTAACAGCCCTGGCTGTCCTAGAACTCTCTTTGTAGGACAGGTTGGTGTCATACTCACAGAGACCTGCGTGCTTCTGCTTCCTGAGTGCTAGGATTAAAGGCGTGCACCACACCAGCCAGGCCTGTGTCATTTAAGAGCCCGTTCCACTCAAACCAAGAATACACACACAGACACCTTTAGAATATTTCAAATTGGTAATGTAGTCAAAGATTAAAGAAGCAACCCTAAGGTATTAAGCCAGGCAGGCAGGATGAGGAGAGTCAAAGGACTGTCACCCCTGAGCCACACTAATTCTACAGAATGGACAGAGATCTGGCCGCATCCCACTCATCGTGACAGGTTCTCAGCCTGACATCTCAAGGTGACAGTTACTGACAGTTAACATGAAGAAGTAAAAACATGTCAATCCAGAGCCAGTCTAGGGAAAGCCCTGTTCAATTTTATCATGGTCTGTGAACTGCAGCTCCAGGATTTTGACTGAGGAATGGTGTATCCCTGGCCAGCCATCCTATTTAGGTCTAGAATCCACCAAAAAAAATTACCTTTCCTGACAGTGAGGCTGGCTATTCCAAGCATCAGGTTCTAACACTGGGCTAGCCTTGCTGGTGGGGACTAGTTACTGTCAGAGGCCACCCAGGGCAGGACTCAGCACATAGAACTGGGTGACCTGCCCCACCTGCCCACATATTTCCCCTTCATCCCTTGCCTCAGTTGTTAAGAAGTGGCTGGGATTGGACCCAGTATCTGTCACTTACACTCCAATATGAATGTTAGACTCTAGGGTATTTTTTCTTTCCCCAGGTATTGGGAGAACACTGGTATCTCTTTCTTGTGCTAGCCCTTCTGGGTCAGTCTGAAGTTTCTGACTGCAGAATCCCACAGTCTTTGCCCAGTGTGGCTCAGTGATGGTGGGCAGAGAGCCTGAGCCTGCCATTCTTTGAATTGATGTTGGGAGAATGCTGCTTGCTGGTTATATTTTGTGGATGCCCAGGAAGCAAAGGCCAGCACTTGGGGACATCCCTGGTGTGGCCCACATCCCAGATGAGTGTAACCAGTGAACCTTGAACATTATTTCTGAGGCTCAAGGAGCTTAGTTTTAAGAAGCTGAAGACTGGGGCTGGAGAGATGGCTCAGTGGTTAAGAGCACCGACTGCTCTTCCAGAGGTCCTGAGTTCAAATCCCAGCAACCACATGGTGGCTCACAACCATCTGTAATGGGATCCGACGCCCTCTTCTGGTGTGTCTGAAGACAGCTACAGTGTACTCATTTACAAAATAAATAAATAAAAAAAAAAAAAAAGAAGCTGAAGACTGTAATTTTCTGATGTGGGAGAGACTATAGAGAAAGGCTGTCTCTCCCTGTCCTTGTGGAACATACTGAGGTCCAGAGTCTATCTCCAGGGATCACACAGGGGTCCTGTATTTTTAGGCAGACTTAGCATAGGTGACAGTGAGTTTGTCCTGGAACTTCTGCAGTTGGGAACAGAGGGAAGAACTCTACTGCTACATTGGGCCCCATTAGTCCTGTGGTTCAGAAATCTCTAAGTGGGGAGGTAAGAGTTAAGGGGTGACCTTACCACCTGGCCTGTATCCAGTATTATTGCCCTGAAGAGGTGGACAGAGGTCATCGGCTCTGCTCCTAGAGTGAATGCTAGGCCAAGGGTGTGACGTGTGACGTGTGTGCTTCTCTGACAGAGATGCCCTTGCGGTGGTCTTGCTAGTCACAGATTCCTACCTCTGTCTTGTCCATTTCCCCCATCCCCACCCGTTAATCTGACCTTTAGACCCACCTGAGTGAAGCATTTGGCACTCCCTGTGAGCCCTGTTCGGTTCTTAGGAAGAACTCTTCTTACTTGCCCTGCAAGGGGCAAATCCATGAGTAGGGCTGTCAGGGCCCCACCCCACCCCCACTCTGAGGTGAATTGGCTAACTTGAGTGCATGTGGGCTGTATGGATCTGGCTAGCTCCCCAGCCACCTCTCCAAAGGAGAATACGGAACATCCTAGAAATTGGCCTTCTGCCCCCATGAATGTGGCATTTTCCTCTCAAACTCTGTCCTTGCTCCTATCACAAGAAACCTTGAAGTGTGGACTTGGGAGCTTCTGGGCTAATCCTATGATTTCCCAATCCTCGTCTGGATTTGCTGGTGACATCAAATTTCACTGCAGACTTTTATGGGTGACTGTGATCAAGGGCTTCAAGATTTGCATTCCTTGGGCTACTAGAGATCCAATAAAGAATTGGGACCTCTGTGCTGTGTGTATATATAGGAAAAGGTTAGAAAGTTAACAATAATTAATAGGGGGTGATGCACTTGGATGCACTTGGGATATAATATGAATAAAAAGAATTCTTAATAATTGATTAATTTTAAAGAGCCACGTAGACTTTTTTTCAAATGCAGGGTCCAAAGGCTACATTGCCATTGAAACAGGTGTGGAGAAGATCTGGTTAGAAAAACTGAGTCAGGCTGGGCAGAAGTGGCAGTCAGGAAGCAAAGGCAGGTAAATCTCTGAGTTCCCGGGCCAGCCTTGTCTACAAATTGAGTTTTAGGACAGAGAAACCTTGGAGAGAGAGAGAGAGAGGAGAGAGAGAGAGAGAGAGAGAGAGAGAGAGAGAGAGAGAGAGAGAGAGAGAGAGAGAGAGAGAGAGAACAGGAACCCAGACTAGGTCTGATCCTTAAAGCAAGCAAGCAGGGGTGCTGACACAGGAGGACATTGAACTTGGTCTCTGGAAGAACAGGTCTTTGTGACCTAGTTCCTTGTATGTTTCTTGCAGAGCACACAGTGCAGATAGCCTTGGTCATTTGGGGACAGAGATAGGGTTTGAGCTCCTGCTTTCTTCTGCAAAGGATTTGAGTAACTTTGTATCTTTTGCCTTTTATAGCAAGGCTTTAGAGACAAACTAGTGGCTTCCCTGAGGGGAGAGAAGACTGGAGGAAGGATAGGAAGAGACACAAACTTACTTGCATCAAATCATGAGTGCTTTGGGGTACAGTGTGGTGGGGGGCAGGGTGAGAGTGTGTGTGGATGATGTCTGAGGCTCCCCAGTGATCTCCCGGGCCTACAGGGAATAGCCAATGCTTGTGGCCTTTTTGAATTTAACTTTGCTGGTAGAGTGTTAGGAAGGCCAATTCCTTTCAAAGAGGCAAACGTGAAACATGTGGTGTTTGATGCTAACGATGAATACTTAATGTATTCGTGTTTCCAAAAAGGCGTGGAGAATCTACTATGGACACTGACTTTGAAGTGCAGGTATTTATAGACAAGTCAAACAAAACAGACTTGGTGCCAGAGAGACACAGATTTGGTGTGGGCTGCTGTTTGTAGGGAAAAGATTTAGCTTTTCGTGCTGAACCTAGCAGGCTCCTGGGGCGTGGGGTGTGTTTCCTAGCAAGGCGCACTTGGAAGGTGGGAGTTGGTAATTCTCCTCATGGCTATATTAGGTGTCACCCAGCACTGTGCAGCAGAGAGCCAAGGGAGGCTGGTAAGGGCGCTTTGTATGCCTGGGATTGCTCCACATCAGAGCGAATTTCAGGTCCAGGCCTGAGTTTATCACTGTAACACCCACTGAAAGATTCTACCATCTTCCCCATAACTCATGAACTCCTGGAGAACTCTAGGTTTTCCGCCATGGTATTTATATGACTCGTGCAGGGATATAGATGAGGGTGACATTTCAAAGAATGGCCGGACGTCAGGTTTCCAAGGCCTTACTTATTTTTTGGGTTTCATTTCTGCGGAGGTAATGAAATACTCTGACACAAGGCAACTTAGGGAAGAAAGGGTTCATTTGGCTCACAATGCCAGGTTGTACCCATGGCTCTGAGGATACCACCGCCCTGGACATCATCACACCACAAACAAGGGTGGAGAAAATACCAGTGCCTGCTTGTGCTTGCTTTAGTCCCTCTCTTCTTAAACAGTGCCCCAAACCTAGGAACAGCGCCGTCTACGTCCAGCGAGGTCTTCCCACATCCTGTAATGAATCAAGATGATCCCTCAACGTTCTTCCCGTGTTCTAGGCAGTTAGTTCCACGTTGACACTCTTGAGATTTTAGATTCTGTCAAGTCGACAGCTAACGCCAGCCAGCACGCCTGTGAACACTCATGGACTGGGCAATTCCTCTTTTAGGATTCATTATAAGGAAATGATGATCTCTGTAGGTGGGAACATGGGTATTCATCTGAGTGTGTTGACAGCAGAGAAAACTGGAGCTGACCGAAGGACCCACTTGAGGGAAGAGACCACATCATCAGCTGAAGCTCATGACGCCCTACCGCGAGTACTCAAGGCAGAACTGCTTGTTGAAGTCCTACTATGTGGTAGGTGCAGGGTAGGTGGAGCATACGGCACCATTAAGACCGATGCAGTCTGAGGTCTCTCAAGAGCTCAGAGCTTTGCCGTAGAAACAGATTTGGCAAATTACGAAGCTGGGCGAGGCAGACACTGAGTGACTGTGGTCTGATATTGTGTCAAATGCATAGAAAATCTAGGAAATTCCAATCCCTTGCCAGGGAGGCAGAGATTCTGAGTGATAGAAATGACTGTTCCTTTTTGTCATCACCACTGCTGCCGCTGCCGCCACCACCACCACAGCCACCTCCTCCTCTTCCTCCTTCCCCTTCCTCCTCCTCCTCTTCCTCCTCCTCCTCTTCCTCCTCTTCCTCTTCCTCCTCCTTCCCCTTCCTCCTCCTCCTTTGGGGTTTTTCAAGTATCCCATGATGACCATTGTGATGTTATAATAGAATATGAATTACTGGGCCAGTAATATGGTTCAGGGGGTAAAGGTGCTTGCCCCCAAGCCTTCTGACCTGAGTTTGATCCCCGAGGCGCACATGACAGAAGAACAGACCGGGCTTCAGCAAGTTGTTCTCTGATCCACATGTACAGGGACACACCCACCCACATCCACACACTAAGTAAAGAAATTTTGACACAAAATTCAAGGAGTGGCATTCTAGGAAGAAGAGGACAGCTGTGAAATCCCAGTTCTTGACCCGAGGCTTCATTAAACCTGGGAGGTATTGAATGGGTGTGAGGGGAGAGGGGACAGAGATGCCCAGATCTCCTCCAGGCATGGCCAGTGGCCCGAGGGCTGCCAGCCCAGGGTTCCAAGGTCTTAAACTCTTGCCCTTGTTGTGTTTCCCAAGGAAATCTCCCATAGGACCTGTGAGGTGGAACTGTAACCAGGCTGTGGCACTGACGTCACGGTCCCCAAACACTTGTAGTCTTTAGAGTTTGGTCCTCTGGGAATATGCGGATGTACTCTGATGGGGTAACAAAGTTTCTGTTTCCCAAATTAAATTAGGGAAGTGCCTTTGCCCAGCAAATAAAACCCAGTGAGACTAGTTTCCCCTGAGCAACTCAGCCAGATCTCATTGCAACCCAATTAAAAACAAAAAAAAAAAAAACTGACAGGACCTCCATCCACAGAGGTCGGCACAGGTGCCAAGCCTTACACCAGAGTGCCTTGCAGACATTTTGCAGGCAAAGGCTCATGACGCCCACTGGAATAGGTGCTAGTCGTCTCCAGGGACCACTTCTGGTCCTGAGCTCTCAGAAGTTGGAAAACCAGAGTTGGTGACCTGTGGTGGTTGGCACTGGGATACAAGGGTAGCCTCTCTGTCAGGCGGGGTTTCAGCCTCTGCTCCTTCGCTTCTTTCTACTCAGAGGAGCAAGCCTGCCTGTGCCTGCAAAGCCAAGGTCTGAAGCCAGGAGTCTGAGGAACTGAGGAGGCCAAGGAGTGGGAAGTTGTTGGGAACATGGGAAGCTCACAGCCATAGTCGAGCAGTTTCTGGAAACTCCACGCAGAGACAGCTAGCTTTGCTGCCTTGCTGGGGTTGTCGGCCATCTTGGTGGAGTTTTACAGGGCAGGAAAGGAACTTCGACGCCTTAGCAGCTGCTTCTCCTCTGCGGACAGTTAACGGGTAGCTACTCCAGCGTGCCTACCCGCACCTCTCGGAGGAGTGGTACTTGCACGAAGACCTGGCCTTTGCTTCCCTTTTAATCTGAAAACTTCCTTTGCCGGACTTCAGTTTTACTTATTGGTCAGGTGTCAACCTATAAGGCACATAGGAAACATGGAGAATACACGGGAAGACTTAAGAGGAAGACAAGGGCCGTTCCTTTTCATCACTGTAAGAACGTCCCGCTGTGACTGTGTCTGTGGTCTAACTTCCGGCTCCTCCTGTTCTTCGTATATATTATGACTAGATTAATCTTTCATGATGTCATCTTCTGTTACCCCTAGAACATTCCTTGGCTCCTCATGGTCCAGGTTAAACCCGAATGTGTAGGTTATGGACGTCACAGATTCCTCATGGTCTAAATCCAGCTTTGCATTGGCAGCCACCTTCCCTCTTACTCCTTGAGTGACTTTCTGCTCGGGTGATCCAGTCTGTTCCATGGGTCTCTGTGCTCTTAGCCAGGTGACTCCAAGCATGTGTTGTACTCCCGACCCCTTTCCTTTTTCCGACATTCATTTCCTTCTGCATACTATTGCTATTTTACCCTTTCCCCCTCTCCAGTGCTGGAGGACTGACCCAGGGCCTTTATGCTAGACAAGGGCTCTACCACAGAGATGTGCCCCCGGCCTGCCCACTTTCCTTTAGAAAACAACCCCAGGAACTGAGGCTGGAGCTCGGTGGATAAATGCTTGCCCAGAATCTGTAGAGCTCTGGGTGTCAGCCTCAGCACCACTACATAAAACTGGGCACAGCCGGATAAGGCGGCACACATCTCAAATAGCATCGCTGGAGGCAGGCAGATCTCTATGAGTTCAAGGCCAGCCTGGTCTACACAGTGAATTCCATGCCAGTCAGGGTTTCTTTATTGTGAGATTATAGCTCAGGAAACAAAATAAAAAACAAATAAATGAAACAATTCGATGTGACAGTGTGTGTGTATAACCCCAGCCGTCGGAAGCTAGAAGAAGAAGGTTCAAGCCCATCCTCAACTTTATAGCAAGTTCCACGCCAGCTTGGCTCTGTCTCTAAAACAAAAACATAAACAAAAATACCCAGGAAACCTCCTTAGGAAGTTCCCAGCTTTGGCTAAGGACTTCATTGCCCTTATCACATAATGTAGCCCTGTGTCATGTAGGTCTGTGATTGGCTCAATGCGTTGGATGTTCAGGGACTCTAGGGAGAGCACGGTACCTACATAGTATAGCTGGTACCTGCCCGCCTTGAGTCATAAAATGCTGCTATCTCAGAGAGGGCCTTTGACACTCCCAAAATAAGAGCCTGTTCTTGTCACTAGTCCAACAAACATATTCTGGGGTATTGGTGAAATATTTACCATGCAGTTGCCTCCTGTAACTAATCATATGCTGTGAATGAAGTGAACCCAGAAAGATGAACATGCTTACACAGCCTCCCAGAGCCGAGGCTTCAACGGCCACAGAACAGGACCCAGAAGTGTCCTTCTGCCTTGTCATCCCTCTTACCATTAGCTTGGAGAGGGGGTTGGTATTGGGGAGTGTCACTGGACTGGTTTTGACCTATTAGAGTTTGCGGAACTCATTCTTTGGGGGACTCCCTCTTCCCTGGTCCTGATGTTGGGTCACCCATAAGAAAGTTCAGCCATAGTTAGCCATAAGGAAAGCCACACTCAAGGCCGTGACTTGGTGGCTCATTCCTGTAAAACCAGGCATCTGGGAGGCCGATGCAGGAGGACTACTGTGAACTGGAGGCCAGCCAAATGGAGTGGGGAGACACACTCTACCCAACCCCCTTTGTCTGCACACAGGCAAAGTCATGCTAGTTTGGATTCAGGCTAAACTCTGCAGTGTAGAGTGTAGGCTTATGTGTGAGGTCTGTCCATAGCAGGGATCAGGTTGTCAGGCCTGCTAGCCAGTACCTTTACCCACTTAGCCATCTTGCTGGGCCTATGTTTGTTTTTGAGGTGCTGGGATGAGCTCAGGGTTTGGGATATGCCAGTCAGGTACTCCAGTACTGGACTACTTACCCTCCTTGGCAAGCTCTCAGCTCTTGTCTTAGAATCATTTTTTTGTTTTTAAAATGTATTAATGTATTATTTTTAGTGGTGTGCGTGTATGTATGTGTATGTGTGTATGTATGTGTATGTATGTGTATGTATGTATGTATGCGTGTGTGTGTGTGTGTGTGTGTGTGTGTGTATCTTTTTACCTTTGGTTTCTGAGGATTGAACTTGGGTCACCAGAATGGCGGGGAGGGCTTTACTGGCCGTGACATCTCATCTGCTGGCTTCTAGATCTTTTTAGCTTTGACCTGATCATACAAAGCACTTGGGTAGTGTTTACCTGGTCGAATGCACTCTTTTAGGTGCTTGAGACAAGTGTTTAGTCCTCCCTGCGGTTTCACTGGGTCGATCATATTATATTCCCCCTTTACAGGTTAGGACACTAAACCCCAGAAAGATCACATGACTTTCCCACGCCCTGGCAGTCCTACAAGGGTTTCACAGCTGCTGTGACTATCTATACATCTTGCCAGTAGTGTGTGTCTTTGTTTTGCTTTGGGTGAGAGGCAACATCTCATGTAACCTCAACTGGCTTCCCTCAAACTTCCTGTGTAGCCAAGAATGGCCTTGATCTTCTGAACTCCCTGCCTCCGTCTCCTGAATACTAGGATTATGGGTGTGTGCCAGTGTACTTAGATTATAGGTTTTTTTGGGGAACAAACCCAGGGTTTCATGAATGCTGTAGATAAGGTGTCAGGAAAAACCTTAAAAGTTGAAGTTGTTGGGTTTAATCAGGAAGACGGAGGCAGAAGATTCGAGAGTTTGAGGTCACCGTCACCTTTAGGGATACCCCGTGCCCAAACACTAGGGGCTGATGACGTCACTCAGGGGTAGATCATTTACTTAAGAGTGTTCAAGTTCCTGGGCTGGACCCTCACCACTGATAATTAAAAGCAAAAACAAAACAAACAACCCTTCCCCATTGCTTCTCAAATAGAAGAAGCAGCATCCCCATCCAATTCTGTAATTGTAAAGATTTCTGGTGCTTGCTAGGGGCTTCGATGCCTCCTCACCTGTCTCAGAAGACAGGCAGACTTCCCAGTGGTTACTGTGGCTGATGGGGGGTGGGGAAGAGTCTCTTCTTGTGATCTTCACCTCCACATCCTGACTCAGTCAGAGAGCAGACTACTGTTTCTCAGGCATTGGCCTAGCTGAGGGGCAGCAGATCCAAAAGCCTGAGTGTAAGTCTATAGTGAGCTGCTTGGAAATGACATTATGAAGGACGGAGAAGGGAGTCTGAGAGCCATGGAGAATCCAGCCAGCCTCAGCCCCCAGGTCCCTACATGTTATTGTTCAAAGTTGAGATCAGGTTTAAAGCTCTCAGTGTACAGAGTTTGGAAAAGTAGTTAGGTCTTGAGGAATTCCCCACCCCCATCTCCCAGGACCCCAACTCTCTATTCACTTCTTCCCACCTCTAGTTGGAAGAGGACCCTTTATCCCTTAGAGATGTTAACTTGGATGTGACTCCCAGTTGCCTGCTGGTGGGAGTCCCCCACCTCCACACTTTGCATGTCAATACACCATCCAGTACTGGCAGCCTAACTCAGTGGCGAGTCTGGAAAGGATACCCCCCCCCCCCCCAGAATGTGGTTTCCAGAACTTGTAGTTGTCCGAGTAGTAAACTCCTAGACCAGGTGGCCACTAGTTCCCTGCTTTACTAAACACCATTCCGAGAAGGCAAGTCACAAACCACCTTTCAGTGTCATCTTCGAGCCAAAATGAGTTTGAAAAAGGCGACCGGGTAGGGCTCTGCAGGGAGGGCAGGTCACACAATGTAGGTGGACAGTGCTCTGGGTCGTGGGGTGCTCTGTGCAGGTATGGTTACTTTTTCAGAGTGGAGGTGTGAGGGGCCAAAGAGACCAGGAAGCCACAGAAGTGCAAAGGCCCCCGAAGGAGGCTGGTATGAACACCTGGGTAAGCACTGGGCCAGGGAAAAGCTCAGCCAGGGCAGACTGAGTTGCATCTTTCTGTAAGCACACAGTATCGGTCCTCTCACCTAATTCTTCCTGGAGAGCGTAGAGTTCAGCCCCCTGTGACCTGGACCCGCACGTATACGGTCCCTATGGAGTCTGTCTTGTTTATCCCATAATAATCCTGGAAGAGAGAGCCAACATACCCACCTTGGAAGAGGACTCCTGGAGAGGCTGAACCTTCTGATCAAAGCAAAACTGAAAAGTGTCTCTATGTTTGAACTGGAGAGTTCCCCTCATCCCCAAGCCCTCTGAGTGTGACTAGAAAGCTACCCTTGGTCAGAGAAGGCCAGTTCTTCTATTCTCCTTTCAGGGATGGCAAGGAAAGCTGATCACACCCCAGAGCCTGCTGCTGCTGGCTTGAATACTAGCTCTGCTGTCCTTGAGGCTCAGGTCCCTCATCAGGAACTGTACTTACTTCAAAAAGCTCTTGACAGAACTCTGGAGGAACAGCCCAGGATCTAAGCCTCCACAGGGACGGATGCCTTTAAGGAAAGAGTGCAAGCTGGGTGGTGGTCCACGCCTTTGATCCTAGCATTCGGGAGGCAGAGTTGGACCTGGGCCGCACAAAGAAGTCCTATTTTGGAAACAAAACAGCAACAAAAAGTATAAAGTAAAACACAAAAGCAAACCCAAACCTGAGGTGTGAGGAGAGGTAGAGCAGTGGTTAGGGCAGTGGTAGAGGGCTTGTGTACAGTGGTTCAGTCCACAGCACCACAAAAACCCCAAACAAATGAAAACCACGATAAAGTGGAAGAGTGAACGCTTCAGATGGTCAAAGGAAACACACCAAAGAGTATATTCAAACCGAAATATTTAAAAATCCGGAAAACCAACATGCTTGTTCCCCCTAATCGCTCCTGCCTGCTTCCACATGGCTGCCTTCCTGCCACCCCCTGGCCTGTGAAGGCTGTAGCCATTTCCTCATGGTTTTGGAATCCTTTCTGCGTGGAAAACTAGCGAGACCATTGGTTCATTGCTCTGGCGGGGTTGGTTGGGAATACTTTGTTATTGTCTTTGCTAGCTTAGGAAACCATTAAGGCTCATACATTATTGTTAATGCTGTACAAAAGTTTTAGGGAATATTGTCAGTTTTGACAAAATTTCTTTTTTTTTTTTCTTCTTCAATACAGCTAAGAAGTTTCTCTCTCCCTCTCTCTCTCCCTCTCCCTCTCCATCTCTCTATCCTCTTCCTCTCCCTCTCTCTCCTCTCCCTCTCCCTTCTAATGTTCTCTCTCTGTGTCTGTCTGTCTCTGTCTTTCCCTCCTTTTTCAGGAGATGACTCTAAGGTTTCTATGACATATAAAACAGATAAAGTGTGTAACTCAGTGTCTGTTGTGTCGCAACTACTCAGTAAACTGAGCCATTAAGACTGTCCTTTCCTCTTCTTGATCACCAGTGTTAGTCTGTGTGCTTCAGGATACCAAGTTGAGATTTGTGTCTTCACCACCCCCCCAACATCCCCAACCCCACCCCCTGCCCCAGTGAGCTTCTTTCCAGTTAAACTCTAAGACCTCAGAGGACTTGTGCTTGCTTCTGGTCATGTGCACCGCTGTCTCTCGTAGCCGTGGATTCCCAACAGTTAATTTCCCATTCATAACTCCCCGTTTATAGCAGGACTCAAGGACCGCGGCTGTACTCCACTCATTACAGCCGACCTTAAAAGTGCTTGGGAAACAGTTTGCAAATCGAGCCTTTTAAGTCGCTTTAATCTTATCAAGTCTGGTCACTAAACCTGTCAAAACGTCATTTTTTCCCCCTCTATCTTACTTATTCTGTTAAAAAGTTTTACCCTATTAGAAATTTCTCAGCATAAGAAAGTAAACTTCACTGATCACTAATACAATATGGGTGTCTGCAAAACTACTTCTGGTCACAAGCCCCAGGAAAGCCACCTTGACTTCAGACTACAGAGACCCGTGGGTTCCTGCTTTGAGTCTATCTGGATGGTCCGCGCTTAGCTAGCTCAGACGGAGCCTTTGTAGTTGATGGCTGGGCTGGGCTCACCCACCCTCAAGGCTTGGGCAGTTTGGAGAGCTGTTGTGAGAGGGAAAAACAGTTGCTGATTTGCTTCCCAAGTCTTTTTCCTTTCCAGGGACTCATTTGCTTCATTAAATTAGGGGTTTGTTTGACATTACTAGGGATTCCTGCCCAAGGCTAAACTTGTAGATTTCATCTTTTTTTTTAAACATTAGTCAATATTTTTATTTTGATATGTGTGTGTGTGTGTGTGTGTGTGTGTGTGTGTGTGTGTGTGTGTAGACACTCTCACTCCCTCAAACACAAGGCAATTCTCCTACCTCAGCCTCCTAAACACTAGGCTTACCCAAGTCATCCAGGGGACACTGGAAGATGCCTTAATCTCTTTCCAAGGGCAGTGCCCCCAGTGACCTAAGGACCTTCCACAGAGCCCTGACCTAGGTGTCCAACAGCCCATATCACAGCACACTGGGGACCAAGCTTCTAACATGGAGCCACACTTATTTTTATCTTATGTGTGTCTTAGGGTTTTACTGCTGTGACCAGACACCATGACCAAGGCAACTCTTATAAGGACAACATTTAACTGGGGGCTGGCTTCCAGACAGGTTCAGAGGTTCAGTTCCTTATTATCAAGGCAGGAGCATGGCAGCATCCAGGCAGGCATAGTGCAGGAGGAGCTGAGAGGTCTACATCTTCATCTGAAGGCTGCTAACAGAATACTGACTTCCAGGCAGCTAGGGTGAGGGTCTTAAAGCCCACCCCGCAGAGTGACACACTTATTCCAACAAGGCCACACCTCTTAATAGTGCCACTCCCTGAACCAAGCATATACAAATCATTGCAATGTGTTTTACCTGCGTGGATGTCTCCTACACCACCTGGCTGCAATGGCCACCGAGGCTATAGGAAAGCCTTGGATCCCCTGGAACTGAAGTTAAAGACGATTGTGGGCTGGAATTCAAACCCTGGTCCTCTGGAAGAGCCAGTGCTCTTCGTCATGGAGTCATCTCTCTCGTCCTGTCTAGTTTCATCTTACTCCTAAGTACAGGTCGCTTGACTTTTGTTTACCTTTGTTGTCCTCTGGCCATGAGGATGGCAGTACCTTCCTTGTGAAAGAGAAGGAGTAAATAATACGAGTGCAGGCAGGACTACTGGCACGGTGCCTGCCCTGCAGGGCACTCCGGAGAGCTGTCCGGTGAGAGAGCTCTGCTCTTGTGTTCTCCGTGAGCCTTTTGGATGGCGTCCTTGAGGACTTGGTGTCCGTTGTCTTGACTGCTGTTGTTCTGAAGCACAGAATGTCTTCAGCCAAAATTGACGTCGTTCGTGGTTCGCCCCAGGGAAAGTAGGAGCAGGATGGTGTTCAGACAGTCTGCGGACACACCAGGTTTCTCACCAATAGCAAGAGGGGTGTACTGTGCCTGTCAGACATGCTGCCAGGAGGGACGGAAAAGGGAGGCTCAATTTCAAAGTAGTGTTCTGTCCACACCCTTCCGGGTAGAGACAGAGTCAGGGGAGAGCTGGGGATCCCGAAGCAGGGCTCTGTTTCTTGGTTGGAATTGGAGTTTTGCATTGTGATGTTAGAGTTTCCAAAACTTTACGCCAAGGGCCAGCAAGCTAGCTCCTCTGGTCCTTGCTGCCAGTTGCTATGACCTGAGTTGGATTCCTGGGACCTCTGGGGCAGAAGAAGAGACTTGTGCACACTGCCCTGGGTGTCCTCATCCACATCCACACGCATACACCTAAAGTAATACAGTCAATGAGGCAAACCCAAGTGTTTATAAGGACTCAAAATGTAAAAGCAACAAAAATCAAACCTCTCGGCACATGCATGGGGAGGGAAAGCTTCTAGTCTGTTGCAGTGTGAGTTTGAGTGTTGATTGTGAGCTGGGTGGGTCGGTGTATGCCTTCAACCCCAGCACTGCAGAAGCAGAGGCAGGTGGAGCTCTGCGAGTTTCAAGGCCAGCCTGGTCTACATAGTGAGGGCTGCAAAGTGATATTCTCATCTCAAAAGAACCCAAACCCAAACTAAAGTAAAGGAGCAACAAAAGCTTTTCTAAGAAGTAAAATTGAGGGGGCTGGGGATTTAGCTCAGTGGTAGAGCGCTTACCTAGGAAGCGCAACGCCCTGGGTTTGGTCCCCAGCTCCGAAAAAAAGAACCAAAAAAAAAAAAGAAGTAAAATTGACCAAAAATAGAAGGAAAGAGACCCAAAAGCAACTGGCAGGACTCTGGTGGCAAGGCCTTAAAATTAGATCCGGAAATGTGAGTGGAAGTCTATGAGGGACACAGTCAAGTGCACAGATCGCTGTGGGTAGGAGGCAGGGGCCTCAGTCAATATTGCAGTATTGCCCTTTTTCTACATTAAAAAAAAAAAGTGTTTTTTCCTTCATTGAAAAATGTGTTTTTCATCTCAGGCAATAGAAGCAGCAGACAAAGCTCTCATTAAGATCATGCAAGAAACTGAAAATGTGGAAGATTTTCCTTAGACAGGGTGTATGTACCAGGGGCCCAGAGTAAAGTGGAGTCTCCAGCCTGCCTCTGCTTCGCAGCCACCCCCAGCCCTGAGCCAGCACTCTACAGTATCTAACTTTGTGCTTTCACTTTTGATTAGTTAGGGCCTCCGTCTGCCGTGGTTTGAATATGAGGCTTTTCTGTGGCTCCTTTTCAGAGGATTCCAAGCAGTTTTAAAGAAATACATAATGTTCAGAGATCTTAAGTATTTGGAGACTTTAAATCTGTCAGGCAGATTTGAAACCCTTCCAGAGTCTTGAAAATGGTAGCCGGTGAGCAGAAAAGTGAGAGGGGACTGTGTAAGCTGCAATCCATGCTTTTAGCAGCAGCAGAAGCAGCAAGCAGTTAGGTCTGTAAAAACAGAAGAGTGACAATTCTTTATTTAATGTTAAACAGGAAACCGAAAGCAATCTGCAACACCGTGGTGAGCTTTCAAGGAACCTGCTATTTATCAGTGCTGGAAAAAGCCTGCGGACGGTTCTTCTATTTGCTTAAGATGATAATGTCTTCTCGAAAATCTTAACCCAAACATGACCGCCAGAAGCAGGGTCTCTGTCCTATCCGCTGGTTTGACGGCAACCAGTTCGATCCAGAACCAAAGGAAATTTAGAAGCAAATTGAAGAGCTCTCTAAGATTTGGGCAGGAACTCATGTTTTGCCTGTGTGTGGGGCTGTCACTTAGCCAACATTCGAGTATGAATATTCTTTCTGAAGACCTGGGCTTCGTTTTTAAGGTCAGCCTTCAATTTGGAGAGAATATAATTTGCTGTTATTTTTAGGGCTTTCATGATTACTTTTAATAACTAATGAAAAAAAAACAGCAGAGAAATAAATGTGTAACAGCTGTGTCTGCTTAACTTGATTAAACGCAGCAAAAAAAAAAAAAGTAAACAGAAGACTAATGTGACAATAGACAAAGGGGACAAGTGTCCCTGTCATTGTGAGAAGTCTCACAGACATAACTTGCCTCGCGTCAGAAGGCCGGCCGGGTCTGTGTTTAAAGTTTACTTTACTGTTTGTCTTGAGTGGGATCAGTGTTGTAGTGAATAATTTATAGCCAGCATGAATGAGCTCATTAGTCACCTTTTCAGACTTTAAATGAGTTTTGTGGTTGTCATTACTCGAGCCTTCTGTTCAGCCGCAGAGCAAAATGACAGCTTGGCAGTTGGCTGCCTTGTGGGGGCTGCCTGTGCCCCTTCAGGTCTGTGCTGGCTTTTGTGTTTCATTGAGACCTTGCTTTTCTTGCTCTGTGGCTGGGCTAGGAACTCTCACATTTCAGTCTTATGTACTTGAAGGCTCAAAAAAACATTTTGGAGGAAGTTTAAAAACAAAACAAGCCCCCCCCCCAAAAAAAAAACGTTTGGTGGTATCTGGCAGTAAAATGGATAATCTCACCCCCCCCCCCGTGTGTGTGTGTGTGTGTGTGTGTGTGTGTGTGTGTGTGTTTCTTCAACAACTACTGTGTAGCATTGACATTGGTGTGATAATTGAATTCTTCAAAAGCAGAGTAAACCGGGAGTGTTTTTGAAGCAGCTAAGCTGGTCTCTCAGCTGGCAGACACATTTTAGCAGGGGTTGTAGTTGGAGTTTGCGGGGAAAGGAGATGTATTTTTCCAATTCTCAATATGAAAATGGTCTGTGTGAAGAACCTGGGCCCATAGCAAAGCCACTGGGTTGGATGAGCAGGGCCACTTGGACCTGTCTTGTTCCTACAAAGGGGTTGACCAGATGACCATTTGAGATGCCAGCCAAGGAGCTAAGGAGCTGGATCATAAAGTGTTTGAGAGCTTGAAGACCTGAGTTAGGATCTCCAGCACTGGGATTAAAAAGTTGGGTGTGGCAACAGGTATCTGTAATTCCAGTGCTGGGAAGGCAGAGGCTGGCAGATTCTAGAGCACATTGCCCTACCAGTCTGAATAGGTAAACTTCAGGAATCAGTAAAGAGACCTTATCCTAAAAAAAGATTCAGTCACCTGATGTTGACTTCTGGACACACACACAGACACACAGACACACAGACACACAGAGAGAGAGAGAGAGAGAGAGAGAGAGAGAGAGAGAGAGAGAGAGGAGACAGAGCGAGATCTTGATCTCTCAATCTCTCTCCCAGGAAACAGAAGTCCAGGAGGATCAGCAGTGAATACAGCACATTGAAAAGAGAAAATGAACCATCGAGGTTGCCTCCTTCCGGTGCCATTGGAGATATGGCGGGAAGGCTGGTGCGAGCGCAAGCCTAGCCTGGGTGTGCCAGTGCTTGGAAGGGCTTGGAATCAGATACCACAGGTCCATCCATCTTTCCCTTAGAACGTGGCCTGAGTACGGCTTCCATAATGTCTGCTCGCTTCCAGTCTAGCACTGCAATGCACCCTGACTTCAGGAGACGCTGACATCACACCTTGGTCCTTGGGTGGTCCCTGTCAGCCAAGTGCCTAGACCATGGTTCTGAATGCTTTCCTACATTTGCTCTGAGCCCTGGACACTAGAGGCTGCTGTGAGTAGTGAAGGCATCACCCACTTGCGCCCTCTTCTGGTGTGTCTGAGGATAGCACATAAAATGAATCTTTTAAACAAGATTTTAAGCTATGCGCCATTTCCCGGAAGCTTCACCTGGGTTAGTGCTTTCTGCTTTGTTTTAGAGAGACTGTGGTGGATGGACTTGCTTTCTCTTGTTTCCCTTTGTAAAAGTGAGAGGGGAGAGGCACATCTTGGTGGTGGCCACTGAAACCGTGTGCCCATCAGAGAGAATAGCAAAGGCACCCATGACCGCCTGTCTTACCCAGGGTTTCTATTGCTGCAATCAAACACCACGGTCAAAAGCCAAGTTGGTAAGGACAGGGCTTAGCTGACTTATACTTCTAGGTCACCGTCCAGCACTGGAAGAAGTCAGTACAGGAGCTCAAGCAGGACTGGAATCCTGAGGCCGGAGCTGATGCAGAGGCCATGGAGGAGGGTTGCTCACTGGCTGGCTTCCCCTGACTTGCTCAGCCTTACCTTCATATAGAACCCAGAACTCTAGGAATGGCACCACCCACAGTGGGTTGGATCCTCCCCATTGATCACTAATTGATAAAACGATGTGCAGCTGGATCTCGTGGAGGCATTTCCTCGATTGACGGACGCTCCTTCCTCTCTGATAACTTTAGCTTGTGTCAAGTTGGCACACAAAACCAGCTAATGCAATGCCTACGGGAGATAGGAGGATGGGGAGATGGATATAGTAGACCATACTGTTTGCAAATGAAGTGATTGAAATTTCTGAGTTCACTGTACCACAAATTATGCCTCTGTCAAGGCAGTTACCGTCCTTTTGACATTAGGTATTTGGTTTATTTATTTAATATGTATGTATGGGATATGCTTCTTTGTGGGTCTTTGGTTTATGGTTTTTTTTGTGTTTTTTTTTTTTTTTTTTGCTTTTTTTTGAGATAAGGTCTCAGTTTCTCTTCTCTTCTCTTCTCTTCTCTTCTCTCTCTCTCTGTCCCCTCCCCCTTTTTCTCCCCCCTCTCTCTTTCCCTCTCCATAGTCCTAGCTGTCCTGGAATTCCCTCTGTAGACCAGGTCAGCCTCGAACTCACAGAGATCTGCCTGCCTTTGCCTCCCGAGTGCTGGGTTTAACCCACCACCCACCAGAGGTAGTGGGAAAAAAAGGATATGGGGAAAGAAGGCTAGGCTGACTCCATGACAGGCTACAAACGGGCTGTTCAGGAGACTAGGCCTAAATCTCTGTTTCTAAGAACTGGATAAGTCCAGGCAAATCCAGGCCTCAGAAGCTGGCCTGCCACCTGGCCTGAGGCAAGGGCGATGGGTCTGCAGCAGTTTCCAGACTTCCTCAGCTACTTCCTCAGCACCAGTTTCCAGCCTCCCAAGCCCCAGCAATGGTTCTGGAATGTCCCTAGAGATAGAACCAAGATTAAGATAGAGGTCATGTACCCCTTCCCGGAATTCCCCTAATGTGCTATAAATCAGGCCTGCAAGTTCACTTTGGGGTCTCTCCTCCATCTTTGTAGATGGTAGACCCAGCATGTTGGACTTCTGCAGAATAAAACACTCTCTGTGTTTATATACTATTTGAGTCTTCGGCAAATCATGGGCCTTTTCAGGTTGAAGTGGACGTGTTCAGAAATGGTTCTTTGGAGCAGGTCCCATCTGTGTTGTCTGGAAATCAGCAGGTCAGTTCACAGGTCAGCAGCGTCAGCTCGATCCACTCGCAAACACTTCATGGATACACCAGCAGTCCAGTTGGGTAGAGTCGGGAATCAGGTAGAATCATGAATCAGCAGTGGCACTACCCAGCAGGGACAGCCAGGCACGAGTCAGCAGGAGGGACCAGGAGGACACCAGGAGAAGTTCTCGGCTGTGCCTCTCTCTCAGCGAAGCGAAGATCAGCGACGATCCTGGCACAGCTGGCTCTATAAGTGAGCTTAGCTCAGCCCCATTCACTGTCCATTGGATCCTTTTTATACTGTCTCCAAGCATCATGGGTCAGCCGTGGATCTTGTCTGTCTTGGCTGACATCACCCTGCCAATCACCCTGAGTCTGAGGAAGCATCAAGAAACTGCAGTTTACTACCAGAAAGGTTTTTGTTCTGTTTTGCTTTGTTTTGTTTTGTTTTTTTGGTGAGTTTCTCTTTATAGAGTCCCAACAAATGGAGCTCACCTAAGAAATGTAAGTGGCCCGATATGCGTGTGGCTACTGAAGACTCTTCTGTCACCTGTCCTGTTATTTGCTTGCTTTTTCAGAGAACATCCTTTCACTTTATGTTTGCTTCAGGAAACGTTCCTTCCTGAGACCGCATTAGCCTTTCACCTGCATCTGCTTCAGGAAAACACCCCTTCACATGTTCGCCCTGGCAGAACTCCAGCACAACTGACTTTCCAAAGAACCCTTAAGTTTCCATCTCACTCCTCCACAAATGTGCAAGGGTTTGGAATTCTCGTATCTTCGAAGCAAAAGTTTGCTACTCACAAGGCTTACCTGGAGTCCTTTCTTGGGCAGATAGACTTCATATCTCTGAATCTGGGGTTTATAATATGTAGTGATTCCATTGGCTCCCACTGCTAACCTTTATAAACGGCATCATTTCACACACACACACACACACACACACACACACACACACACACACACACCATTAAAAAGATCATGAAATACTTTTTAATTTTGTAAAAAGCCTTGCCAACGTATTTACACCCCCCAACTCTTAACATTATGAACTGTTTGGAAGTTACTTTACTCAGTCTGAGAAAGAGATGCTGAGTCAGAAAAGAGAGAACGCTTAAAACATGGTTTTGAAACTATCTGAAAACTGGAAGTACTGGGTAGCAAAGGGGCCACGAGGCCGAGCTAGCTTATGGTTTAATAATACGACCCCAGCCTTTTATTTTCCCAGGTTCTACGGTTCCAGGATTTTAGACATTGTCCCTGAAAACACTTTCGGATGCACTGTGGGAGCCTTTGTCATCTCTGTTGGTGCCAGAGACCTTCTGTTTTTTGGGTTTTTTTTTTTTTTTTTTCTTTTTTTTTTCCGGAGCTGGGGACCGAACCCAGGGCCTTGTGCTTGCTAGGCAAGCGCTCTAACCACTGAGCTAAATCCCCAACCCCCCAGAGACCTTCTGACATAGATGCTGCATGCATATCCCTCCATCCTGCAGGCCTGACTCCTGCTTATGTTTGAATTTCCCACCTCAGGCATCAGGAGGTCTGGTGGAATGGAGGCACCTAGGCTAAATCCCTATGGCCCGGCAGTCTAGGATCCGTGGCAGGGCTCAGTGCATACAGTTTTTAAAGAGATTTATTTATTTATTTTATGTACATGAGTACACTGTAGCTGTCTTCAGACACACCAGAAGAGGGCGTTGGATCCCATTACAGATGGTCGTGAGCCACCATGTGGTTGCTGGGATTTGGACTCAGGACCCCTGGAAGAGCAGTCAGTGCTCTTAATCACTGAGCTATCTCTCTATAATAATTAAAATAATTTTTAATTATTTGTTTAAGGGCAGGGACCCATCCTATAGTTGTGTGAGGATACCTTTCCACCTGCGCCCCTGTTTTTACCTTTAAGTGTGGGTCCATCTGACAGATGAAATGAGATGTCACAGTTGCTATAACATGTGTTTCTTTGACTTTACTGAAGTTAAATACTGTGAGCCAGATATGGTAGGACAGACCTTGCAATCCCAGCCGTTGGGAGACTGAGGCAGAAGGATCATAAATCTTAGGCCAGTGGAGGGTACATGGCAGATCTGTATTAAAAAAGTTCGCCCGCTAGCATTTATAATTATTGCCTCCCCTTTTTGTTACAGAACCTCATGTACCCTCAACCTCCTTGTGTTGTCAAGAATGACCTTTAACCTCTGATCTTTCTGCCTTCACTGCTAGACTGCTGGGCTTATAGGCACCCAGTTTCATTCATATATGTATAATGGACATATTTACATTTTTTATCTTTTACAATCCCTGATATGGCATACAGATTCTAAATTGTTATACAAATATGTCAGTGTGCAAACTCAATCTTTTTGATTTATTTACTTAACCAAAACCCTGTACTACATAATCTGACTCCATTTTAGATTCCTTACCAATATTAATTCATTTAATTGTTGTGACAACTCAATGAAAGGCTGCTGTAGATTGGATGCTGGACCTCCCCCAAAGGCTTGTGTATTAAAGCTTGATCTCCTGAGGGTGGTCGTGCTATTGGGTGGTGGTGGAGCCTTTATGATGTTGAGCCCAGTGGGAGTCTTTGGGTCACTGGAGGTATGCCTCTGTGAGGATTGAGGGGCCGTGAGACCTTTCATTTTCTGTTTAGCTTCCAGTCACGAGATGGTAACTTTGTCCTTGCAGCTATACCTGCCGTGATGTGCTACCTCACCAAAGGCCCAAAGCAGCAGGGCCACCGATGGATAGGACCTCCAAAATAAGAGGCCCCAAAAATGCATGTTTTCTCTTTATAAGGTAATCATGTCAGGCATTCTGAAATAATGATCCAAAGCTAGCTGATGTAACTAGTTATTATCTCATTTCCCCTTTAAAATTACTACTACTACTACTAATAATAATAGTTCATACCAATTATTTATAGTTCTTTATTATTTATAAACTTATAAATGATATTTATATAATACATAGCAATTATTATGTGTATGCGTGACCTGTATCGAGAGCATGCATGTGTGTGTCTGTGTGTGATGTGTGTGGTGGTCAGAGGGCAACACCTAGTTCTTTTCTACCCCCGTGTGCTCCAAAGATCTGCCTGTGGTTGATTGCCTTGCTTACTTGCTAAGCTTTCACCAGGAGTCATCTCGTCAACCTCCGCCCACCCTCCGTTCCTCCATTTTTAAGATAAGGAAACTAGATAGAGGGAAAGAAGTTATGTTCCTTGCCTGGGGTTATCTAGCTGGTACGTTCTAGCATGTGTCTGCTTGGCTGTACTATTCCGGTCTTGGCATTGTGCTTGGTATGTTTATACATTTATTGTTGCTTCGCATATGCTTGCCAGTGAGCTGGAGGGATGGCTCAGTAGTTAGGAGCACTGGCTGCCCTTGAGAACTTGGGGTTTTGTTCTCAGCACTCTCTGAGGGCTCAGAACCACCTGTGACCCCACCTTCTGGCCTCTAAAGGTACCAAGCACTCATGTGGTCTGCAGACACACAGGCAGGCATGACACCTGTGCACATAAAATAATACACAAACTTTAAGATGCCCTCCTGTCCTGGATGACCAGTGCCACGTGTATTTTTCCCGGGCTGTCATTCAGGACCTCGTCACTCAGCGACGGGCGTGGAGTTGATAGGTGTTGAAAGCAAATCCTTGTTGACTGAATGAGTTGCCTGAGCCCTAGTCTAGACCATCATCAGTTTACGGTTTTGTTTATGGTTACGGAGGAACTGAGAGACTGTATACTTCTATTTTGCCTCTAGCAGGTGACTTCATAGGCTCAGGGTTGGCAGGGGAGCCTGAATTAATGAATCTCACCCCACCCATCACTGGTACTTTCCTTACCCTCCCCACTCCGGAGTCACCTTCTTGCCTACTCCCTGCTGAAGAAATACCAAGAAGCCTTTCCCAGGCTCCACCCTTGAGGACTGGCCTGGTAAACACAGGAGGGAATGCACAGAGGTTGTCAAATGGTGACCAAGTCTTCCACTTCACTGAGGAACTTCTGGGTCTTCCAGCCGAGGGTCTCTTTCTTCTCCACAGAAGGGGAAAAGTGAGGTTTGTTATTGTTATCTTGGCCATCACAAATAGCGTCCTTGTGTGTTGTGGTCAAGCTGTGACTAAGGGATTGTCTTTGCCTGTACCTGCTCCTCCTCCTCCTAGGACACACCCTCTTGGGCTTTTGGTGACCTTTATACCCCACCCTCCCAGACCGATTGATTCTTCTGGAATCCAGTGGCCCTCAAAGTATGGTTGTCAGGCCTGCAGTGCATTTTAGGGATTCGAAGTCTCAGGTCAAGCCTCGGCCTCTGGAACCAGAAATTATGGGTGTGGGGACCATTGGTAGCATTTAAATTAGCCTTCCAGGTAATTCTGAGGCACATTTAGATAACCGGAACACTGTGGTAGAAAGCTTAGAACTCTACAGATGTAAATGCAAGCATAAAAGAAGTACATTATCAGGAAAGAAAAAAAAAACCAACTTCTTCTCAGGGAGAGTCACTAACAGTATTTTCACCTCAGTTTAAAAAAGCGACCTACTTATTTCATGTGCGTGCGTGTGCGTGTGTGTGTGTGTGTGTGTGTGTGTGTGTGTGTTTGAGTGTATGTATGCATGTATATCGTGTGTGCAGGTGCCCAAGGAGGCCAGAATGGGGGATTGTATCCCATGGAGCTAGAGGTACAAGCGGTTATGGACTGCCTGATGAGGCAGAAACCGAACTTGAGTTCACCACAGAGCAGCAAGTGCTCTTAGCTCCCCTATATCTGTCCCTCTTCCTAAATTTGTTAAAAGAAAAATTCACAAACTTGTCTTCGTTTCCGTTGTTTGCTTCTGGTACTGAGGCGGGAACCCAGGGCTGCGTGTCTGTGAGCTAACAGGTGCTGCAACACTGAAGCTCTCTCAGCTCCGACAGTCTTTCCTGTGAACGGTAGCCATGCCGTCTGAGCTGTCCAGAAATTCCCGCCGTATCCAAATCGCACTCATCTTTCGAGTCCTATTTCTCTGACAGTGTGACTTGAGGGTTGTGTAAATACCTAGCCCTTTCCTTCGCTTTGAGAACGGAGTGCAAAGGCAACGCTCACACTGGTATTCCATGAGTTTTGTTAGGAGCGTCCACATTTGTTTACAAATAGGTAAGCCCTGTAGGAGCGAGACTTTGGCCCTCTTGCACCTAACCTAATGCTTGGTAAATGTTTGTTCAACAAACAAGGGCATTTTGAACACAATCAAGTTATACTCAATAAGTCTGTTTGCACTTTTCTACCCGGAGGAGAGGTTTTCAGAACAACCACTCCATGGGGTGCTTTCTTGATATACATTGCTAGGACCCTACTTAAGGATATTGGGATTAAGGATATTTTAAGGAGTGGCTTCCCAGGTGGCTTTTAAGGACTTTGCGGGACAAACAACTCAGGTCTAGGGTACACCTACATTTTGCCAGGCCTAACTCCCAACCATATTTATCAGATCTCTTCTTTACAAAATTATCTACTCTCCGTTCCCTGAGCCTGTTGCATCTGATAGTCTACCACATGCTTTGCCCCTCGCTCTTGTGCTGTGGGCGCTGGGGGGTGGAGTCAAATGATGAAGTCAGATGATTTCCCTGAGGATTTAAACTGGAGAGCAGAAGTCTTGAGACAGTCTGCAGGTAGTGGATGCTAAAATCAGAAGGCTTCTTTTTTTTTTTTGGTTCTTTTTTTTTTTTTTTTTTTTTTTCGGAGCTGGGGACTGAACCCAGGGCCTTGCGCTTCCTAGGTAAGCTCTCTACCACTGAGCTAAATCCCCAGCTCCCAGAAGGCTTCAAGAACTATTCACTGGGAAGCCATGTGTGACCATAAGTGAGCCGATCTGCAGGGAGGAGAGGAGAGTGGCTGTATTGGCAAGAAGCAAGAAATACCTTGTGCTGGAGGGAGGGAAAGGAAAGAGGAATTGCATGTAGGCTTCCCCAGTTCCGTGCAATCAGCTCAGCTGCCTGCTGTGGGGCTCCATCTTGTGCCTGCTTTTTTTTTGTTTTTTTGTTTTTTGTTTTTTTTTCTAGAACCAGTTGATATTACCTTGGACCGGAGGGCCCCCTTTCCAGGCCTTCCTCAAGTCTTTGCACCTACAGCAAGGTCTCTCTTAGTATCTACTTAGTTATCAATGCTTTGAGGGACTACCAGCTGTTCTATTAAGAACCGTGAAGGAGGAACGGAGGCCTACACTGACTTGGGTTGACTGTCTCAGAACTCAAGTCTTTTGGTTCCTATATCCAGACGGGGTCTGGAGTGGTCCCATCAAGTCACCAATCAGAAAATAGATGCTGCTGGGCAGCGGTGGCATAAGACTTTAATCCTAGTACTCGGGAAGCAGAGGCAGGTGACTCTCTGTGAGTCTGAGGCCAGCTTCAATCTACAGAGTGAGTTCCAGGACAGCCAGAGCTACACAGAGAAACCCCGTCTGGGGCTTGGGGAGGCTGGGGCAAAACAAAACCAAAAACTGAATCCCAAAACAATAAAACAACAACAAAACGAAAGAAAGGAAAGAAATGTTTTCTAACGTGAGTTCTGGGTCTGAGATAGGAGTCTGTGGTCAAATATCTGTTCAAAACAATAGTTTAAGTTATTTGGCTTGCCTGAGGTTTCTTGGCACCCAAGATATAACGGTATGTTTGGAAGGCACACCAGGAAAATTGAGCACGAGGCTATTCCTACAGGAATTTGGCCCCTGAATGCTAATGACAAGGATACCTGTCCCTGAGCCAGAGATCTGTGGAATCACAGTTGGAGGAGGGCACAGGAAGCTCTCTCTGGCTTACAGCAAAGGTCTGGTTGGGCCCATTTCAGATCAGCAGGCAGGCAGACCCGTGGACCTTGCACATCAGACAAGGTCTGCCTACCTTATCGGCCTACCGTTCTCTCTTTAGGACAGCACCACCTGACATTTCTTAGCATGTTTCTAATGGAAAGGGAAAAAAAAAAATCAGATATCGAGTCATACTCTGTTTGTCGTGCCTTTTCCGCCTCCTGCCTGAGGTAGAGGTTTGTCAGCACAGTCATCCCGGGGGGGGGGGTCTCTTTTGATGTGTACATCTAGGACCCCCATCTTAGGGTATTGGGACTGAGGTTGGCTTTCCAGATGTTTCTCATATGCTTCTCCAGACAAGCTAGCTACTCGGTTTGTGGATGTAAGAAACCAAAAACCCTCAGAGAGAAAGGAAAGAAAAGGCCAGCTCCTTAAAGGTGGCTTCCCTCACTCACTGTGCTCCTCCCTCTCCTGATGGCTTCTTAGAACCTAAACTTGTTATGTGTGTTTAATTTTCGCTGATTTGGCATGACCAGGCCACATACTAGGAGGCTAACAGTTGGCACTGCACCGAGTCTTAGGAATGACATAGTTCAGGCATAATCACCTTCATTTTGAACATAGGAAACTCACATTCCTGCTTTTTGAACCTAGGAAGAAGGACTGGGTTGGAAATAATGTGCCCGGCCTACTTTATGTAAAGAGATGCCTAGGTAGTGTGTGAGGGGCTTTGGGAGGGCTAGCAGCCCAAGACAGCCTGAAGAGTACAAATTCTCTAAGGTGGGTTCTGACCTGATTCCTTTGATGGGGATTAAGCATTGTCAAGTGACATGCTGTTATAGGAGGGGGACCTGCCCTAGCTGAGCCACAGGTGACTGACCTTGTCCTGGTTTTGGTTACTGGTAGTGCGCCTTAGAATCACTGGTGTGAGACTCTAGAGATGATCTAATGTGCCCGCCACCCGGTACCTTCTGCTTAGTCACAAGATGTGCTCAGTAACATAGAAGGTGGTGCTGGATGACCTCAGGCTACCTTGGGCTTCTCCAAGTCTTCTGGGTGTTTGGCAAGTATCGAAGTCTGTGAGTCTGAATTGCCGTGGATTTCCTGCCGCCTGCCTAATCTTGAAGTTTTGTTAAGTGGAGGATTTAATCTCAGATTGGTTTGGGGTTTTCTTGTTCTTTTGAAACAAACTTCTCAGAAGCGCGTGGTATTTCTCTCTGTCTCCCTGTCTGTTTATGATAAAAGTTCCTGCCCGGCTGGGTTGCTCAGTTCACAGATAGCTCTTCATAGCTGTCCACTTTTCTGGTGGGCGTGGGAGGATGGCTTTGGGCTTCTCAGTAGAACCTGCTTGCCTAGCTACCTGGGAGTGGTGCGCAATCCTATTTTTATTTATGTCACCAGCAGGGTGTCCTATTGGACTCTACTTTCATCCTCACCAAAGACAGCCTGCTGTTGTGCCTTGAGCAGTGGGTGGCCATTCTCTAGAGGTGTCTGGAGACTGGGAGAAGTGGCTGCACTATTGGGGGATGGGGGGTGGGGATTATCGTTTTAGTTGATGAAACTCAAAATGGTGAAGGATGGAGACTTATTTTCTTTCCAGATGTAGAAGTCGGATGGGGACCTTAGTCCAGCCCACTGGGGTGAACCCACTGACGTTGCCTTTGGGGTTCACCTCTCCCTCGGTAGTTGCAGCCATCCTCCTGTCCTCCTAAACCAAGACAACCTAGGCTGGGGATCAGTTTTTCCGTCCCAGGCAAGAGGTGCATGGTGGAGGAGGACTGGACCCGCCTCTGGAGTGCTGCAGTAGTAGTTGGAGCGAAGTGGAATCTTCTCTCCTCACCCTCAGAAGCCTCGCTCGCGTCGTAATTCTTTTTATTTTTACTTTCGAGCCTTGTAAGGCAGGCGGCCGGGGTAAAAGCGCTGCGGCGACACGTTGCCAGCTGCGCAGCACCGCCCGTGTGGCCTGAAGCAGGGGAGGGGGCCGGCCACGCGCCACCTGCCCGGCTCCCCTGGGGTTCCCGGGTGCTGCATAGGAGCCCGGGGACCCAGCCTGGCCAAAGGGCCTCCCTGCGGACCCGCGCCGCAGCCCGGGGTCGCCCAGCCCACGTTTTCCGTCTCTCCGGCTCCCTCCGCCCCTCCCTCCCCGCGCTTCCCCTCCTCCTGCCTGGTCATGTGTCGCCTTTTTTTGTTTGCAGTGGAAACAATTTCTCGCAGCTCGGCGCGCCCCGGCCCCGACGCGCCGCAGCGGAGGCGAGCGGGAGGCGGGACGGGGCGTGGAGAGCGGCGGGGCCGGCGGGAGGACACGGCGCCCGCGGACGCTCGCTCGGGGCCCATGCCGCGCCGCTCCCCTCACCCCTGCCGCCCGCATCCGCGGCCGCCCCCCGACGCCCGCCCAGGGCTCGAGCGTCCGCTGCGGGACCCCGAGCGATGCCCGCTGGGCGCCAGCGAAACTTTGTCGGCTGCGCTGAAGGCAGCGGCGGCCCCGCGCCGCGCTCGGCCAGGTGAGTCCGTGCCCGCGCCCGCCCGCACCACCCAGGCTGGGGTCCGCGTTCGAGAGCGGTCGTGGCGGCATGGGGACGGGGCTCGCAGTGCTGGGGCACGCCAAGCTCGATCCGGGGTGGGGGGACCCGAGTCCAGAGCCGGGAAGTTGCCCGCCCAGGAGTTTCCTGCCCTGACGTGCTGTCGGTTTCGCGTGCCTCGGTTTCCCCTCAGACTCGGAGAGCGACAGAGTTGGTATTGTCTGTGGAACAGGCATCCTCAGCAATCCGAGTCTGGCAGAGGGTGCACATCAACTCCTGACCCCAGGACCGCGAACAGGCGCCTAACAAAGATCCCCTCCCTAGCCGAGCACGCTCAGCACGGGCCGCGAGCATCCCGAGATCCGCAGGGCCCTCTTCCGCACCCTGACTCTTTGCACGCCTTTCTGGGCCTCGCGCGAGCTAAGGGGATGGTGGGCGCGTATTGATTTGTTTTAGTCTCGCCACGCTGCGGCCAATAAAAGGTTTATGACATCTGACCAGCAGTGAAGGTATGTGTGCTCCCAATTGCCCTGTGTACGCGGAGAAGAGCAGTTTTCCCGTTGCCTGGCAACGCCGCTGATTGACGCAGAGCCCAGCCAATCGCTGCCTTCGTTGGTCCCCTTGAAATGTTTTTGACAAGTACAGTAAAAGGGAGTGGAGCGCGTGCGTGCGTGCGCGCGCAAGGAGGGGGAGGTTCCCGGTCCCCCAAACTCGCGACTGCCCAGCTTTGGTTGAGAAAGATTTCTCAACTTTTTAAAAAGTTCACCACCAACATCTGTTCAGACCTGGGCAGTAATGGCGTTGTCAGTTATTTGGAGACGTTCTGCTATTAGCCAAAAAAGTAAGCGTTTCTACTCCATTTTCTTCGTTGAAAGAAAGAAAGAAAGGAAGATTAAAAAACACAGGAAGTCATAAAAAAATGAAAACAAAAGGAGGGTGTGTGAGACGTAAGCATTAACTTCAGGCGGTCACTGGTGGATAACTGTTTAGAGTAACATTAT
Source organism: Rattus norvegicus (assembly GCF_021556685.1). Classification (NCBI taxonomy): domain Eukaryota; kingdom Metazoa; phylum Chordata; class Mammalia; order Rodentia; family Muridae; genus Rattus; species Rattus norvegicus. Next base: position 124,752,898 of record NC_141539.1, on the reverse strand, counting down.
TAACCGCAGATTAAAAACAAAAAAAATGTTTGCTTGACCTCAGACTCACACTACCCCTCCGCCCCTCTAAAATAAGAAGGGAAAGGAGATTTGGAAAATTTCGTACTTGAGATATAATGGAAAACTCTTCAGCTGTGGTTTCTGGGAATTGTTTGTTTTGATGTAATATAGAAGGACAGAGATGGTAAGAAGCCTTCCATGCTCTTGTAAAGCCAGGAATTTGTAGGGAATGTAGTTAGTGGAGAGTTTGGGGAAACACATAATCTAGGGGTTAGAAACCCTCCAGACCACCTCTTCTTGGCCCTGGCATCCAAATTTGTTTTTCATATAGGACCACGTTACTGGCAGTGTTTGTTGAAAACAAAAGAAAACCTGGAGAATAGCATGTTAGTTCCTTTGGGAAGCCACTGACAAATAAGCAAATTAAAAAGAAAGAGAGCAGTATGTTGTCATAGCAACAGTGCAATTAAATTACTTTACTGTCAGCCATGATATAATTTTCTTGTTTGGAAGCTCAGGAGACATAAAACTTTCATTTGGTGCTAAAGTTGACTTCCACTGGCTGGGTAGTTCTCTTGTGTGTGGATACGCAGGCAATTAGAACCTTTTCTAGGGGAATCTTGGAGACAAGCTGGCCTTGATTTCTTCATTAGGAAGTTAAAAGCTGTATCAGGCTGGGTTCATTAAATAGCTCCAAGCCTGGAGATAAGAGCTAGCATTTTCTATAACATTCACGATGATTATGTAGATGAACTCCCTTTTTGGGCAGGAATATTTCCTTGGGTGAACTGGGTTCTTCTGGACTGGCCTGACTCGTTTGGACTGGGATGCCCTGTGGAGTTTTTTTTTCCCCCCTCTTAGAGATGGCATCTCCTATCCACTTGGGAGCTGTGCCTCTGGTGTCTCCGTCGGGCTGGTGGGAAAGAGAGCTGTGGCATGCAGGCATGTCGCCTCTTTGTTTGGAGCTCTGCGTAGAGCTTTCTAGAACCCAGTTCTAGAACTTCCTGTGCTGAGACAGTGGTCCGTTTAGATGCCGTGTTCATGGCTACTTAGGAGCTGGGGCTAACCATTTGCTTGCTTTAGATGTGTTCGTCCTTCTCTAGGTGCATTGCTTTAATTCCTCATTGAGCCAAAAGAGGAGAGGCTCTCAAATCTAAGCCTGTGGTTTTAGCCCTGCGCACAGCCAGTGAAAGATCCATTGTCGCTTTTATCTCGAGTTGTCTACCAGAGGGGTGTGCCTGTAGGGGTGATCCTGTTGGTAAATTTGACATCTCCGTGTATTTTCTTGTCACACGCTGCTTTTACTCTCTGTTCTAGGTCGTTGATAAGAGTGGAGATGCTTCGGGCTGGGTAGGATCTGTTACAATTTCTGTTGAATTTGCCTTCCTGTTGAAGTTTCTAGTTGCTCTCCCAACTTTATTTTCTTCACTGGCTTATCCTTCATTCTCGCTTATTTCTCAGTGCCTGAGGTCACACAACTTTTTCTCTTTGGAGATGTCCTTAAATTGAATGTACTTAGTCAAGTTGTAGTCTGCAGAATCCCCTGTCCTGGTTTATACTTGTCAAATGCAATTAAAGTTGTGATTTCTTTCCTTGCAATCTTTGTGGGGGGAAAAAAGATAAAACCAAGCAGTCAAATCAGTGGCCTCTGGTTACAGTTTTACTTCCAAGGCCCTAATGAGAATCTTCTTATGGGATTGCCTTCCTTCTCATCTCTATTATTTACTTACAGTGAGAAAATTTACACACCTGTGTGCGCACGCGAGTTAGTGTGTGTGTGTGTGTAGTGGAGGTCGGAAGGCAAATGACTGGAGTGATTGTCTCTGCATCATGTAGGTCTGGGTGATCAAACTCAGCCCATCGGGCTTGTCAGCAAGCCCCCTTAACCAATAAGCCATCTTGTCAGCCCCCCTACCCCCTTTTCTGAGATTGGATCTCCTGTAGCCTAGCTTGGCCTTGAACTATCAATCCTCCTGCCTTAGCCTCAAGAATGTCGGGAGTACAGGTGTTCTGGGATTACAGTTGAGTGAATACTTTCAGATCTAGCCCTTTTCTCTTTGAGAAGTATAAACAGTGCGTCTGATAATACAAAAGCCACAGTAGTTGCCCATTACACTTACCTTGCTGTGTTTGTCTGAGTCTTTTGAGAAGTTTGTGTGCTCTGGGTATATCCATGTATCATAGAGGATGGATGACACTTAAGTAGTAATAACTTCTCCTAGGTCACAGGGAGCGACTGTGGACCCAGGGAGGAGCCTCTGTGTGAAATCGCTGATTCCTTTTATGGTATGTTTGCACATTTAAAGTGCCACAGATATCTTCAGTTTTGTTTTATTTAAAGGCCCATCCAGTCACCATTCTGCTGGCACTCTGGGCTCCTTTTTTCTCATTGTGTAACTGTACGTGGGCCCTCGTGACTGCCATGCAGGAATCCTGATGTACCATCACCTTGTAGTTGGAGGAGAGTGAGTCAGGTGGGGACTGAACCGATTCCTGTTCTGAACTTCTCCAGCTCATTACCTCTCTGCCTTGTCCTTCCTAGGAGCCTTCACGTAAATGGGTCCAGTCATGCCTGCCAGTAAGAAGCCCGAGAGCTCAGGAATCAGTGTGTCCAGTGGACTGAGTCAGCGGTACCGGGGCAGTGGTTTCTCCAAGGCCCTCCAGGAAGATGATGATCTCGACTTCCCTCTGCCTGACATCAGATTAGAAGAGGGGACCATGGAAGATGAAGAGCTGACCAACCTGAACTGGTTGCACGAGAGCAAAAACTTACTGAAGAGCTTTGGGGAGTCGGTCCTGAGGAGTGTCAGTCCCGTGCAGGACCTGGACGATGATACCCCGCCGTCCCCCGCCCACTCGGACATGCCCTACGATGCCAGGCAGAACCCCAACTGCAAGCCCCCCTACTCTTTTAGCTGCCTCATATTCATGGCCATTGAGGACTCTCCAACCAAGCGCCTGCCAGTGAAGGATATCTACAACTGGATCTTAGAACATTTCCCGTATTTTGCAAATGCACCTACTGGGTGGAAGAACTCAGTGAGACATAATTTGTCCCTGAATAAGTGTTTCAAGAAAGTGGACAAAGAGAGGAGTCAGGTAAGGCGCCCGTGTCTTCTGGAACTGGGTTCATTTATTTATCTCTCATTTCTAATTGAAATTTTCAGCATTAAAAATGAATATATATTTACCACGATGAAGTAGTCGCGAATGGGTAATTTAACACATCGCATCGGGTAATTGTGGGGAAACTTCCTTGGTTATACTTTCTTTTGGGTGTGTCGGGGGTGGAGGGGTCTCTTGAGAGGTACCCTGATATGATTTCACGGAATCACACAGTTGAGCTTTGCCAACCCAGCGTCTTCTTCGTTCCTGTCTTCCTTCCACATGGTTGGGCCAGTTGGGTTTTAAAATTCAAAGATCTACGTGGCAATACCTAGTGTGTTAACGGAGGGGTCTGTGTATTAGGAAAATCGCCATAAAGGACTGCAGAAAAATGGCAGCTTCTTTCTGAGTATCGGGGAAAAGGCAACTTCTCAGGCTTCTGGAATAAGTAGAATAGGAGATGCTGCCCTGTTGAAAGATACTTGAGGGGTTGGGGATTTAGCTCAGTGGTAGAGCGCTTGCCTAGCAAACGCAAGGCCCTGGGTTCGGTCCCCAGCTCCGAAAAAAAGAAAAAGAAAAAAAAAAAAAAGAAAGATACTTGAACATACTCACTGACTCCAGACCAATCAGAGACTTCTAGGAAACCTGGTGTTATACGTGTTTGGCAACATGAAGCTTGGAAACTGCCAGTGTGAAGGTTCTCACTGTTAATTGATGAGAGAGAGAGAGAGAGAGAGAGAGAGAGAGAGAGAGAGAGAGAGAGAGAGAGAGAGAAAATGACTGTTCGTGCATGTGCCCGTGGACACACACAAGTGCAGGTGCCGTTAGAGGCCAGAGGTATCCGAAGTTCTTGGAGCCGGATTTACAGGTGGTTGTGAGCCGTCCACTGTGGGTGCTGCGGACTGAACTTGGTTCTGCTGCAGGAACCATGAGCTCTTAACCTCTGAGCCATTGCTTGCTGAGGCTGATGTTGTCAGGGTGTGCTCACATGTGTGTAGGAACCTTCTTTTCCAGGTCCTTAGTTTATATACATCTGTAAGGCTCAAGGCATGCCCCTTACACGGTGCAATCTGTTATCTCTGGGTACCCAGTCTTTCCTTTGTCTCAGGTTAAACATCTGGAGACCACTCTCCAAACCTATTTGTTTTTATTTTTGTTTAACATTAATTACGTATACAGCATTCTGCCTGCCTGCATGCATGCTTGCAGGCCTGAAGGCGCCATTTCTCACTATAAATGATTGTGGGCCACCATGTGGTTGCTGGGAACTGAACTCAGGACCTCTGGTTCTTTTTTTTTTTTTTTTTTTCCGGAGCTGGGGACCCCAGGGCCTTGCGCTTCCTAGGTAAGCGCTCTACCACTGAGCTAAATCCCCAGCCAGGACCTCTGGAACAGTAGCCAGTGCTCTTAACCGCTGAGCCATCTCTCCAGCACTGGAGACCACTCTCTAGACTCTGTCCCACTCTTTGGGATCATTCTGAAAACTTAAAAACTGTTCTCTTTCAAAGAGCCAGGCTGTGGCATCAAACACTTTTCTATAGGTCACTTCTTGAGGCAAGAGAGAGCAAGCATGAGTAAGGAAGTCTAAGCTCAGAATGGGGCCAGGAGTGTTCCAGTCAGGCCCCCAGAGCCGCTTGCCGCTGAGGAGAGTGAACAGGGCCTTTAGCTCCATGTCATCCTTTCTGCAAGTTATAGCATGCCTGCGTCCCCATGTTTGACATAAGACCACGGCAAATAAAAGTAATTTAGCTAGTGCGAACTCTGAAACGTTAGACAGGACCAGCTCCAAGCCTGCAGTGAGACGCACAAAGATTCTTTACTCCTTACCCTGCCTTGCTGCAGAGCGCAGGATGGTCAGACCTCACCGGGAGGGTCTACCCAGCCCTGCCCAGCCTCACACTGGATTCTTGGAGTCACTTTTTTTTTTTTTTCCCCCAGTGGTGTTGGGTTGTCAGTCTCAGCAAACACTGATACCTGTTGGCAGGGAGAGTTTTGTAGGACTTGAGCTTGTTAATTTTCTGAATTGTTGAGTTCTGCCGTCCCAGCTGAGGCAGTGACCTGTGTTGATGTGTCTCTGATCAAATGCCAGTCAGTTTTGTGGCTGCGAATTTGTTCCCAGCGGTTTGGTGCTGTTAGAACAAAGCTATGGTTGTGGGTTGGTTTTGTTTTCCCCCTCCTCTTTTCTTCTCTCTTCCTTGGGTGAGCTGGAGGCCTCTGGTGGCTGTTCAAGTGTCAGGCATAGTCAGTGCAGCCAGAGCCCTAGCCCTGACCTGTTCACTGGGGGTTTTCTCCTGGATTTGCTACGTAAAGGGGAAGGCATTCTTGCTGATCCATTGCCCAGCGAGAGTCCCTTAGGCTCTGTAGATACACTTGTTTTCTTCTCAGGGAGTTCTGCTTTGGCAGGAGGCTCAACCTCAACATGAATGTCTGAACACACCCAGACGTTGGCGAGAACTGCGCTGTCAGATGACAGAGAATGGAGGCCTGGCACACTGTATACACCGAGTTAGCCAGGCCACCTCCTTTGTTTGTTTGTTTTGATTCTTTTGGTATGTTTTTTTTTTTTTTTTTGTGGTTCTTTTTTTCGGAGCTGGGGACCGAACCCAGGGCCTTGCGCTTCCTAGGTAAGCGCTCTACCACTGAGCTAAATCCCCAGCCCCTTGGTATGTTTTTAAAATTGGAGAACAGGGTTTTAAGCTTGCATAGCAGTGAGGAGGATGTAGGATCCTGTGGAATCCTTCTCCCCTGGGGCTTGGAACATGGACCCTGCTGGACTACTGTTTGGCTGGGCCCCTGGAGAAGGAAGGAACCTTCTAGATTGCATCTCAGTCACCCAAGCAAGGCGCTTAGCGCTGGTACCACCTCTCAGGCCCCACCCTTGAGATTTGGTTCTGAGGTGGGCTGGGAAAGTTGACAGTCAGAATTTTCAAGGTCCTTAGGTGTTATAGGTAAGGTCCTGGAACCAGGGAGCGACCTTTCATCTTTCATTTGTTGGTCAGTTTGTTTGTTTTGAGACAGGGCCTCAAATAGGTAAGCCTTGAACTTGACATTTAGCTTTGGGGAACCTTGAACTCCTGGCCCTCTTGTCTCCACCTCCCCTGCTGGGATTGCAGGCATGCGTTTAGTTCTTTTCCCTGAGTGTTCAGATTTCATTGAGAACCTTTTCTCTCAATTAAGTCAAGAGAAAATATGACATTGCTTCTGTTTTATCTCTCAGAGTGCTTCAAAAGACAGGTTAAGTTTGTTTCTGTTTAATCACGGGCATTTTTAGCTAGCCAGAGTGGGTAGAATAATACGAGTTTGGTCTCCTGTCACTCGGTGATCCATGTCTAGAGTTAGGGTTTAATGAGAATTGTCTGGCTTCATTCTTTTTTTTTTTTTTTTTTTTTTTTTGTTGCTGTTGCTACCGCCAAAGTACTTTGAGGAAAGTTTAGATTGTGAGTCATTTTATTTCAGCATACTTTAGAGTGTAGGAGAATCATCCGTAATCTGTTATGCAGCTATAACGCCAGAATGTCTGTTCAGTCCTCCTTCCTCTTATCCCTGCCTCCCTACTACCCCCAACATTAGAAAGGCTTATGTCATCTAAGCCATGATATCCAATATCCAAGGTTGTTAGATGTTTGAATTAGGACCCCCAACATGGCTTGTGCAGGGTTACACTTGGTCGTGGGATCTCTTACAGGGTTTGCTTTTTTGAGTATATTGCTCCTCTCCCCGCTCCTTTCCCCCTGGTCTCCTCCTCCACCTCACTATTTTTTTTTTTTTTTAATTAATTTTTTTTTTTTTTTTTTGAGATACGGTTTCTCTGCGTAGCCCTGGTATTACTGGAACTTCATTTGTAGACCAGGTTGGCCTGGTCTCAGGGATCCTCCTGTCTCTGCCTCTTGAGTGCTAGATTAAAGGCTTACACCACCGCCACTACCTGGTCTCACTCTCTCTTTTAAAGACAGCCAGCACTTGGGTCTTCAGAGTACTTTACACCTTGCTTGCTTCCTTGTGATGTCCCTGAGTTTGTCTCCATCCCCTGGAAGGGAACTATGCTCCCGGATGATCTGCTGACTTCCAGCCCCCTTCCCTGGGAACTCAGTTTGTTGAGGGAGGAACCGTGCTCCTGAAGCCTGCTCAGCTTGCCATGGTTATGCCGTGGTCAAGCCTGGTTCACAGGGATCAGCTGCCCCCTGTCCTGTGCGAACTTCCACTTGCTGAGATCCATCAAGGTCATGTTGTTTTAAAGTCTGGGATCATTTTTTCCCTCGTAGACACAAGTATCTGGACTTGTATTGAGCATGTGCTGGCTTCTCTGGGGACTTGCAAATGAGGAGTAAGAATGCAGTTAATTTTTGCAGTCTAGATGAGAATGGAGCAGGTATGTGAGTTTCTGTTTCCGTGCTTTTTATTTATTTCCCTTCTTGCCACTTTAATAGAAACGTCTCATCATCAGAAGGTTTATAAAAGAAACAGTGTACAAAATGTGCTTACTATATGCAAGGCCGGCAGCTTTGAAGACCATTTTGGTCTGTAGAGGTGGCCCCGTGGTTTAGCCAATCCAGGACTGAGTTCGGAGCAGGACTCAGAGTCTGGTGTTAGGGGTTGGCAGTGCCTGGCCATGTTGGAACCTCAGTTTTCTTGCCTGTGGGAGCAGTGCTGGAAGTGGTGCAGTGCTGCTGTTGGCCTTGGGGTCTTGGGTGTCTGAGGCATTGTTGACCCCCTACTGAGTTCAGTGGCAGCCTATCAAGTGCTGATGAATTCTGCCTTGTTCTTGAGATCTTGTTTGCTTAGGTTTTTTTTTTTTTCCCTTCCCTCTCTCCTTTCTCTTTTTCTTTTGTTAGATTGGACATGCTAAGCAAGGTCATCATAGGCACAGTGGCACTGCCATGTTGTGCCCAGAGGGACCAGTCATGCCATAGCATAGGAGAATAAAGTCCGGACTAATTCCGGGGATATGCAGCACACAGAACCCTAGAGGGCAAACAGGAGAGACACAGTAAGTGTAGGTGTGCACTCACACACATTCTCCTCCAGTCCTGGCCTTCACAGTTATTCTGTCCTGCTGCCTCCTGGTAAGATGTGATTCTTTCTGGTTTTCGTGTTTTGTTTTGTCTTGTTTTGTTTTAGAGACAGTTCTCTATATACCCTGGCTGGCCTGGAACTCACTCTGTAGACCAGGCAGGCCCGGAACTTGGAGTTCTGCCTGCCTCTGCCTCCTGAGTGCTGCCTAGAGGTGTGCACCACCATGAGTAACAATCTGACAGTTTTCCTCATGCATAATGGCCTTTTATTCCCGCCTCCCTCCCAGAGAATTTGTTTCCAGGTGTATACCGGGCAGTATATATTTAACTGGTGATTTCTTTAGGAGGAAGACAGCTCTGCCTTTTGTGTCAGAGTGCATGTGTGAGTGTGTGAGTGTGTGCAGACATTAGAGGAGGCATCGGATTTCCAGAATTGCAGTCACAGGCAGTTGGGATGCTGATAACTAAGCTCTCTGCAGGAGCAGTACTGGTTCTGGGGAGCCATCTCTCCTGCCCACCTTTGGATTAACTCTTAGGCGACAATAGTGAGTCTTCATTCCTTACCAGAATGTCACGTCAAGTTAAATTTCTTCCTTTGGATATAAAGTCATGTGAATAGACTCCTCTTTTTTTTTATTTATTTATTTTTTTATTATTAACTTGAGTATTTCTTATATACATTTCGAGTGTTATTCCCTTTCCCGGTTTCTGGGCAAACGTCCCCCTCCCCCCTCCCCTTCCTTATGGGTGTTCCCCTCCCCAACCCTCCCCCCATTGCCACCCTCCCCCCCCACAGTCTAGTTCACTGGGGGTTCAGTCTTAACAGGACCCAGGGCTTCCCCTTCCACTGGTGCTCTTACTAGGATATTCATTGCTACCTATGAGGTCGGAGTCCAGGGTCAGTCCATGTATAGTCTTTAGGTAGTGGCTTAGTCCCTGGAAGCTCTGGTTGCTTGGCATTGTTGTACATTAGACTCCTCTTAATAGCTCTGACCAAACCTTTTATATCTCTACCTTCCTCCCCATCATACATTGTAGGGTTTTTTGTTTATATTTATATTTATATTTGTTTATATATTTAGGGTTTTTTTAATTTATGTTTTTGAGACAAGGTCTCCTATGTACCTCTGACTGGCTTGGGATTCTCTATGTAGACCAGGTTGGCCTTGAACTGAGGGCTCTGCCTGCCTCTGCCTCTCTAGCGCCAGGATTAAAGCTACCGCACCTCCACACACGAGCCTTCTAAGTGTTTTAAATCTTTACGAGCTGTGACTGTGTTACTTCCTCCTCTCTCTGGGTATACATTTTAAAGATGCATGGGGACTCTGTGTAGAGACTGCGATACTATCCTTTTCTTTAAAATCTGCCCAGTAGGGTCACAGGAGTTGGGGTCCAAAGCTGTGTATGAGGGATGGGGCTTTCCTCAGTGACCTTTAAGTTTCTAATAGACCGTTGGAAAGTCTCCATCTTCTTGTTGAGGTTGAATTTTTATCAGGATGGTGGTCAAGGGAGGCCGGGAGGCAGGGAAAGCGTAGAGCAGTGGCTCTCGGACTTTTGAATGCTACCTTTAATACAGTTCCTCAAGTTGTGCTGACCCTCAACAGTGACATTACTTTTGTTGCTACTTCATAACTGTAATTTTGCTGCTGTTATGAACTATAATGTAAATAAATACTTTTGGAGCCAGAGGTTTGCCGAAGGGTTCGAGACTCACAGTTTGAGAACCTCTGGCCTAATGTGTCAGGGGAAGCATGCCTGGTGAGCATCGGGAAGACAGAAGGTGAATTAGAACTAGGAAAGCAGGCACAGCTGCAGTGAGGGAGAGCGTCTGGTTCCACTAAAGGGGAGTTCTTCCTCCCATCTCCTAGGCTTATCTTCAGGTGAATCAGCTTCACTGGGGTGGGGTGGAGGATGGGGCGTCCTGGCCAGATCTAAAGTTAGTCGGAAAAGAGGGTTGACAACCGAGTGAGTGCCCCCATGAGAGACTCCTGTTAGCAAGCTCTGGGGCATTTTCTTATTGTCCGTTGATGTAAGGGGCCCAGCCTGCTGTGGTCAGTGCCATCCCTGGGCAAGTGGTCCTGGGGTGTATAAGAAAGCAAACCAGGAGGTGCAGCCCGTGAGCAGCACTGTCCCAGTTCTTTCCTGGGTTTCCTTGGTGATGGGCTAACCTGTAAGTGTAACACACTCTTCGGCCTCTCCCAAGTGGCTAACGTTTCCTCACAGCAAGAAATCAGACCAAGTCAAGAGGAGACAACAGTGTGCAGTGTTCTAATACTTGGAGCAGATCAAATGTATTTCATTCTTTTGGTCAGGAGGCCTAAGACAGGGCAATTTCAGTGTGTTCCTTTCTGGTGCCACCGGGGTAGTAGGAGGTGAGTCCAAGCAGAACGTAGAGGAGGGATTGTGTTCATTTGCCTCCAAGGTTGCTAACCCCTTTCTAGCTAGCTAACAGGAATCTTTCCTTTTTTCCCCTTCTTTTAAAAAAATCATTATTTTATGTGTATAGTGTTTTGTCTGCATGCATGTCTGTGCACCACATGTGTGTCTGTTGCCTGTAGAGGTCAGGAGATGGTTCTGGATTCCTTGGAACAGTGGTGAGCCACCATGTGGGTGCTGAGAATCAAACCTGGGTCTTCTGGAAGCACAACCAGTGCTCTTATCTGTGAGCCACGGATCCTGCCGTCTGGTGGACTCATCATGTTAGCATCCCCCTAAATCATTGTTCTCCCTTTGACCATGTTTCCGACTGATCTTTCCATACGTTCCTTCCAGACAGGCTTCTTCTTCATCCTCCACAGTACATGAGAGACAGATGTTTCTTGTCCTCTTAAGTAAGCTAGTTATTGTTTGCCTGCTTATTCACTCGCTTATTCATTCATTCATTCATCCCTTCATTCATTCATCATTCAGCAAACTTGATAAAGTCCTTTTGGAAGTTTCCATTTTGAAAATATAAATATAAAAAGATATGACATCAGCTGCATTGTTACCACAGGGAAACTGCTCTACCTTTTTACGCATCGTTACTGAAATTATTTAACCACTGGGAGTTGGAGTTCGGAGGTAGAGCACTTGACCGTCATGCATATAAAGCCCTAGGTTCCCAAGCCGAACCCCCAAGGTTCCTGAATCCCCAAGCTCCATCCACTGTTTGGCTGCGGGTGTCTGTACTGTCTGAGTCAGCTGCTGGGTGGAGCCTCTCAGAGGACAGCATTCTCCTGTCTGCAAGCATAGAGAGTAGCATTAATGATGTGTCTCCAGTTGGGCCGGTTACTGGTTGGTCGTATAACCCTCAGTCTTTGCTCCTTTCCCCATGCTTGTATTACTTGTAGACAGGATAAATTTGGGGTTGAAAGTTTTGTGGGTGGGTTGATGTCTCCATTGCTCCACTGGGGTTAAAGGATTGTGGGTCCCGAAGGGGATAGGAACGCCACAGGAAGATCAACAGAATCAACTAACTTGAACCCTTGAGGCCCTCAGAGTCTGAACCACCAACCAAAGGACATAAATGGGCTGGACCTAGGCCTTTACGATCATGTAGCAGATGTGCAGTTTGACCTCATGTGGGTCCTGAACAACTCAAGGGGTAGGGCAGGAAGGCAGCTATCCCCAAAGCTGTTGCCTGCACATGGGATATGGGCTGCCTTGACTGGCCTCAGTGGGAGAGGAAGCTCCTAGCTTCACAGAGACTTGAAGTGCCAGGATTGGGAGGATACCCAGAGGCCCCCACCCACTCAGAGGAGAAGGGAAAGGGAAAGATTGTGGGAGGGAGGTGACTGGGAGTTTAAAAAAAAAAAAAAAACTCAGGTTCAATCCCTAGGGGTTGGGACTTCTGAAACCATGGATTCAGAAGGAAGCTCTAGAAAATTTCCTTAGAGTTTGAGAGAAAAGAACAGGGCAGACAGTCCTTTCATGGTAGCTGCTGGGAGGCAGAAGATGAGGCAGTAGCCATGCGATTTGAGTTGAGGTCCAAGAAAGTAGGCAGGTTCAGCCATAGAGATTTGTAGGCAGCTTATGCAAGGAAGAGGGGCTTCATCAGAGATAGAATGGCAGTCTCCAGACTGTCAGGGCAAGGCACATTTCCAAAGAAGAGACAGAAAGGGAAAAGGAAAGCTGGGCTCTTTCAGTCAGAAGTCAGAAGAGCAGTCAGACTCCATAATGAAGGTGTGATGTCACTGCACTGGGGGAGGGGCTCTGGGGCGAGTACATTATCTCATTAGGGGAGTAATCATTGTTCCCATCCCCATAGCTTGTCTTCCGGTGAATCAGCTTTCCTGAGGGGTGGTCTCCTGTGTGGGTGATTGACAGGCCCAGTTGGATTACTTCTCAAAGGAGTTGATATAGTATGTAATGTTTGGGACAGCTTAGAATGTCCTGTTTCCCTCCAGGGAGAGACACTCACATTCTATTCTTTGCAGCTGGAGGAGGTAGCTTTTCCTTAATGGACCACAGCACAGCCACCAGGCCTTCTCCTTTTCCTATGGTATTTTTAAATCCTAAAAGTTGGGGGCAAAGTTGACCCTTCCCTCTCTGTGTTGCCAGGGAACAGGGAAGTGTGGTTCAAAGCTCATTGTTAAGTGTCTATCCTTATGGCCTCCAAGCCTGCTAATGCCTGTCCAGCTACCTAACATGGTGTGAGAGCTGCTGTCATTCCTGTCCTCTGAGCCCTACCTACAGGACCTTTTAGCTAGTGAAACCTCTCCAGAAAGCCCCTTGTTGATTATTTGAATATTCCACCCTCTTTGTTATCTGTTGTTTTCTGGCTCTTCGTGGGCGGTGCACGCATGTTCTGCAGGCCCCACAGTGACTTCCCAGGAAGATTCTGATGTTCTTTGTGTGTGTGTGTGTGTGTGTGTGTGTGTGTGTGTGTGTGTGTGTGGTGTCGCAACACCCCTGGTAAACTTGCTTCTTCTATCCATCAGCATCAAACCAAGGCTATCTCAATGCAAATGTTTCTTCCTCAGCACACTACCGAGAGACTCTCAGACCTTCCCTGTCTAGCTGCAAATGCCTTGGGGTTTGTTTCCATTTCAGTTGCAGGGTAGCCCTGAAAGGAAGGGCTAGGGTTTGCTTCTTTCGAAGGAAGCCAGACGTACTGAGATTAATCCATATTCTTGTTAGCTCTCCTGTGCTGGGGACGGAGCCCACACGCCTGGTTCCCACTGTATTTGCTCTGCTGCCCTGCCATGCTCACCCTTACTGTTTGCTCTGTCAGATAATCCCTGCTCATCTAAGTGCTTTTAAATGCTGGCAAGATGGCGGGGAGTTGTAGCCTTCATGGAAAATTCCACTGCCTTCCCAACACTGCTTTTTATACTTGAAACAGAAACTTTTAAAATTCTTTAAGGTTGGCCAGGCTCAGGTGGTGCACACCCATAATCACAGCGCCCAGGAGGTGCGGGCTGGAAGATCAATAGCGGGAGAACAGCCTCTGGTGCTCCGTGAGAACAGCCTAGACTAGTGAGACCCCCGCTTGAAACTGAACAGAGCCCCCAAAGCACAGTTGTGGTGTGTGTGCTGCTACTGTAACGCTCATCTCGACTGCGCTGTGTTTGTGGATAGGGTCTGACTTCGTCAGTTTTAATTTATTTGCTATTTCTCTCAGTGCATAATAAATGCCTTGACTAGTCAGCCCTTTGGGTTTTCTCCCACACTGGTCTGTTTCAGGCCATCAGTATGTAGTCAAGTCGTGCCTTCATGATGAGAGGCCATTAGTATCGTATACTGATGGTGATGTTGAAGATTCTATGGAAAGCAGGTGTGATTCTTGTTGTCGGAGCCAACACTCCAAGGAGATAGAATATAGAATAAAAATGGAGCTGAGGAGCCATGATGGTGGGCAAGTTAATGTTCCAGGGGAGGAAACACTCCGGCAAGTTGTAAACAGACAGTCTTAGGTGCCCCGGGATAGGAGCTGATAGCACGGCTGTTGTAAAAAAGGCAAATGCTGCTGATGTAAGCAAGCTAGCCAAGTATTGCTCTGCCACAGCGATGAGCCTTCTGCTGCTATTTTTAGTGCATTGTTGGCTTCTGTTCAAGTGTTTCATGGTCCAAGATGGCATCAGCCACCACAGAGATAAGGGGAGGACAAATAGGGTCCTGTGGGGTCAAGTGTCAGGGGCTCTCCCTATAATGTCGATTTTTTTTTAAAATTTCATTGGCTATCCTCTACTCACATGATCTCCTCTAGCTACAAGGAAGACTGGGAAATGTAGTTTTGGTATAAGGCCCCCCCCCCCCCCCCCAATCACTAAGCCATATGGACCGTTTGCTGAGACTCAAGTTACTGGACAAGAGGTTATGCTGGAACAGTGTCCGTAAAAGGAAGGAGAGAGGTGGTGGCTGGAAGGTTCTGTAAATGGTAGTGGGAACCTAGTGGAAGGGTGTGGGTACAAGGACAGCTTAAAGTCACCAATCCAGTCTTCTTTTAAAAATGGTCCAGTTAACTAGAGTTTCGCTTGAAGCTATTCCAGTTAAATTGCCTTGAATATCGTCAAAAGCAGTAGCTTAGTAGAGGTGAAGATGGTATGAGTGCCAAGATGGATAAGAGAAAAACAAGAAAGTATATCGTTGAAGATAGTCCTGCCTAAAGTTGTTCTTTTAATAATAACTTGATGGTTTGCTTTGTAAGATTACAGGCAGTTCCAGGAACAGAGCAAAGCCTTTGATTTTGAGCTAGCTCTCCCGCCTGGGCTTGTTTGAGTACCTGTGCCTTGAACTCAGCAGGAGGCAGTAAATACAGGCAAAGCTGGCTGCTCCCACTTCTGTCCCTTAACAGCTCCTAGGGTGTTCGAGGTCTCCTCTGGACCCTCCTCTAGTCCCGCTTTCCCCTCCACTTACTGGATCTCTTTGAAGTGTCTCTTGGAAGGCACGACTGACCTCCTCCAGGGACAAGACCTATAAGTGATTTAACTAATGTCATTAGCTGGAAGACACCCAGGAAGCAGACCCTTTGTATATGCTGTCTTAGAAAGAAAGGTCAAATCCTGTGAGCACTGACTCCAAGCTGCCTGGCACAGAGCCAGGGCCTAGAGCCTCCCCCTCCCCCTCCCCCGCCCCCAGCAGTGCTGGTGTAAGTCCTGGGATGCTAGATGAATCAGCTGTGGATGATGTCATGTAAGTCGATAGTGTTTGTGTTAAGCTCTGAAGACCTCAAAGAACACACAAAGTAAAAATTAACTCTGTATCTGCAGAGGAAAGTAGTCTCCCTTCATTTTCGTGCTGTACCTGCTTGTGGGCTGTTAGACGCTGGATGACCGCTAACTGGGTGCTCTCCCAGACTGTCCCCAGAATGGGGGCAGAAGATGAGCAGGTAAATGCTAAATAACACTTCAATTACGTGGGCCTGACAGGTAGAAGTTGGTGGATGCAGTGAAGAACATTAGAGCATGATGCAGTAGAATGGGGCAGGAAGGCGAGAGTGCAGGAGGCTTCTCAGAGGAACTGGCTGGGCACACCTTGGATGGCAAGAGGGATAAAGCCCTCCAAAGGCACTGAGGTGGTGACAGTTGCGAATGTCCAAAGAGCAGCAAGAAGGCTTCAGGAAGCGTACTAGAAGCAGAACTGGACATTTAAAGGGACAGGAGTAGAGCATTACCTTTAAGGCTTCTGAGTGGTGACAGTTATTCTGGCCTGTTTCAAGATCAGAATCTGTGGGTGCAGGTATGTGCACACATTTGGGCGGGGAGGTAGGGTAGGAATTTGGCAATGTTCGGTTTGAGATAGGATTCTTATTGTTAGAAACAGGGTCTCACTATGTAGCCCTAGCTAGACCCCGACTCACGGAAATCCACCTGCCTCAGCATCCCACATGCTGGGATTAAAGGTTTGTATTACAGAGCATCAGTGCTTACGTCTGCCTGCCCATCTCCTTTCTGAGATACTGTAGAGCCCTCAGGTTGACTGTTTGATACATGACCTTGAAGCTCAGTGAGAAGTTGGGACAGGTGTGAGGTAATGCAGAGGCAGTGGAGGAAAAGTGATTAGTGCGCAGGTAACGGAACCAAGAATTCCTAGATCGCTCAGTTCTCAGTCAGGAAGAAGGCAGACCTCCGTTTTAGCTCTTTGTCTTCTTCAGTAAGGATGCAACTTCTGAATGTGTTTGGTGTAGCCCTGCATCTTCTGTATGATGAGAGAGTGCACTCCAGGACACATCCATTTAGCATCCCATTTAGCAAAGTCCCCTACCCCAAGACTTCAGTGAGTTCCCTGCCATCTGGTCCCTGGCCAGAGAAGGATTTTTCTTGTATATGTGTCTCCATAGCAACGAGTGTGCAGTTGATATGGAAAGTAAGCAGTTGCCTTAGCAACGGAGTTACTGATGTGGCGGCTCCCTTGCTTTCCTGGAGTGGAGGGTAAGCTGACCAAACTAGTTCAAATGCATTATGAAGGGCTACACACACAGGCTGGCCCTGCTGGTGTAAAACTAGCCTGGCTTTAAAAGAGATTGCAGCCCTTCCCCCTTCCAGAGGAAGGCCGCTCGGTGATAATAAATCAGACAAAAATAGTAGCCGTCAGTTGAAATAGATTATAAGAGGGTTTTCCTAGAGGAGTGGTTTTGTTTGGTTTGACAAAATGCTATAGTCAGAGAGTATTTGGTTACAAGGAAAGGAAAGCCACCTCGGTTGGCTTAAGTAAAGGAACATCTATCTCAGGGATATAATAAGCAGCCCGATAGGCCAGAGCCCAAGGGCAACACAGCTTACCTCAGGTCTTCTGTGGCTGGAACCGGTCCTGTCATGCGACCACGTGGACACCGGCACTGCTTTCCTCTGGGGATCTGGTCTGGCTTCCTGGCTTTTTCCACATGGCTCTCAGTGTCTGCCGACTCCCCACCCATGTGTTGCTGTACTGGAATGTGTGTATTTGCATCCGTGATGAGTGATCCAGCCCACCCTCAGCATTGTGTGGTGTGTTTGACATCATCTTTCGAGATGAGTCAGGTGTTCAGCCCTGGGCAGAGCAGGGCTGAGGACTCAGGATAGGACTTCAGAAGGCTGCCTTTTTGGGGCTCTATAGAGTGAGCTCTAACCTCAAAATACCCTTGTAATAAAATACTTCTGTTTCCCATCTTCAGAAACCATTTCATTACTGGAAATAAAAACACTAGAAGCCTGACATGGTGACACACATCTGAATGTCATTCTTGAATTCTAGAGACTAAAATAGGAGATGTCAGGTTCAGCACCAGCTTGGGCTACACAGTAAGACCTTATTTCCAAAGCAAGCAGGCAAGCAAACAGTACAACACTCACTTTTGAGGGGTTGGTGGTAAGGGCTATTGGAGGTAGTGAATTTCAGCACACGGAGCAACTTTGGAACTGTCCCAAGAACCCCTTCTGCTTCTTTACAATGTAGCGATAGTTAGATTTAATACTCAGTTTAACAGGACTGAGAATCACCTGGAAACAGAGTCTCAGTGGGAGACTCTCTAGATCAGGTTGTCCTATGGGCATTGTGTGGGAATTGTATTGATTATACTTACCCACTATGGGTGGCACCATTCCCTGGGCTAAGACAGAATTTCTTGGTTAGATTAAAAAGGAGAAAGCTAGCTGAACACTAAGCGTTCTCTCTGTCCTCTTGACTGTGGATGTGACGAGATGCCTCAAGTTCCTGCCACGTGACTTCCTTGGAATGGTGGACTCTGACCTGCAATTGTGAGCTGAAGTAAAACCTACCTTTCTCCTAGTTGCTTTTGTTCATCCATAAAGGAGACTGTGTTGCATGCTTGTGATGCCTTCACCTTTCTCTCATTTCCATAGACTGCAGTGGCTGCCCCCTAACTACTGCAACATTCTTTGGTGTCTCCTTCCTGCCAGCTGCCCTCAAATGGCCTATGGTCACGGGGTTGAGCGAACTCAAGGCCCCTGATGTAGGCAGGAATAAATGCCAGCTGTCTAACACACATTGTCCTAATTTTCCAGATCAAGAGATTGAGCAATTCACCACTGTGTACCAGCCCATGTCATCATACTATTTTTCAAAATGGGGAGAAATGTGATAGATTATTCTCTGCCAGGAACTAGTGTTACAAAAACTTCACAGAACTCAGGTAGTCAAGACTGGGTGAAAATTAAAACAGACCAGGAAGGCATTGGGTGACTGCCAAGGGGTTGGCCAGTGGCCAGAGTTACATGGGCTGAAGCTTTGACAGAGCAAATGGCCCACGCTGGATAGTGGTGCCACTCGAGGGGCCCGAGGAGAAGAAACGATTGTATTAGCTGCTGTCGGAAGGAGGGCGCTGCAGGCCATCAGCGTTGGCTGGGACACAGAGGTGGGAATGACACTGAGTGTGAAAATTGGGATCAGAACTTTCCACAGGGGTCTGCTGGGGCTCTGTGGAACGGTGAGAACCATTTGTATCCAGGGTCTTACAGCTTCACAACTGTAAATTAGATAGCACAAGCTTTTACACGGTGGAATTAGAGGTTCAGAGAGCATCGGTGACTCGCTGAGAGTCTGGGCTACCTTCTGAGACTTTCTTCAGTATTGAGGCAGATGGCTCCTGTGACTGGGAGAGACAAGTGGGTTTGGGAAAGGGGCCAAGGTGTACTGCAGCTTCTTGAGTGCTGTGCTGAGGGGCTGGGACTCTGTCCTGAAGGCAGTAGGGCTGAGGGCCTGGCTCAAAGCTTGAAGTGTCCTGAAGGCCGTAGAGAACCAGTAGCTGTTCTTGAGCCCAGTTCCTGGTACCTACCTCTTCTTTTTTTTTTTTCTATTCTTTTTTTTTTTTTTTTTCTTTTCCGGAGCTGGGGATCGAACCCAGGGCCTTGCGCTTGCTAGGCAAGCGCTCTACCACTGAGCCAAATCCCCAACCCCCGTACTTACCTCTTCTACATCAAGAATTGTTTGTTGCCCAGAAATTCATGGAAAGACCATAGCGGATACTCAATGCTTTCCATAGGGTTCACTGATGTAGACCAGATTTCTTTTCTTTCCTTTTTTTGTAATTTATTTTTCTTTTATTGAAAATGGATTTTTCTCCCACACAACACTTCCTGATCAGTCTCCTCTCCTGCTTCCACTCCCCTAGTTTCTCCCTACCTTCCCGCCCATCTGGATCCACCCCCTTTTGTCTTTCAGTGGAAAACAAACATGCCTCCAGGGGATAATAAAATGAAATGTAATAAGATAAAACAAGAACTAACAAATCAAGACTGGACAAAGCAAGCAAACAGAAGGGAGCCCAAGAAAATGCACAAGAAACAGAGGCCCACTCTTTGACACATTCAGGAATCCCACAAGAACACCAAAATGGAAGCCGTAATGGACACAAAGGCCCACCTCCTCTTCTACAGGGTTCCCTGATCTCTGATGGCGACATCACATTTTAGGCTGAGTGTGTGGACCAGATTTCTTTTCAAACAAGGAAAGGTTAGGGAGTGGTACTATTAGAAGGTGTGGCCTTGTTGGAGTAGGTGTGTCCCTGCGGTTGTGGCCTCTAAGACCTTCACTCTATCTGCCGGCAGTGTTCTGCTGGCAGCCTTCAGATGGAGATGTAGAACTCTCAGCTCCTCCTGTGCCATACCTGCCTGGATGCTGTGAACCTCTGAACCTGTACTCCAGTCCCAATTAAATGTTGCCTTTATAAGACTTGCATTGGTCATGGTATCTGTTCACTGCAGTAAAACCCTGACTAAGTCATAAACTATCAAACTATCTCTCGATGTTTGAGTCATCTACCTACTCTTTCCGGTCTCCCCTTGTGCTCATCACAAAGCCACCAGGACAGTTCATCACACAGCCCTTTTTGCTCTCTGTTGCCTGGAGCGATGTGTCGTGCAGTACGTCTCAGATTACCAGCTCTAAGAATAACAGTTATTCTAAGGCAGATTTCACAGGCTTATTAAGAACCCCTGGAGCTGTTGCATGGGAATTGAATTGGGCATATTCTCTCTCTCTCTCTCTCTCTCTCTCTCTCTCTCTCTCTCTCTCTCTCTCTCTGTGTGTGTGTGTGTGTGTGTGTGTGTGTGTGTGTGTGTGTGTGCACCCAAGCTTGATATCACTGTCCTTTTAATCACTGCTCTTGTGTTTTGAGACAAGGCATCTCTGTCTGGAGCTTGCTGGTTCATCCTGACCCAAGAGCCCCAGGAACCCTCTTGTCTCTGCCTCCCCAGTTTAGGGAATTATAGCCACATGTCACCATATGTGCTTTTATCATGGGTCCTGCAGATCCGAACTTGGGTCCTCACACTTGTGCATGAAGCAAATCCACAGCCCTGGATATTGGATTTTAAAAGCTTCTCACATGATTATGCTGAAATGGATACGGCAAGGGGAAAGCTCAGGGGTTCCTGAGTTCTGTCTTTCCATTTTAATTAGGTAAGATTTTAGTGTTGTCCAGTGAGCTGTATTGTACAGTGAAACTCTACTAAAGGATTAACGTAACTATCATCAGCTATAACCTATTTCACTTTATTCTGATCCCCCCACTTCTAATCCTCATAGTGAGATAATTTATAGCAAATCTTATCTCTCTTGCAAGAGGACTAAAAGACACACATAGCCACAAACCCATGTAGTTATAACACTGTCTCCCATTCCTGTCTTTCATACACAACCGTAGTGTTGGGATGTACCTGATGGTCCATCCAACAGCTCACCCGTTCAGACAGGGCCCAGTCATCCGATCTCACTGCTGGGTCTCCCAGGGTCCTTCCCTGACTAACTAGGAAGGAGAGGACCTTGTGCTATATGCATACGCTTCGTTCTCCTTCGTGTGTCTTTCCATGGAATTGTCACGTGTACTCTGTTGTTGTAAGTGGTTTATCTTGTCTGCTCTGACCTCTGAGACACCCCAGCCTGTGTGCTTCTTTGTTTCATTGATTACCCAGAATGTTCTGGAACATTAGTCTTTGCCTGTGAATTGGCACTGTGCTCCTGGTGAAATGCACCCAGATCCTTCCTGTGACATGGGACCTGCTTCTTCCTTCTAGTATTGGGTAGAGAATTCTAACCTTCCGTAGAAGGGATGGCAACGGTGACCCGTGGAGGTGTGGCTTTTATTGTTGTTGTTTGTTTGCTTGTTTGTTTTTTAACTTTACCTAAGTATCTGTTTTGAAGTCTGTGTTCATTAGTTTTAGTTTGTGGGTTATTTTTAAGGATTTCCTCCATCTGTAGAGATGAATTTGATAAGGTTCCTCCCAGAAATATGATTCACAAGTAAGAGAGTACTGGCGTCATTCCTGAGTGGTCCGTGAAACTTCTTAGAACTCATTCATTTAACTCATTAGCATAGGCTTGTGTCAGACAAGGAAAGGAAATTCCAGCCTAGTAGGGGAGGTGAACTTGCAAAGCTGTGGCTGTATGAGGTTGCATAGACCCTTGCTCCTTGGGTCGTCTGAAAGAGGGTGAAGGAGTGACTGCAGCTCCTTGGTTTTTATGCAGACTGATAATGGGGAAGGCAGAGGTGGCTCACAGTGTACTGGCCTGGGTATTAGAGAGTGGGGTATTAGAGACTGATAATGGGGAAGGCAGAGGTGGCTCACAGTGTACTTCCTGGATATTAGAGACTGGGGTTCTAGAGCTGACTTAGTTGGAGAGGCTCTGTGATCTTGGGCGATCTCTGTTCCTCTCCCACCACAGACAGCTCCATGCATTTCATGCTTCCTCAGTGTTTACTTAGTGACTGGTCAGCAGAGCTGGTACACCTATCCCAGGCTTCCAGACCCACAAAGAGAGCTATCACCTTCCCTGTGTATGCCTCGGAGAGACACATGGGGTGAGTCCTGGACTCCCGTCAACGTCGGCCAATGTTGGCCAACTGCAGGCAGTCGTCACTGGAACCTGGGAATCAGTGTTTGATTTCTGAAACAATTGAGGCCAGAGCTGGGGCCAAGTCCTTTCTTTGCTGGGTTAAGTCTGCTGAAGACCCCTCCCCACAGGAGCAAAGTGACTGGGTTGTGCGTGGCCTTCCAAGGCCTTTCCTGCAAAGACATCCTAGGGGACGACGCAGCTAGGGAGTCACTTGATGCGATTCATCAAGACCCTGTGTGTCCTTGGGGCCTTTCTCATCTCCTCTGTCATCCAGTCAGCTGGTGGGAGCCAGCTCTTCCGAACATGAAGTCTTAAGGGACCCCGGGCTTAGATAAGGACAGTGACGTCAAGTGTCCTCTGGACCTACTGAGGTTCTAAGACCAGCTGTCACCATGCAGGCCTCACAGAGCACACACATCTGGCCAGATGTTGTAGTCTGGCACATGGACCAAGGGCTCTGGTTTTTGTTCTTTCTGCCTGCTCTGCTTTCTCTGTCTCTACATTTCCTAATGATACCTCTCTTCTCACAGGTCTAAGAGAACACTAGGTGAAGCTGGGCCTCTGCTTGTCCCTGGTCTACACAGGTCCGACCTCTGATCTGTCTCTTTTGACTTTTGGTTGTTGGTAGCTGTCACTCTGTCCTCTCTGGCCCTGGGGACAAGCTGCGGTCTCTACAGCTGTGATTGGTTGCCAAAAAGCTACTGTGTTACCTACCCTGAATTTTTTTTTTTTATTATTATTAACTTGAGTATTTCTTGTATACATTTCCAGTGTTATTCCCTTTCCCGGTTTCCGGGCAAACATCCCCCTCCCCCCTCCCCTTCTTTATGGGTGTTCCCCTCCCCATCCTCCCCCCCATTGCCGCCCTCCCCCCAACAATCTAGTTCACTGGGGGTTCAGTCTTAGCAGGACCCAGGGCTTCCCCTTCCACTGGTGCTCTTATTAGGATATTCATTGCTACCTATGAGGTTAGAGTCCAGGGTCAGTCCATGTTTAGTCTTTAGGTAGTGGCTTAGTCCCTGGAAGCTCTGGTTGCTTGGCATTGTTGTACCCTACCCTGAATTTTATGAAGACAATCCTGCCTGACTTCCTCCTTCCCGTGTGCAATGTTTAGTTGTGCTATTTCTTAGTCCTGTGGGAGAGGGTGAGGCTTGTTGGGGAAGCTCCACAAATTACCCGGCCATAGCAGATCATTGGTCTGTTTGTCTTCAACATTTTGGAGACAGCCATGCAGGATGGCAAATCCCGCACTCAGACAGGAGCTCACACTTGGTCTCACTGTTGGATTTCCCAGGGTGTTTTGTATTGTTTTCCCAAGTGGGACTTAAAAGGTAAGTTGAGTTCTTCAGCGACTGCTCTGCTTTTTGTGAGTGTGACCTTCTTTGGAAGTAGGTCTTTGAAGATATAATCGTGCTTAAAGTGGATTGGGATGGTCCCTATTTATATATAGGGGAGAGTCATCCCCCCTCCCCTCCACCCCCACACACAGGAAGAATGCCATGTAAGGTTGGGGCAAGATTCTAGAACTATCAGAAAATACACTTCGAAGTGGCCTTAATACCCAGCCTTGGCCGTGCTTTGTGACTGGGGCCCTAGGAAGCAGATGCAGTAGTGAAAGAAGGAGCAAGAGTACAGGTGCCTTCCTGTGCAAACCTGGCAGCTCAGAGAACCCCCCTCCTCCAGCCCGGGGAGAGGCCCTTGAACTTGAGTCCGCCCAGGTGGGGCTGACTGTGTGCTTCATAGGAGATGAGACTGAGGCTGTGTTTGTAGCTATGCAGCCGGGCTGTTGGTAGATTTGGGTCTGAACTGTGGTCGGTTTCCTGAGCTTAGGACCTTGTGTGGCTTCTGCCTCACCCATCTATCCAAGGGAGGTCATTAGGAACATGAATATGTTTGCACTGAAAAGGAAGAGGCCAGCCTGGGGTGGGGGTGGGGGTGGAGGACAGAGGCTTGGGTGTTTCTCTCACGGTCCACAGGCACTGATGCCCAGTAGGGAGGTCCGAGGTGGCCTGGGCATGGAGCTCTGCCTGGGACCCTTGTTGATAGGCCAGGCACTCCCAAACTGCCCTTTCATTAAGGTCAGTGACTCCACCAGGGTGCGAGCGAGCTTTCTTCATCACTCCTTCCTCCTCTTCCTCCTCTTCCTTTCTTCCCCCCAAATGAAAGCATTTTTAGAAGACTTTTTCCCTATCGGGATGATAGTAGGGGGCGTGGCTTGGACTTTTGTTTGGTTTCCAGATTTGAAAAGGAATTGTCCTGTTTAAAACACTGACAACACCCTGCCGAAGTCCACCGAAGTTTTGGGACCGGATGTACTTACTACTCCCTGGCTTTGACCTCTGTAGATCGCTAGTGCCGAGTGCCCAGCTTGCAGGTCACCTGTCTCCTCTGGCCTGCCTCTGCTGTCCTGAGGGTTGGCTCACTGGGCCTGGAGGGTGGCCTTTGCCTCCTGGATACTGGAGACTTGGTTAGCACTCCAGGACACACTCACTGTCTAGCATCTTTAAGGAGGTAAATGCCATAAAGGTGCCTTGTGTGGAGTCAGGGCAGCTCTGGTTTGTGGATCGTCATCCACAGAGGTCTTTCGGGTGGGAACATAAAGTCACGAGATTCAGCATGCTTAACGGTGAAAGCCGGAGTCAGATGGACTCTTGGTACGGAGTGGAGGGCCTGGCCGGAGTCCTCTGGAGTTTTGAATGTATTGACTCTTTTGTTCTTGTTGATACAATGTTTGCATGACCTCAGTTTACTGAGCATCTGAAGGCACTTTTGTTGAGTTTAGTAATAGCTTGTTATTTCTGAGAGGCACTTGTGTTCTGGACCCAGGCTGCTTTTGGAGGATGGGGCTCACTTCTGCCTTCAGACAGAAGGTCCAGGCAGTGCTGGCGCTGGGAAGCTGAGTAGTTAGGTCTCAAACCAGGGACAAAGGACTAACTGAGGTGCCTATTAACATATCAAAGCCGAAATTGCCAGCCAGCTACTCCCAGCATCCCTCAGTCCCTGGGCCCATATATAATGAAGCCATTTTGGTTACACCAGTCTCTTCGCCCAGGCCTCTCCTCTTGGTCAGAGGCTCCTCTCTTGCTCTCCCTACCCCTCTGCTCACATGGCCCTGTGGAGTTTGGTCCTGTTCACTCTGGACTCTTCCAGATGCCTCTGGCTGCTTTCTCCCCCATATCTATGATGATGATGATGATACCACCATACCTAGAAGCAGGCATGTTCTTTTTCCCCACTCATGACCCCTTTCTCTTACATCTTTTACTCAGTGGTGGAGATGTGCCCAAAGAGACTGAGTTAAGTAGATACAGTTTCTTACCGCCCTCTCTGGCAGGCTGAACCTATTATTCACCTTTGGGGGGCTAGAGAGAGAACTTTCTGGAAGCAGTGGTTACTTGAGCTCACCTCTTCTGAGGCTTTCTGAAGTCATAAGTACAGGGACTATTGAGTGAAGCTGGGCTCCCAGCCTCTGGACTAGCCTGTGAGAGCATCTCCTTCCCCAGTGGGCTGGGGGCCTGGGACTCAGGTGGTTTGTGGGGATTTGGTGGTAGGAACTGATTCAATTACTGAGGTGCTTCTTTGGACCATTTTTATTTTCTTTAATACCTGGTATTTTATTTTGCTAGGCTTTTCCCCCTAGAATGAAGACACATTCAATAATAAGAATTCTCTACCACCTAATACAAAATGATACTGCTTGTCAGTTTGAAGAAAAAGCAAATTGTCTGCTTGGTGTTTTGGGATTTCCTCTTTTTTTTCTCTCTCTTAAAAAGGGGGGGGGGCAGCTTAGAGAAAATCCTTGAACATAGTCTCCTGATTGAAAAACGTATGAGTGGGTTTCACTGCTCCGTCATTTTCTTAAAGAAACAGTTCTCCTCATTTATAGTACATTTCTGTCTATCTCAGTTTTGAGAAAGCATTGCCAGAACAGACTTTTTTTTTTAACGTTTCAAAATTGGGGGTTAAAAAAAAAAGCCCTCACAAATGAGGCAGACATTGGAGACAAAGACACAGGTCTAAGACTTTATTTAGCTCCTCGGTGACTGAGTGTCCTTAAGCATGATGCTTGTTTTGAATTTCCATCTGTGATGTGGGATTAATGATGCCTGTCACGAAGTTGTTTAAAAAATGATGTGATAGTACAGTCCTTTACTGCTGTGGGCACTGTGAATGCCATGCTGATGGCTTTTTTGTGTTGGTTCTGTGGACCAAATTATGCCCCTCCAAAAAGTATAGGGAGAGGCCTGACCTCTACTGTATGTTTGAGGCGGGACTTTTAGAGGTGAGGTCAGATGTGGCAACAAGAACGGTTGTGATCGGACTGGATTGGTGGCTTTGCAACAGGTGAGAGAGATAAGGTTGGTTTCCTTATAAAAAGAGGAAGAGAGAGACTTCCTCTCACCTGCATGGTCACATGCACTACACGGGATACAGGCCGTGTGGGACTGAAGGGTAACAACCTTAGTGCCAAGGAGAGAGGTCTTACCACCGAGTAGCTCTGCTAGCCGGACTTGAGCTTCCAGGCCCGTGAGAAGTGTCTGTTGTGTGAGCCACCCACTCAGTCTGTGGCGTTTGGTTGTGGCGGCCTGAACAGAGCAATGCAACTGCATGGCTCCTGCTCACCTTCGCCCTAATTAGAGGCCACTCCCTTGAGGTGACTGCTCACCAGGGCTGCTGCATTCCACCCAGGAGCAGCTGACTCGATGCCTCAGGGATGCCTTCTGTTTCTCTCCAGTGGCCTCAGTGAGTGTCACTTTGACAGGAAATAACTAAAACATAATTCTGGGGTCGGTTACTCCACTCCGACCACTCTGCATTTGGAGAGCTGAATGTTTGGGTGCCCAGGGTGTTGCATGTGAGCCTATACCCATGGGCTTGCTGAGAGGGGAGAGTGACGGAAGATCTGGTTCTCAGTGTTGGATGTCCAAACCTCTCTGTGTGTACACCGTGGCTTCTCTCCACGGTGAGCTACTGAACTTGTTATTTTTGAGGTGTTTGTCCCTCTTTTCCCTCAGGTACAAGCTGAGTTTGAGACCCAGAGAGAACATTAGCCATGTCCTGGTTTCCTTTGGACTCAGCCTTTGTTATTCAGAGAGAAATTTGACACACACATGCACACACAAGTATGCACATATGCATACATCATTAATAGTTTGAACATTACCAGCTGTGAGGTGTCTAACTTAACTTCCAGGTGATAGGATTATAGCTTTTAGACCAAGAATCCTGTATATAAACATTGACAGTATCCCTAGTAGCATGTTTATAGCACACACACACGTGTGTGTGTGTGTGTGTGTGTGCATGCGTGTGCATGTGTTATTCACCTTACTCCTGTTTGAGAAGGTCCCTGTTGTCTGTCTGTTGTGCTGTGTCAGATAGTGTAGCTGGCTCTCTGGTGTTCGGGGGTTCTCTTGTCCCTGCCTCCCATGGCCCTACAGGAGCACTGTGATTACAGATGATCACACTACACTACAGATCTGGCTTTTACGTGGGCTTTTGAACTTGGGTCCTCATACCCGCACAGTAAGTGCTCTTACCCCTTGGGCCGTCTCCCTAGCTCTCTTCTCTTAGTACGGATTCCCACAAGACATAAGACACGCTGCAAGTAGGACATTGAAGACAGACAGACCCACCGACACAAGGAAACATCATGTCTCTCAGAGGGCCACCAGGAATTAGGGATTACACAGAAAGACGGTCCCTAGAGCCTTCAGGAGCAAGACTCTGAGGGCTTCCTGATTTCAGGTTTCTAGCCTGTGAGAAAGCAAACGTCTGTTTTAAACCACTGAGTTAGCGCTAATCTGTTAACAAAGTCTACAAAATTCAGACACTCAAACTCGTATTCTTGCTTAAAACACAGCATTCTCTTTACTGAGGCTCACTTCACTCCACCTTTTCCGGAGAAGCCCGGCGAGTCCGATGGCTGTGCCACACGCTGTGGAAGGAACAGGGCATTTCTCTTGTGTTAGTCAAAATTTAGACATTGATAAAAAAGGCTGCTTTTCCAATTAATAGACGAAAGCATATGAATCACTTTGTGCTTTTGTGAGACATATGTTTAGCTCTGACTCCCTGAGGTCTTACTGAAATCATTGGGAACCTGGCCTCTGCAGTGTAATTCACAGATGGTGGGGACCCGAGCCAAAACCGAGGACGAGGGGAGAAAGGCTCAGCCCAACACACTGGGCTTACTTGAGTGTTTTCAGCAATAGGGTGTCGAGGGGACATTTGGATGGCACTGTTAGGCCACCCACCCCGACTTCTCCTCTGCTAGACCCAGCAGGCACCGTCTTTTCCCATGGCAGACTGTTTAGAGATGGTACCTTGTTCAAGGTGACCTCTAAGATTTTGCTCGTTTTCTCTGCAGCAAATACCAACATTTTGTCAAGCATTTTTTATGTTTTTTTAATGATCTCAGCTTCTCACAAAGTGGGTGCTTCCTGTCCCACTTTATCCACAGAGACTGATGGGTAATCTGTCACATGGCAACTGAACCCAACCCCTTCAAAAGCTCAGTATGCCACCAGTCCAACCCCAGGACAGTGGCTGGGTCTCAAAATGCAGATGGACGTACATGCCTCCTAGAGAAATAATCGGTGGGAGAGGAAAGGGAAAAGCTTGAGACAACGTGGGGAAGATGGAAGGTACTCGGTTGGGAATGGCTTGATTGACATCCAGGCCTACCAAGTTAAGAGTATGACCAGAAGGGGAAGGTGGCAGGGTGCCGGTTAGGCTGTAAGGAAGCCTATGACTGGTTAGAGTTCTGCTGTGGCCAGAGATTCCACAAAGGGTGATGTGGGTTGATTGATTTAGGAGCAGTGGGGAGGGGCAGGTGGTTTCAACTTGCCATTATAGAGGTTGACGTCCCAGGCGCCATTGGTTGGGTGGGCAGACAGGGAAAGGAACAATGTGGGACCAAGTCTTCTGGTGTGGGTGAGAGTGTGGGCACACCATGGTGGGGAGCAGTGAGAGAGTTTGTTTGGGGGGCTCCAGGGAAAGGGGTGAGTGTGTGTGTGTGTGTGTGTGTGTGTCCTGGTTGTGGTAGAACACGCCAGGTTGGGAACAACGGAGGATCATGTGAAAGCCTGGGTAGAGCTGGCCTGACTTTCATTTAAGCACACGTTTTCCAGACGGCAGATGCCAGGATGGATGCTTGGACTTGGCCGCACACATCACGTGGTTGGGGTGTGGCGCAGTGGTAGAGTGTGTTGGGGAGAACTGTCTGGTCATGTGCTAGATGTTGGAGATGCTTCAGGAAACTAAAAGCAAATGTGTTCCCCACATGGCTGTAGGCCCTCATCAGTCACCTTAGGATCAGATAGTGAGAGTGGTGACTATGGTAAGCAGTAGTGGTTCAGATGCCTCTGTGGGGCGTCTCGGAGGAAGAGGACTTTGTCCTGTGGCCACCAAGTTTGACTCCAGTCTGGGCATCTGGGAGAAACTGGGTGACACTGAAAGTGGTCGGAGGATAATGGTGGCCTGTGGTCTGGGGGCTGAGGATGCTACTGTAGGCTCCCTGAGGAAGACAGAGGTCCCATGTGCAACCTTGGAGAGCACATGACCACCCTGCTGTTCACAGGAGAGGATAGTGAAGCTTGCAGTCTGAGTCACCTTAGCATTGGCACCACACGGGACAGATGTTTGGATCCCTGGGACGTCCTGTCGCCACGGAGCTGTCAGGGAAGTTGACAGCTTCCTGGCTCCAATGTGAATAAGGATTTGAGGCTGTTATTCAGTTTCCCAATTTTCCGCTGTTGTAGCAAATACCTAAGGTAAGCTGTACTTGGATTCATAGTTTTGGGGGTCTTAGTCCAAAACTTAGCCTTACTTTGGTCTGCCCTGAGGTAGCGTACCACAGCAGGAATGTGTTCTGAGCAAGGCTTCACTTGGCTGTGAAGTGATGCTGAGAGAAAAAAAGAGGGAGGGAGTGTCACTGCCCCATTCAAGGACATGACCCCAGTCACCTGACCTCTTCCCAGGCACAGCCTGTTAAAGATGTTCCCATTTCCCAGTGGCACTGTCCTTCAAGACACAGGTCTGCGAGGGACATTTAAGTCCCAAGAATGAGCCTTGAATGAAGTGCTTTGGTATTCTTGGAAAAATAGGACTCACCAAGTCCTATTGGCTGCAGCAAAAGGCCTTAGTATTATGAGGGGGCATGGGAAGTACCAGTCTGCACCAGAAGTGAGCTTGTTATCTCTGTAGAGCTGAGTGTGTGGTGGGTAATGCCCTTGCCCACGCCCTGGAGCAGCCATTCTTCATGGCGGGGGGCCGGGGAGGGATTATATCCCTGGGACACTTAGGCTCCTTTAAATACCAGATTAGGGGGCCATCTGTGTGGGTGAGGTGGGGTAGGGGTGTTGGTCTGTAACACCCTACCCAATGCTCGCCTTCTGAAGGCTAGAATTGACCTTTCGTCTCAGAATATAGGCCTGGTTCCAGTGGTGGGAGGAAAGCCACGACCTCACTTCTGCCCTTTTCCCAGTTTATCTTCATTTTCTTCCCTTCCAAAAAGGTAGAAACCTCATGGTATGAAAGAAATATTCTTTGGGCTCCCTCTCACAATGATAAGAACAAGAATGCTTCTTTTATTTCAAGGAGAAAGAACTTGAGTCTGAAACATCACAGTGCAGTGACAGGAAGTCTGATGGTGCCTGATCCCTCAGCAGCACACAGATTGGTGTGTTTTAAGTGTCTGTCCCAGGATTCCTCCCAGGCTGCTAGAGATGTCCCCAGACATGTCTGGCTCTCAGAAGAGCCCTGTGGGTACACAAGAGAGAGTCTGTAATTGCAGAAGTTGGGGTATTCCTCAGCTAAAGTAGCAGTCGTCTGGCATCCTCCAGACTGCAGGAGTAGCTGTCTGCAGCTCCCACCCACGAGGCCCAGCACACTTGCCATATCCTGAGACTCAGGCTTCTCTGTGTCCGAGGATGGGTAGTGTCACCAGGGAGCTGAGACTGTCCCTCCGACTGAGTCAGGGGCCAGCTTTCTGCTTTGATCCGGAACTCTTCCCTATTGTTGGGGAAAGAATAATCTTGGTGCTGAACAAAGGGACAGACAGACAGACAGACATACAGACAGACAGACAGACAGACAGACAGACAGACAGACAGACAGAGAGAAAGTAATTCGGCAGGCGGGGTGATTTCTTTTTGCAAAAGGGTGCGGCTGGAACCCAAACTGGTTTAGCAGACACACTCCCTAAAATGACCGATGTTCTCTTCACTCCAGTGGTGAGTGCACCTCCTCTCGCTGGTTGGAGCTTCATGGTCCAGTCTGATGGGCTAATTAACACAAAAGGAAGTGAGGTGGGTGGTTCCAGGAAACCGAGGGCCCTCAGAAAACAGCACTATTGTGTCAGTGGTTAGGGTGACCACGAAAAAGCACCAGAGTGTGTGTGACTTAAACAGTAAGATTGTTGTGTGTACACATGGGTCTCTCTGGGTGTACAGACATGTAAAGGCCAGAGGTCAACCTCTGGTGTCCTTTCCTCAGGAGCCATCCATCTTGGTCTTTTGAAACACGGTGTTCCACTGGTCCGGGGTTTCCCAAGCAGGCTGGTGTGGGCAGGCAGCAAGCCCCAGATCTGTCTGTCTCTACCTGCCCAGTGCTGGGATTGCATGAGTATGTTAGTGCCTCTCCACCATGGGGTCCTGGGAGTCAAACTTAGGTCTCCATTCCTGTGTAGTGAGTACTTTCCCATCCGAGCTGTCTCCATCTCCACAAACCCTCAGGTAACATTGAAGTTGGGAGAACAACTCTTTGCCCCTATAAGCTCAGCGTGGAACTCAGGAACAGATGTTTCTCTCTATAACCACAGCACTGCTGTCCTCTCTGGGAAACTTAAAGCAATTCCTCACAGCATCTCATCCATACAGCATTCAGGTTTCTCTAGGTAACTAACAAAGCCTTCAATGACTTCCTGCTGTTTTGCTTTGTTGCTGTCCTGTCCCTGTCCCCTGCATCCAAGGCCAGATGCAAGTGTACCTGTTTCCTTATGAAGCTGTTGAACGTGGCCCAGTGTCCTCTGTCAGTCAGGTCTCCATGACCCAAGGTCCCATTCATTTCATTAAGCAGTTGGCAGTTAATGCCAGGTGATACCCAGCCCATCAGATCGCTCTGGGCCGTTCCGTTACAGAAGCTGAGCTTGCTCTAGGCAGGTTTCCTCTGGACGCTGGTGGGCTTTGCCTTGACCTGAGGATGCACACCTCGGGGACCTGCACACCTTGGGGACCTGCTCTGGGATCTCATGGGCACCCGCTGACAGCTTCTGCCTGGATCATTTTGATGGGAGTTAAAAGATGGCAACTGATAATTTTATCACTCGCCCATAGTTCTTTTTTCTTTTTTTTTTTTGGTTCTTTTTTCCGGAGCTGGGGACCGAACCCAGGGCCTTGCGCTTCCTAGGTAAGCGCTCTACCACTGAGCTAAATCCCCAGCCCCTCACCCATAGTTCTTAACAGGGAACTGTAAGGACCAGTTTTTTTTACAGAAAAAGTTTAGTACAATAACTGCTCCTAATGGTGGGGAATAAATCCCTCTCTGTGATTTTCACTGTGGACTCATGGGGTTTTCTCCAGGCAGTGTTTTATAATCAATTGCCACCATTATTTTGATGCTCAAATTATCGCAGATTCAGCCCATGAGACCCTTCCAAGCTGCATTTTATGCACTTTGAAGGTGTCCCTTCTAGTCTGTAACTACTTCCTTGTGGCCAAAGCTTCTCTTACATTTTCTATTTCAAGACCCGAAATTATTCATTTTCCTAATAAGCCTTGATTTAAGGGGGAAAAAAAAAACCCAACCAAAGAACATTTCATGTAGCTCAGGCCGGCCTTCACTTCTGATTCTGAGATTATGGGTGTGCGCCCCATGCCAGGTTTCATGACTGCATATGTGCTCTCAACCACCCAACCAACGCTAGCCCCTAAACTTTAATAATAGTAATAAAAATTTTGCTTTTATTTTTTTAATCAACTTTGTTTGGACATAATTTACAGAGTTAAATTATACTGGTGGGGGCGTGTTTTGACCTGGACTGGAGAAGGCTTCGTAGGTATGGGAACTGTCTCCAAAGCCTGATAAAGACTTCAACACCCCTCCTCCTCGCCACACCAACTGTATGTAAACTTAAGAGAACAGTGAGGCTGCTGTGTGTGCCCAGTGCCTTCCCCATTGAGCCCTCTCCTCCGCCCAGCATATTGTTTCTGGGAATGGTGAAGGAGCCATGGGGACTTACACTTTAGTTAGTTCTGTGATTCCTGAGGACACGCTTCCCGCACGCATCGTGATATGCTTGCCTGGTTACCTCTTGGCAGATCCCGGGCTATTTCCAGTTTCTAGGAATTATTAGTAAAGCTTCCTGGAACATTCTTGAACATGTCTCTTTGAAGACCTATGGCTTTATTCGCTTGAGAAAGGCCTTAGGGATCCGTTAGGTGGCCCATGCACTGTTCGTGAGATTGCCAGACTTGTTTTATAGGCTGCTGTGTAGTCTTATATGTTCCTTCATGGCATCCTGCCCTGGGCAGTGCTTACAGTATGTATGTTATTCTCATAGCGTCTTATTCTAGTTTGTGTTGTGTGTCTTTGACTTTGTCGATAGTTTGAATAGTCAAGCGTTTGCGAGTTGAAGTCAAAACATTCACGTGGTAAAATAGCAAATTTTGATTCTCTTCAGTTGCCTCTGCTGTGGTGTGATTTAAATGTCTGCTGTGTGGTAGACACGGGGCACACCTGTTACTGAGCAAAAGTGAAATGGGTACTAGAGAGATGGCTCAGTAGATAAGAGGTGTAATCACAAAGACCCAGTTTCCAGTACCCATCTTAAAGGTTAGTGAACCCTGGGGCCCTGCCTTCCATCAACTGCAGCACTTGGGAGAGCGGGCCTACACCTTGCCTGGGCAGCAGGGTAGAGCTGGCGGGGCAGCAGGGGTTGCAGGTAAACTGCCCCTCGGGTGGGCTAACCAGCTTAGATACCATTCAGGCCCAGATCCAGGACTTTGAATTGGCCCACCCCAATATCTACCACACCGATGAACTGCTATAGGGGTCAGTCCACAGATCCAAAACTACAGGATCTCCATGA
Source organism: Rattus norvegicus (assembly GCF_021556685.1). Classification (NCBI taxonomy): domain Eukaryota; kingdom Metazoa; phylum Chordata; class Mammalia; order Rodentia; family Muridae; genus Rattus; species Rattus norvegicus. Next base: position 124,718,935 of record NC_141539.1, on the reverse strand, counting down.
CATAGGAGAACAACAGGATATCCAAGAGAAGTCCCATTAAGGTTCCAATATTGACAGAGTACCAGAAGACAGAGGGAGGCCTCATACCAGACCAATGAGTCACTGCAGTGAACATTCGAAAGCAAAGAAATTTGGGCAAAAGGGTAGACTGCAGGACAGTACGGTTTCCACAAGGAGATTCTTTTCTTTGTTGGAGGGGAGGTTGCAAGGGGTAGAAGGTGAGTATGAGGGTGGGGGAGATGAGTAGGATTGGTGTGCATGATGTGAAATTCACAAAGAACTAATAAAAAGTTAAACTACAGTTGGTGAGCCCTGGGGCGGGAAAGGGGCGTGCATGTGACCTCTTGCAGTGGCTTCCATATTCCTTGAGTACCTGGGACACTTGGCTCAGTCACAGTGCTAGTGGGATTAGTGAGGCTTGCAGTGTCAAGGGGGTCATGGAGGAGACTTGTTAATGTCTAAAGATCGTTCTTTCATCTCTGGTGATGTAGCTCAGCTGGTAGAGTGCCTGCCTAGTATACATGAAGCCCTGGGTCCCTTATTTGTCAGGTCAAGCAAGCCTGTAAGGGGAGGAGACAGGAGAATGGCTGAGACTTGCTGGCCACCAGCATAGCTCCTGTCTGGGGAACGTCGGCATGCGATAGAGCAGGACCCCAGACATCTTTCTCTGATCCCCATGAAAGCGTGGGCTCACACACCTGCACACACATGCCCATGCATAACACACGCACACACACACACACACACACACACACACACACACACACACACACACACGGCAGGGGGGCAGACAGACAGACAACTGGGGAAAAAGGGAAACAAGTGTTCTGAGTCTTACGGATGAGCTAAGGAATAGTAGTTAATCAGCCACCCATGCTGTGTGCCTACAGGGAGGCCATAAGAGGCTAAGGCTACCCTAGACAGATCTCGTCCTGCTTTCCCAAGAAAGACATTCTGCCTACGTGTTCCCTCACTTCATACTGGTTGCAAAATACTTAAGTGTAAATGCTGTAACTTCAGGGCTTGTACCAACAGGCTCACCCCTGGGAAGTTGGCACCGCCCACTGTGGGAACTCAGGGTTCCCATGAAGCCTGATAAGCCTGCACTTGATCTTTTGGCCTTAGGTAAAGCCTCAGAGCCTTGCTCCTGACCAGCCCCGACTGAAACATTCCTTCAGAGTCTGAAAAGTAAGCTGGGGGTGATACGTGCCTCCACAGTCCCAGCACTGGGGGTGCTAGCTTGGTATGTGTGAGGTCATGGGCACCATCTTTTTACTGCAGAGGAGACCAATATGCATATGCTGAGTATGCTGTGTCCTGTGTCCGTTCCCCTCCCAGTCCCCTCTTATGCCCCTTAGAGAGTCTCGTGCCTCCTCTCCCCACCATTAGACAGCTCATAGAACCACACTTAAGAGATTTTAGTCATGTTCTGAGTTCCTCCTGCCCGTACCCTGAGCCACAACAGAACACCTGAGATCTTCCGGTTGTGGCAGCTAAGTGTTCTTATGAAGCATGATCGGGTGGTGTTCTTACAGTAGGCGAATTCAGACCCTGTGAGTGCAGTTAGCCCTGTACAGGGTCTCAGGTGAGGGTCCTATCAGTGGTTGCCGTAGGATCACAGACTTCTGGGCTGCTGTTCAGTTGGCTCTAAATGCAGATTTTATGTCCATCTGAGCAGCTCGGAGCCATAGTAGCGATGGATGTGATACCCTTAGAAAGGAACCCTGCCAGGTATTTTTAGCAACAACATACTTCTCTAATTCTGTAATGGAGTTCCATGTTCCACAGCTTACCTCACCGACGGCTCTGCTCTTCCAAGGTACGCCATGCAGTGAATTATTGCAGAAGTACGGGTGGCCTATTTCCTGCCTGTCCATGACTTAAATCACATAGGAATTGCTATGTACCTATTGGGGTATGTAGATTCTAAGAGTAAAATTCTAGGGTAATCAGTTCTGGTTTTAGCTTGTCAGTCACTGTCCTGGCAGGAGACTGACGGCTCCCTGAAGTGAAGTAACTGAGGGGAATCTGATAAAGGACTAGTTCCCAGCTGTGGGCAAGCATAGGGAGAGAGAGAGAGAGAGAGAGAGCAGCCTGGGACTGTGTGTGCACACTAGAGGGAAGTGGGTACAGGCTGAGCAAGGGCACATTCTTACCCTCTGGGGATGCAGGGGTTAAAAAAAGCAGCCGAGCTTCTCGGTGGTCAGAAGGGACCAGAACCTTGAGAAGTAGATGCAGCACTGAGCCCAATAGGACGAGGTCTGGGATAAAGCCCTGCCTCCTGCCTCCTGCCTCCACCTTTCCCCATGGTTCTCTGGTGTTTCCCTTTAGAGAAGCCAGAGAGGAAGACTGTGAGGAAGGGATCCTGTGGATAGATTGTCTTAATGAAACCTTGGTGTGGGAAAGAAGCCGCATGCTCTGCTGGGCACAGGTAGGGGTGTGTATGCGTGTGTGTGTGTGTGTGTGTATACACGCTCCTTGACCACCTGGCTCAGTCACAGTGCTAGTGGGATCAGTGAGGCTCGCAGTGGTCAAGTGGGTCATGGAGGAGGCTTGTTAATGTCTAAAGATCGCTTTTCATCCCTCGTGATGTAGCTCCCTTGGTAGAGTGCCTGCCTAGTATACATGAAGCCCTGGGTTTAATTCCTAACATTCCATAAACCAGATATGATAGTGCACACCTATGATTCTGGAGGCAGGAGACAAGAGGATTAGGAGGTCACAGTCATCGTCATCCACAGAGCGAGTGTGAAGTCAGTCTCAGCTACATGACAACCCCTCCCCCAAATAAAGTCTCAGTCAGAACCTCAGATCATTCAAGTGTTGAGAGTCTTTATTTTTAAGCAGTTGATAACCGTGTTCCCATGCTTAGAAGAGGGTACAAAAGTGAAAGGCTCTTTCCCAAAGCATCATTCCTGTCCTCACTATTGTATGTGGGCTCCCCTGCCCCCACCCCGGGCCATGGAGTCATTCCAGGGAGCTGAGACTGCCTGTGTGTAGGAATGTCTCACTCTGAGGTTAGAGGCGCTCAATGCTCTGTTCTATCTCTCTCCTCCTCCCTACCTTACTCCTTGAAACAGGGTCTTCACTAAACCTGAAACTGGACAGTGGCCAGCAAACCCAGTGACTCTCCTGTCTGCTGGGTTACAGGCCCTCGGCATATGCTGTCACCATAGCTTTTAAAGCTGTGTGCTGGGATTTGCATTTGCAAGCTCTTTGTAAAACCACGTCCCTAGCACAGGTTGCTGTGTGTGGAGGCCAGAGATAAGCATCAGAGCTTCCTTGGTTCTGCTCGCTGCTCTGGAGATCTAGGATTCTGCTCAGCCGTCCCCGCCTCCCCAGCCGGGAGTGTTTTGTATGTGGAGCTGAGGAGACTCAGATTCAGGCTTTTGCAGCCAACACTGGACTGAGCCCCCTCCAGAGCCCCAGGTGTTCATTTTGCCAGTTAGATCCAGTTGACACAAGTCTCCATGTGGTTTTGTAGGGTTTCCCCCCTGTTTTCTTTTTGTTTGTTTGTTTTTGCTTTTTGTTTTGTTACTGAAGCAGGGTCTCATGTAGCCCAGGCTAGCCTCAAATTTGATAAGTAGCCAAGAATGACTGAACTCTTGGTCTAGCTTTTGCCTCCCTAGTTAGTGCTGGTTTTATAGGTGTGTGCCACCATCCTTGGTTATTCTAGATAATTCTGAAAGAACCAAAGGTTCTGGCTTTCTCTTTTCTCCCCTTCATTTCTCTACACAGTCTTTTTTTTTTTTTTTTAAATAGCACACATTTTAAAAGACACTTTCTTGCCAAGAGGATACAGAAAAATTGCAAATGTGTGCAAGTTGTCCCCACTTTCAGAGATGTAGTTTACCTTGGTGTAGCCCCTTATGCAGATGTGCGAGCCTTGGGAGCCTCCTAGTCATAGCTGGAAACCCTTGTGGCAGAGCTGGGTCTGTCATAGCTCACCTGGGGGTGCATGCAGCTCTGAACGCAGCCCCTGCCTCTTGTTCTCCATGACCTGCACCAGGTCCCCTCCTTCCACGGTTTGTTTTTTATGTCTATAAATACTTTTAAGAGACCTTCTCAGATTGTGTTATGGGGTCTTTTAGAGTCATCTGAGGTATGTGATCACCCTTCAGAATTTGCCATATGAGTGGAGAGGTGATGTTTTCGTAGATGGTCACACGTCACAGTGAGTACTGCAGTCCCATTGGCTTTGTGTTTTTAAGAAATATTCTCTCTCTCTCTCTCTCTCTCTCTCTCTCTCTCTCTCCCTCTGTGAGTGAGTGTGTGTGTATGTGTGTGTGTGTGTGTGTGTGTGTGTGTGTGTGTGTGTGTGTACACCACATATCAGGACAAGCTTGTGTGGCACTCCTATTCTGAGATGTCCATTGTTCATTATAATGGGCCATATTAATATTAACTGTGATTTGAGGCTGCTGCCTGATCGTGATATGTGTCATGATGTGTTTTGGGGGTGAGGGTGCAGCTACATGTTTGATATGGCTTTCATTGACCCCAGGCAAGTCTGTTAACTAATCTGAGACTTAATTTCCTTATCCGGACACTCCCCACCTGCCAGACCGGGAGAGTTAAATGAAATAACAAGTGTCACGCAGTGGAGAGCACACTGGGCACACGGTCTGTGAATGTGAGTGGTGTCATGACTGCTGTCTCTTTGAAGCTCTTTTGCCAGCCTCTTTGAAAGAGTGTGCATCTGGGTCGTAAGCAGGGCTGAGCCTTACTCCAGGTGACTCGGCCGTATACAGAGTGCATTCACTATTCTTTGCATAAAATTACCACAAACAACCTGAAACCTTTCTCACCAACAGCTTTCCATTGGCCGTTGGGGTACCCTGAGTGATTGCCAGCTGTCAGTCAAAGGGACGAGCCTGCAGGACTTAGGTTCTCTGTCCTCAGGTTGCTGTGAATTTTCAGGTGAGCTCAGAGAGGTTGGTGAACAGCTGTGCTGTCCAAGGTGCCCGTCTGGCCATGTTAGGGTCTGACAGACTGTGTGCTTGTAGTCTAGGTGAATCTCCACGTGCCTGGCACCAAAACCCAGCAAAATACTGATGTTGGTGGCCCTCACTAACAAGACTCACAGAAACAGCATTTGGGAGAAGGAGGGGGCTGTGACAGTTATTAATATTATCAACTTCCTTGGATCTAGAATCCCCTAAGAAGGCATGTTTCCTCCCATACCTGTGGAGGATTATTTAGATGAGGTTAGCCTCTGGGCGAGCTTGTGAAGGATTATTATTATTATCTTGATTAGGTTAATGAAGTGGGAAAACCCACCCCAAAAGAGCAAGACTAAAGAAAGCCACCGTTCCCAGGCCTTGGGTCCTGATCTGCATGGGAAGAAAAGCAATGAACACAGATACCACTGTCTGCTGTCTTGGCGGTGGACATGGTGTGGCCAGTGCTTTAAGCTCCCGTGCCCAGGCGTCTGCTGCTGTCATGGCGTGTGTGAGCCGAGCACACCTTCTCTCCTCTCAGTTGCTCCTTTCAGTGTATTTTATCACACGCACTGGAAAAATGACCAATACAGTAGAGGGGTAGGGTGGCGTGGGACAGTTTGACTTTGAAATTTCCCAAAAGAGGCCTCTAGGAGATGGCACATGCCCCAGTAAGGGGAGGATTTGGAGGCAGCTGACTGGTATGTGCCTTCTTCCTTAAGTCACTGCATTTAGAGGCTCTGGCCTCCACTCTTGGCACCCCATAGTGAGCTGCCCTAGGGCCAGGTGAACACCCTTACCATCGATTGTGGGACTGTGGGATTCCCGCATTCCCTGCCTCCATCTTCCTTTCTCTCCTGTTCATGTGCCAGCCATAGACAAGGCTCCTGTTCCCCCTTGAAGCTTGGGGCTGGCAGTTTGCCTCCCCGGTGCCTACTTTGGCCACTCACTCCTTTTCTTGGCTCTGTCCATTTTAACCAAGACTTAGTAGACTCTAAAGACCCTGCAATACTTTCCCGATTTTGACCCTTTGGCTGTTCTCTACATGGGTCCTAGATGGTTTCCGGTCTGTCTTAGTAGTGTGGTGCCACATGGGTGAGGTCCGTGTACAAACACTGTTGAAGACTGTCTGTCCTTCACAATTAGACTACCTGGGCTGGGATTTAGAGTCTCTGGGATGGCAGTTTCTCCTTAAAGTGGGATTAGTACATGCTGAGACCGAGAGCTCATGAATTCCCAGGAAGGTCTTGGTCTTGGCCAGAAAGGGTGTGTCCGTGGTTACCAGTGGGCCCTGGCCACTCCCTGCAAACTAGCATAGAGCCCGGTGACTTTGTTTAACTCAGAACTCAAGTCCTGTGATTTTTTAATTTATTTTTAGCAAAAGGCCCTAATGCCTTGCCCACCTTCATCTCCACTCAGAGTGTGGCCTGCTGCTTCCAGCAACGTCGGGTTTTGGAAAAAAGGTGATCAAGTTGTAGGTGCCAATTAGATAAGATCACACTGGGACATTTAAAAATAAATGAGTAACTATGGGTAACCGAAAGATAGAGTGGCCCTGGGAGGGCTGGTTGTAATCCATCCAGGGGTGTCTGTGTTATCATGTCAGACTCCAGCCGGCTGTAATTGCCCTCATAAACTATTATTGCCGGTTCTGAGTCACCGAAAGCTGGCAGAGAGAGGTACGTACGGGAAGGAGTGGAAAGTCAGCCAGAGCCCCGCTCCTCCTGCTCCACTTCATACAACTTCTTTATAGCGTCCTTCCTGGGTCCTTATCTTCCAAAATTAACCAGAGTTTTCTGAGCAAATGCTCTGAGTGCTGCCTTTTACTCTTGACATCTCTTAGCTTTAAGTCCGTTCACTGTTTAGACGATAAAACGGCAGGGCAAGAGCAGTCATGTACAGGACTTAGATTTTGTTGTCTGTTTATTATGTGTGTGTGTGTGTGTGTGTGTGTGTGAGAGAGAGAGAGAGAGAGAGAGAGAGAGAGAGAGAGAGAGAGAGAGAGAGAAAGAGAGAGAGACAGACAGACAGACAGACAGACAGACAGGGACAGAACATACATGACAACGACTCTGAGGATTCGTTCTCTCCTCAGTGTATCTTCTGGGCTTCCCACTCGGGCTAATGAGCTTGGGAATGAAGCACTTGACTCACAGAGACTCCTAACCGCCTCAGACACAGGTCTTTATTCCTCTGCTTGTCTTCTTTGTAATTTGCTTGCAAGTTTGAGGCCAGCCTGGACTACCTAGCAAGACTAGCTTTTTCTTAAGTTAAACATAAAAAGTCTGTTAAATTTAGTACTAACAAGTCTTACTACGAAAAGAGATGCATGTGCGTCCCACAGTAGTTAAATTTTTATTGCATTTGCATATTTATTGTGGGTGTGTATATGTATATGTGCATACCTCTGTGTGTGTGTGTATGTGTGTGCGCGCGCCTGCGTGCGCCCGTGCAGGTGTGTAACAGTCAGAGGACAGACAACAAGATTACGTCAGTTCTCCTATCCTGTGAGACCCAGGAATTGAACTCAGTTTATCAGGTGTGATAGTACACTTGGCACCATCTTGCCAGTCTTTATTGTTATTCTTGTTTTACAGTTAACTGACTGTAACTGGTGTGTCTGTGTGTGCAGATGCAGATGTGGGCTCACAGGCCTGATGCTGCTGACACTGACCTTGGAGGTTGGCAGAGAAATGGCAGGATGAGATGGGTCTTCGCCCTTTCTGTGCATTTCTCCTGAAAATTAATTTGATCTTAATCACCTTTTAAAATTACTTTGGTTTTACTTAAGGGTATTAATGCAAGGAAATTATTGATTCTTTCTGCATAGATTAACACACACACACACACACACACACACACACACACACACACACCTTCACTCTAAATGCAGAGTTTGCAGTCTTCATGCTGGGTGTGTAAAAGAATTGCTACCCCACTTCTCCTTCATAGTTGGGCACCTGCAGTGAACAGGCATCATTTAGTGACTTGAGTGCACCTCTTAAAGCGCTGGGAGACCTTGGAGCCACCACAGAGCTCACGGATTTGCATATGGCATAGGTAGGTGACACATTAGAGGTGATTTCCATCTAAAGCCATAGTGTGCGTATTGGCAGGAGTGTAAGCTTTTCTCTTTCTGATACTTAGAGGACACATTGTCTATGGGTTTGGAATATCCTGCACTGGGGCCGACTGCGACCACAAATCCAACTTCCCTTGCTAAGGGGCTTAGCCTTCCTGCTCCCTACAGCAGTATCCTGGCTCTCTGGACAGGGTGTTGAGTGAGAAGTGGTTACTTTGGGGTAAAAACAAACTTCTCCAAACTATTGATGCTTAAGAAATCAATCAATCAATCAATCAATCAATCAATCTCTCTCTCCCTCCCTCCTTCCTGTCTTTCCTCCTTTCCCTCCCTCTCTGTGTCTCTGTCTGTCCCTCTCTTTGTCCCTCTCTCTGTGTCTCTCTCTGTCTCTCTCTCCCTCTCACTCTCCCTCGCCCTCTCCCTTTCCCTCTCCCTCTCTCCTTTTGAGTCACAGTTTATGTTTCTGTGGCTGTCCTGGAACTCCCTATGTAGACCAGGCTGGTCTCGAACTCCCAGAGCTCCACCTGCTTCTATGATTAAAGATGTGCTGCACCACGTCCAGCTGCAGTGTTTTCTTTTTAAGTTTCTGCCTCTAGTCTTTTTGTTAGAGGAGGGGCATGGCTTTCTCTGGAGGAGACTCTGCTGTCATTGTTCTTCTTCTACTTTCCCCAGTGGTTTCCCCCAGTGCCTTTAGACTGCAGCCAATAAAATTGTGGAAAGACCCAAAGTGCTCCTGGGGGTCTGTTCTGTGCTTAGTGTTGTTTACCTTGCTCTCCCCCATGTCTCAAGGCCCACATCTGGACACTATGGCCACTTGCTAGAATGACTTCTCTCTGTTCTTTCCCCACCCCCTTCCCCAGGATTGTGTAACTTCTAATGTTACCAGAGAAGTTAAATGGACTTCCTGGCTCTTGTGGGCTGGGTGTGGCTCCCAGTGCTCTGTGTTTGCCGGCATCGCAGGGACCAGAAAGACTATCTCTGACATGCAGATGAAGAAGCGTGTGAAGAACACAACCTCCAACCCAAGTAGCACAGCGTCTTAGCAATGCAGGCAGGAACGCGCACATGCTGTTAGGGCCCCCCTTCTAGAATGTTCTCCAGAGAAGCTCTGGCATCACCCTTGGTTCCCTCTTAAGGCCATGCAGGCACAAAATGGTGACCTCTCAACCTCAGGAGCTGCACTCTATGCCACAGAGAGATGTAGCAAGAGGCGTCAGTACCTTGGTGGCAGGGGCTGTGGGTAGCCAGCGGTGCACTGGGGGCGTGAGCTGAGTGCGTGCACATGCGCTGTGCAGCTTTAAGGCTCTCTTCCCTCAGGCCTCATCTTTTCTCACCTTGATGGTCCTGTGGCCTCCTTTGGCCATTAGAGGTATTCCTTTATAGTTTATGGCCTGCCTTCTTCTAGAGGCCCTGCACTAGGAATATGGATTCTCTGCACCTCGCCCAGCATCTCTTGCCCTTTTGTTCCCCACAAATGACGTTAAGTGGCCTGCTTCCCACATAGCCCAAGAAACACCCTTAGCTTAGGCTGAGTGAGCATGATGGGACTGGCTCTGAGGCTACTACTGCCAACCACTGCCCCCTTCCTCAGCTTCCTGGCAGATTGAACTTGAGGATCTGAGTGCAAACTGAGAGGAGAACCAGGCCCAGTGTGTAGGAAGCTATGTTGTAGCCTGGTAGGCCCCAGGGGTTAGCCAGTCACCGGGGTGAAAGGAACCTGGACCAGTCCAGACTTTTAGCCTCCTGAACCCGGGCAAAGTTTGTCCATGTGTTATGTGGCAACATGATAGAAATTCCAGCTGAGGCCCCTCCAGAAAGCTTAGTGTTACCTGATGGCAGGTGAGTGAACTTAATGGTTTCCAACTGCTATGTGAGAGCATCTCCTGACATAGAGCACAGGGGCCCAGAGCCTCCCACCTCCACCCATTCCCAGTTGTGCAGCCCTTCCCGAACCTCTGCTCTTTACTTTCTCCTCTGAGCCAGGCTGCTCCCCACCCTGTCCAGGAGGGGCTGTGGGGCTGCTCTTCAGAGCAGAGACCTCTGATAGGAAGCCCAAAACTCGCACACGTCACACACACACACACACACACACACCCCGGGAGGTGCATGGGGACAGAGCTCAGCCTCTCACTGACTGTCCTGGCTGTGACTGGCTGTGACTGGATGGTTCTGTAAAGCTTCTGCTCCACTCTCATCCATCCCTTCCTCTACCGTCTGCATCTGAGCAAATGCCTTCTCTAGACCGGTGAGAAGTAACCTCAAGCAAGCTTCTATGTGTGATTACATTTTATTCCTCGTGTATATGTGGATGTATGTTATGTATGTGCAGATGCATGTTTGCATATGTATGACCACATGTGTGTGGGGTATATGTGCATGGGTGGTGCTGACACTGATGTCTGGACTCATTCATGGTTGCTTTTACACTCTATTAGTTGAGGCAAGGTCGCAGCACTCACCACTATGGCTTCTGCTCCTAGCCAGCTTGCCTGGGGAGCCTTTGTCTCCGCCTTCTGAGGCTGGAGTTATTGACCAACTCTCATGCTCATTTGTGGATTCAGGGAATCCAAACCCTGCCCTCATAATCAACCATTTAGCCAGCTCCCTAGCTCAGACAGACACACAGACAGAGACAGACATACAGAGACAGAGAGACAGAGGCAGGCATATACAAAGACAGACAGACACACACACACACACACACACACACACACACACACACAGATGTGTGAGTTTTAAGCCCTTTATATTATCTCACAGTTAACCAGTACCTGCCCCTGTGCTGTAGCTGTGTTTGGAGAACTGCGTTAACAAGATGGCCATTTACTTCATGACCTTCCCTTCCTGGTAACAAGAGCAGATAGTTGTTGTGCTGTTGCTAAGTGCCGAGCCCAGTGTTGTCTTGTTTCATCCTCACCACAGGCCCAAGAAGCAGATGTTGTTACAGCAGTTCCATTTATAGACCAGAAAATTGGAGCTCAGAGCAGTTAACTATCTTGCCCAGGGTCACACAGCTGAGAAGTTGAAGTAAAACTTGGACTCCAGTCTTTAGGACTCAAGTTTCCATGCCAACCAAGCTTAAGGGCTGCCCTTTGAAACACTATTGAGTAATGCGCTTTATGGCTCAGAAAAATCAGTCAGTGTTGGCCCTGCACGTAATACAAACGCAAAATGGAGGATGGTAGGCCCTGTGGTGCCTTAGTTTGGTCAAGAAGTGTTGTAAATTGCACTACACAAGTACACGGCATAGTGAGGCACAGCCCCGCTAATGATTCATTGCTTCATTACTGATGAACATGACTTTTAGTGTGTCTGTTCATCTCCCCTCTCTCTCCTCCCTACAGGTGCTCCCTACAGGCTCCCTGTCTGGGAGCATCTGACTTAGATCTCCATTGGCGCCCTCTCCCTGAGTCCAGAAGGATCAGCCCAAATCTCTTATCAGAAAGTCCCCTTACCTGGGCCCTTCTCTTGCTGGAACCATAGAGGTTTTGAGTTGAACCTGAGCACAAGTGTGAGGCTCTAGGTCAGAGGGAGCCAGCGGTGCAGTGGCTTTGCACATGAAGCCTCCTTGAAGCCCAGCCACACTCGCTGGTTACATTTCTGCTTGCTTTTGTGTTGTCGTGGTTGCCAGGGTGGAGCTGTGTTGTCAACAACAGAGACCATGGACTTGAGAGATGGAAAGATTCTGTCTGGCCCTTTAAGAAAAAGTGTACCAAACCTGGCTGTAGCTAAACCAGTTGACAATAGAAATGTTAGGAGCTGGACCACTTCAGAGCTGGCTACAGGGTCAGTGAGGGTACAACAGAGGGAAGATGGGAGGCCAAGTTTGTGTTCAGTAGATATTTTCCCCCTTCATTCCCACCCCGCCTTTCTTTCTTTGTGAGACAGGATCCTTTGTAGCTTAGGCTGGTCTCAAACCTATATCTGAAGAGGACCTTGATCTCTTGGTGCCCTGCCTTCACCTCCCGGTGTTGGGATCACAGGTCCTAACCTCCACGCCTGGTTTTATTTAGTATTGGGGATTGAACCCAGAGCTTCAAGAATTCATAGACTGAGCATCCCCAGTAAATTCTTACAAATACCAATACCTTTAGTAGGTGGGGTCAAAGGTTAGGAATTCAACAGCATGTTGGATTTTTCTCTTGTCTTTCTTCTTCTAAAGCTTTCTCCCTTTCTCCTTCCCTTCCTCCTGTTCCTCCTCTCCCTCCTCTTCCCTCTGCCCTTACACAACTCAGTGCCTGTTGTCTTTAGATCTGATTACTGAGTCTGACCCAGACTTCTGGGCAAGCCGTGTCACCACCGCCAGTGTGTGTGTCCCTCACACAGCAGCGCGTCCTTGTCCTTTTGCTTCCCAGCTAGTGGGAAGCTTACCTTTACACCTCTGTGGAACCTAAGCTTCATGAAGGCAGGCAGCCCCCTTCTTGTGTGGCTTTTATTCATTAATGTCTCCTCCTCGGTGACTGGCAATGAATTAGATAAGGGAACTCGTGAAGGAACAGACAAGTGAGTGCTGATTGATTGGTCATTATCGAGGTTGGGTAATGTTGGAAGTGTCCCCAGAAATGGCATGTGAGAACCATCAAAAAGTTGCTCAAGGTCACGGAGAGTACACACCCTCTTCCCTCTCATTTTAAACCAGGCTCCTGATGGCCACATTGCCCAAGTACAGCTCCTGAACACCACATTGAGTATGTCTGTCTTTACTGTCAGGAAAGACCTTTACCGTGGAAAGGGATGAGAAGGACCAAAGTTCCCGGCCGATATTGCCTTAGACTGATGTTTGCCGAACACTGTTGACCGACCCCCAGCTAGACATATCCTACCTTTTAACCAGAACATAAATACACGTTGCTTGCATGTATGTGCACACACAAACATCTCATTGCATGTTACTACCGGTATTTTCTGCTCTTTTCTGTTTGATTTTATCCAGTCCTTTAAAACAATCCTAGTTCTGACCTATTACGTTGGTTTCATGACCTGTTAGGGCATAGTGTCATATAGTTTGAAAAAATTAAGTTGACAATCTAGTGCTCTAATGCTAGGGAGATGGCCCAGCAGGTAAGAGCGTAGGACCTGAGGTCAAGTCCCCAGCACACACGTAAAGAGACAGGCTGGTGCCTGTGCCCACCGCTAAGCCTGGCTCTGGGAGAGTGGAGGAAGGAGGATCTCTGGAGCTGCTGACTGATGTCAGCCATGACACTTTGTTGTAGGGTAAGGCAGAGTGATAGAGCAGGACAGCTGGCTGGCATCCTTGTCCCTTCCTGCCCTTTCCACATAGTGCAAACAGCTTTGTACATGCACAGACATGCGCATGCAAACACACACACACATACACACTCATACACATACACACACTCATATATACATATACACACATACTCATACACATACACATACACTCATACATATACATACACACACTCATACACATACACACTCAAACATACACACACTCATACACATACACATAAGCACCTATACATATACACATACACACACTCATACACATACACACACACTCATACATACACATACACACTCAAACATACACACACTCATACACATACACATAAGCACCTATACATATACACATACACACACTCATACACACACACACTCATACACATACACACATACTCATACACATACACACAAACTCATACACACACACTCACACACTCATACACACACACACACACACACACACACACAATCATTTTGCCGTAGGAATTCTCTATCTAGCATAGGAATTTGACTTTGCTACGTTTAACTGCTCAGTGCATTTTCCCAGGCTCTGGGCCACGGTGATAATGAAACAGCAGAGAAGGTCCCTCACTCACCCAGACCTCTTCATAAGTCTGGGGGGAGTGGACCTTTTCCTGGTAAATCTCATTTAATTTTTTCCCCTTAAAACTTTTTTCTTTTTTTTCCCTCTTGTATGTTGATTTTTGTTTTTTATTATCAATGGAGTTGTTGGTGGCTCCTCAGGTAGCTTTTAATTAAAAAGATAGAAAAACTTGATTTAACTTTTACTGTCTTTGCACTAATTTTCTCACTCCTATTTGTATATTGGTTTTCTCTGGGGGGGATGCTGTATGTATGTGTAAGTGCATATGTGATCACATAATTCATATACATACATGTGAATGTATAGTGAAAATGCACCCTTAAGTGAAGGGTGTTTTGAACTCCTTAACATTAAATGTTGTGTGACCGTCACAGTTATCTCTATTAAAAAGGTTTGCATTTTCATTTTCAGAGGAGATGCAGAGATTTCCATAAATGCTCTGACCCTCAGAGTTATTATACAACTATAATCAAATTACATCCCTTCCGCAAGAGGCATGCAGTAAAGTTTTCCCGACTCCCGAAACGTGAGCCCTCTGGTCCCTGTGTGTTTCCATTTCACAAGTTTTTAGCTAAACCGGATGAATGGCTGCATGAACCAAAGAGAAGGTGTGACTGTGGGCATTTCCAGCTTCTTCACTGTCCCAAACCCGGATCTCTCTGCCTAGAGCTTCCCCCTAAAACTGTCAGAGGCTCTGACAGGGTTCCCAGGGTTGCACACCCAAGAAGCATTGCATTTTGCTTTCCTTGTTTGGAATGCCTGCGGTCCCAGTGTAAGACACACTAAAACGCAGTGTTTCAGTCAGCACCTGTCTGGTGAGAAACACAATCAAAATTCCCCCCAGACAAAAAGAGCCAGCGATCCCAGACCTCTGCGGGGTTAGGGCAGGAAAGAACCAGCGATCCCAGACCTCTGCGGGGTGAGGGCAGGATCCATTTCTTTGGATTGTTAATCAGCCGGTACTCATTAACACGGAGCTACATGTACTGACTAAGTTCAGAAACGTAGGTTGGATGATCTAGGCAACAGGAAGAAGCCAGATGGTTGTCAGGGGAATTGGCTTCCTGAGTAAAGGAATTTCAGTGGTTAGAGCCGGTGTGTAGGGTACACAGGAGGCAGAGAGAGTCACCGGTGAAGGGGGCAGGTTAACCTAGAATACCAAAAAAACTTACCAATATGTTCAGCCAAGACTACAACACATGTGAGCAGTGGCCATTTTAAACCCTTCCGTGTACAAGATTCTCTCCCATGCCACAGCTGGATGAAAAACCCCACCAGATGTAAGGTTACAGAGTATGTCTCGTCAGGTATGTCCTCTTCATTAAGATCTCTTGGATAACTTTCATGTACTTTTAGATACCACAGGCATGGCCACTTCATTAGGGTTTCATATCCCACCATCCCTTGGGCCGGTTGCCTGTCTCTCACCAGGGAGGGAGCCATGACTTTCTTAGGCACTGTGACCGTCTGCAGCTACATAAGAATGGTCATGAGGTTCCAGGCTTCCCATTCTTGGTCTCCAGCCTTCCACTCAGCAGCTGGATCACTTGCTGGGGAACTGTTCTGCCCAGATCTGGGCTTTATTCTCTCTAATCTGTAAATAATATTACAGCATCACAAACAGGGTACCTGAGTTGGGATTGGGAGGAACACATTCTTGGCTTATAGTTGCTTACCCAAGAAGGCCTGATTGCTTTGTTGGGGGTATTTCCAGGTGAAAGATTAAACCAGATGAAAACAGAGACCCCTAGGCTCCTGTTGCAGGGGCTACCTCCTGGCAGAAGTGTTTCTATTTCATATTGGGTATAGCCCTTCATGTAGCTTAGGACATGCTGTGCACTGGTCCCCTGGCTCAGGGCTTAACTGGGATCCTTTGATGAAGAAGGTCAGGCCAGCATTCCCACCTGCAGCTTCCTGGGTGCTTTGGTGGCTTCTTTTACTTCAGTGTGGTAACTCACTGTCTTCCCAGCTCTGCCCTCACCTGCCGGCTCCTTACCATTTGGCTTTCTTTAAAGTACGCCATGTAAGAAGAGATAGAGGATCCAGAGCCTGCCTGCCTTGGAAAGTCTGGTCAAACCCTGCAAACTATGCCAGACTGAAAACATGGACACGAAAGGAAAGGCTGTGAATGTTGATGACTCTGAGGTCTTTGATTGCCCAGATGATGAAACTTTACACATCTTCACATAGATGCTCCGGGACTGGGTGACTGGCATGGTTTTGGGTTATGGCCTTTGACCATGGCTTTGTAGGACTACCCTGTCCCCAGTACACTGCAAACTGTTCACTCTAGGTGTCCTGCTGTTACCAGGGATATTATTTTAACGTGTGCTATGAGTGCACAAGGCTTGTAAGAAAACTATTTGGTGACGTGATAACTAGAATACAGAACAGAAAAATTCTCCAGAGATTTTTGGAATGGCTTAGCTTTAGTGGTCCTTCCATGCGATCTCCTTGTACTTTTCCTCCCTGTGTTAGTTTAAAGGTTTTCCTGTTTGCTTTTCTAAATGTTGGAAGACACCACCAGACTTTGTAGGGGAGAGTGAGGGAAACTACCAGGGTAGCATGGGTGGAGTGGGACTAGGTCATTTAGCTTCTTTTCTTTCCAAATCTGTAAATATTTATCAAATGGCTTGGGTACACTGACCCAGTTGAAAGCAGGGCGGTGGGAGCAGCTGTTCCCCACTCCCACCCACTGTTAAAGCTGATCTCAGACCAGTTGCCTCCAGCCAGCCCAAAAGTGGCCTTGGGGGACTGGGGGGGAAGCTGCCTTACTTCCCCCAGGGAACAGTTTTAGCCAATTTACACTTTTAAAGTGTGACCTCTTCTAAAGATTCCTAGAGACCAGAGCTGTAAGCTGAGGGACCACCCCCTCCATAAACCTAAAAAAGTACATTGAATTCTGGCTTGGGTTTGCCCTGGCTGCCAGGTCTTTTGTTTCTGAGAGGAAAGTAATTATGAATTCCATTCCAAGCATAAATGTTCTTTTGTGAGCAAGTTTCAGACTGGGGCACCAAAAACAATGAGTGGATTACATTGCCATTTTTGTAAGATCGTGCCAGGATAACGTGGTTTAAAACAGCTGGGGTGTTTAGAGTAGAGATAGAGCTTTGAGGTTGCCTCAGCGCTCATGAACGTCAGCCAAGTTAAAGATTTTTTGGAAGAGACTGAGTATTCTTCCAAATTCATACTGAAAAATAAGGGATTCTGTTTTTGGGGTGGTTCAGATATGAAAATCATATTACTGCATCAATGTAATCTGGTAACAGCCTGTTGTCTGACCTGCCCTACTCAGGGCAAAGAAGAGTAACAAGCATTTAGTGGCGTCCTGTGGCCAGAGGACAGCATCTCAGTCTGAGAAATCACTAGCAAATGAACAGGAAACGTTTGAGAAACACTGCGATATAGCCATATGTTTGCCCACTGTAAAATACTTTGTACTGTATTAATACGTTTTCCTCTTAATTTCTCTTTGCAGAGTATTGGGAAAGGATCATTGTGGTGCATAGACCCAGAGTATAGACAAAATCTAATTCAGGCTTTGAAAAAGACACCGTACCACCCACCTCCTACTCCTCAGGCTTATCAAAGGTAAGCAACTCCCAGTTATCGGATGTTTTTTTTTTTTTAAAGTCTCCTGGAGTTTTGTTATTTTAGCAGAGACAGTGTCTAGAGCTAATTAAGTAGGCCGTATGAATGTTTTAAAAATAGCTACAGACAAACGAGAAGAAGTAAGTATGATGAGGAGGCACATCCATTGGTGATGCATTCCCTGGGAAGCTTACCGCTTCTGCTGTTCTGAGCAAGCGAGCGAGTGTGGCCGCAGAGCATCTTCCTGGGTAGAACCATGTACAGAGGAAAGTGGACAGCCATCATTCCTCTGTGTGTCACGCTTTGTTTGGGTGAGAGCGGTGAGGCAAGCAGGTGATTCCACCTTCCCCTAGCCTCACTGTAGAGCTGTTGAAAGAAGGCAGGCTCGGTTGTTGTCATCCGGTTTCCATGTCGACGGGCTCCTGAGTGATGGGTTTGTTGTAGTTACTAAGTGTTTGCCTTGAGAACGGTGGCCACTTTCCCTCCTCACGTGTCTGTCTGTCATGAGATTGAGGTCACGAATGCATTTTTACAAATATATGACAGGAGGAGTGTTAGGTAGATTGTCACGGTTTGAAAAAGCACGTTAGTGGTAGATTAGAAGAAGAAAGGGCCCTATAGAACAAAGAATCGGATTTCAGACTGAGGATAGAGTCTTAGCACTTGTCACGAGGCCCACCAAGAAGTCTTTTGAAAATTACTTTGTTTGTTTATGTGTACGCCTGTCTTGCCTGTATTTATGTCTGTGCAGCATTTGCATGCTTGGTGTTTGTGGAGGCCAGAAGAGGGCATTGCATCCTGTGGAACTGAAATTACAGATGGTTTGAGCCACTGTGTCAGTGCTAGGAATTGAACCTGGGTCCTCTGAAGGAGCAGCCAGTGCTCTTCATGCCGAGCCATCTCTCCAGTCCCCTAGCAATTCCAGAAGCCCTGTAGCGGCCTTTCTTTTGTTAACTACCCAGTTGAGAGAAGCTGCCAGCAGAGCAGACATTTATGCTAATTGGGAATGGCCTGGTGTCAGAAGGCTGGGGAATTTTACAGTCCACTTGCAGGTTTCTCTGTTCTGATGTTTGTTCTGCAGGAGGGCACACAGAGTGAGCCTTCCAACGTGGCATTAATGAAGTTCTTGTGCGTTCCATCACAGGCCCTAGACAATCAGTCTCCGGCGAGAGACGGGTGAAGCAGCTGGGCTCTATGAGAAGACTGCTGTATGTCTGCCTTTGCTAGGCGATTAGCGTGATGGTAGCCATAGTAACTGGAGTGTCTCCATAGTAACGCGTAGCCGAGACAGGTGCACTTGCATCACAAGGCTGTTTGTTGCCTGGCAAAAGGACAGGCCATTAGTACTTAGACATAAGCTGTTGCCTTAGAAACAAATAACCCTACATAGCAACTACAGTTGGTTCGCAAGGGTATTTTTGGGGGGTTGGGGGAAGCAAGGTTGTAGCTGCTTTTGTCTGTGTTCACAAACATCAGTGGAAGCATACTTTATTTGAAATGGCACTCGAGGTCATGTAGCTGTAGGAGGAAGAGATGGGATTTTCCAGAGCAGCTTAGCCTACATTGCAGGAATGTCCAAAAGGACAGCCATGTGCTTGGCTCTCTCCTTGTGGCTGTAGCCACTCCTGAAACAGAAACTAGAGTTGGGGTAGAGAGTTGCTCCTTTACGGGGTTGGTGGGGAGCGGGCACTAATTATTTGAATATTTTTTATATCCAGTTCCTAAAACACAAACACACACACCTACACACACACACACACACACACACACACACACACACACACACAGACACAGACACACGCACGCACGCACACACACACACACCACAGTAGTTTCTCTGGTTTCTCCCCTACAAGCATATCATACCCGTTTGCTTCTAGCAAGTTAAAAATGTAAGTGTTACTCACTGGGCTGTGTCAGTGGTTCACTCAGGCCAGTGTCTTGTTGCCAGAAGTGATCCCAAGGGAAACACCACGATTATTTAATAACTTGAAGGATTATAATAGAGCTCTGGGGGCTACAAGTAGAATACACTCAGGCCAGAGGTATGGCGAGCTTGCTGTGGCCTAGTGACTTCTCTTGAGTGTTAATACGGCATAAAGATGCAGAGGAACCAGAGCTTTTTTAGGGAAAAAATGATTTCCAGGCGACCACTTCAGATCCAGTTCTGTCTCCTGCAGTTAAACAGTTAGATATCCAGTGCTTACATATCAAGTCCATCAAAGTTGCTGGGTATAGAGTGAGGTGACAGGTGGGATTCCAGCCCAAATCTTCATGGTTTGAATCCAGAGGGCACCTTGTTCTCTCCGTGCCTTTGAAAGAGTTTGCTTGGGGAGCCTATGGAGTGAGAAATCACACTGAGGCTGCTCAGGGCCCGGTAACTGGTAAGGAACTTCTGTGTACCAGGCCACCTGTTGATGTAGTGCTGGAAGTGGGACAGCCAGCCACAAACAGATACCAAACGGAGTTAACCTGACTGGCCAGGTCTCCTGCGACTCAAGGGATCCCTGTGGAGTCCCTGTGGAGGGCACCTGGGTAGCGTTTGGCTTCCATGGAGCTGGTACTTGGCATGCGAAAGAAGACAGTGATTATACAAGAAGGGCAGCTATTGCTGTCCCTCGCAGGTGTGCTTGGCAGCAGCGCTGGCCCGAGCTGCAGGTGGCTGCAAGCTCTGTGAGGAAATGGAGGAGTCTGAAAACACTGCCCCAAACCTTCTTCACATCCAAGTGGAATGCTAAACATTGCATTGTGTTGGCTTGCACCTGTTTTCCAAGATTTTGTTAGAATGTTCCTCTACACCTGCTTTCTCTTTCTTTATGCTAAATACTGTTTTTCACTGGAGTTCGGAGAGCCAGGTGAGTTAGCCTTTGTATTAATTTACATAGGCCACCCTGACAAGCAGCATGGCTGAGTGAGTCAGACTGCATCGGGAATTGCCTCTCACCCCAGCTGCCAGGAGCCCAGGGTGCTAGCAGGACTGGTTTCCTCTGGAGCTGTGGGAGAGGATCTGGCCCAGGCTCTCTCTTGGTTCTGGTGCTTGCTGGCAATTTGTGGTGTTCACACGACTGTCTCGACCTCTGCCCTTAGGAGGATGCTAAGCCTTCCTGATGTAAAAACCTGCCTTTTTCCAGTGTGACTTTAACTTCTCCAATGACACAAATTTGAAATAAAGTCACATTGTGAGATACTAGGGGCCTCGGACTTCTAGGTAAGATCTTAGCGGTTGAAATTTAACCCTTAGCATTCTGGGGAAGCAGAGAATGGGTATGCTAAAATTCAAGATGCTAGGCAAGTTCCAGGACACTGCAACCATCCTGAAATTGCCCATGAGCCAAGTGATGTTATTGCATTATAAACAACATATAAAACAAGTGTCTGTGAGCTGAGATGGCCCAGCCAGGGGTGAAGAGAACTGGCTGCTCTTCCAGAGGACTCGGGTTCCGTTCCCAGCATCCACATGGCAGCCCCAATGCTGAAAACCTTGCACAGATACAGCTGCAGGCAAAACCCATGTGCATAAAATAAAAATAATTTTTAAAGATTTATTTTATTTGTATGAGTACACTGTCACTGTCTTCAGAAGAGGGCATCGGATTCCATTACAGATGGTTGTGAGCCACCATGTGGTTGCTGGGAATTGAACTCAGGACCTCTAGAGGAGTGGTCAGTGCTCTTAACTGCTGAGCCATCTCTCCAGCCCAAAATAAATAATTTTAAGCTCCTCTTCTGTTGTGAGAAGGAGGTAACAAGCATGCCTGATATGACAACACATCGTGCAGTCAGTCTCCCGCCACTGCACCAGTACCCCTGGTAAATAAATAATAGCTAAAGGAGTAAAAGATGGTTCCGTCTGCAGTTCCCATCCACAGCCCTCTGGCTCCAGTACTGCAGGAACGTGGCAGCCTACACTGTGCAGCAACCTACACTGTGGCAGGAGCACATGTTAGTGGGGGCCGCTCACCTCATGATAGGGCAGCATAGTGGCAAAGGAAGAGGACTGGAGTTCCAATATTTCCTTTGAGATCACCTCTCCCCCATTACCTAACTTCCTTCTAGTAGGCGCCGCCTCCATTTTCTCCCAGCCACAAGCCGGTGACTAGCCCTTTAGTTGTAGGTGTTTAGGGATAGAGGGGGCACTAAATTCCAAGCCGAACGGTGGCCTTCCTGCTGACACCCCATAAACTTGTTTTAGCAGTGGGGAAACTCATGCAGTGGCTTTGTCCTCCATGAGGACATCTCAAAATCCCTGAGCCGGCACTCCTCACAGCCGCTTAGGTCATCAGAAGCGAGGAATGTCTGAAACTTGTGCAGACTAGAGGAGGCTGGGGAGACGTGGTGACTACATAGGAAACACGATCCTGGGACAGCAGGGGAATGCTAGACAGAAAAAGTGCACATCAATAACTTGTGCATCCAGCTGAAAGTAATGTGCTCGTGTCGAGTACGTAGCTTTGACAAATGTGCCACGGTAATGTAGGATGTGTGGTGGAAACCTGATCTGGGGACACACAAACTCCCCAAGTTGTAGCAGAACAGAAAAGGAGCTCCCCAAACACAGAGCCACTGAAGTGCACACCAGCGGGGCTTCTTCCTTCCTCCCACCCTCTGTAGGATCTGCGGAGCCACAACAAGGCTGTCACGGTCATTTAGTGAGCACAGTTCTGGCCATTCTCATTGTGGAGTGCTGCTCAGCTGGGCTTTGTAGTGTCCCCAGGGCTGAGTTCAGGGACCGAGGCCAAATCAACTTGCATAAGGACTCCACACCTTCGCCAAGGTCCGGTGCAAGCATGGGCTTCAGCAAAGGGAGGAATGTTATTTTTGGATGTCTTGCCTTTTCTTCTGGAAAGCGCAGTGGGCTGATTGAACAGTCGGTGTGTTTCCTATGACCGCCCTTCCTAGACGGGGCCGTTCTCATGAAGGAGAGGCATGCTCTTCATAGATGATGCAGAGGGCCTCTGACGTTAGACTCTGTTCCGATCTGTGTTCCTGTCAACTTTAATTACATTTATCTGTTTTGTGTATGTGTATGCATTCATAAATGGGGTCAGAGGACAACTTGTGGGAGTTTTTTTCTTCTTCTACCAACCACATAGTTTTCAGGACTTGAACTCTGTCCTCAGGTATGGGGACAAGTACCTTTCTTTATCTGCTGAGCCATCTTGCCAGCTTCCCATCGACTTGTAAATGAAATTCCCAGTTTTTTTTCCTTCCTCCATGTCCGATGGTTAAGTTAAAAGTTAGCTCCCTAGTGGGTGAACTAAGCTTTTATCATTTGGGGACCTTATGCGGTGACACGTAAATGTTGAAGGTTGACACTGGTAACCATGTTTGTGACATCAGATTGTCGTAGCCAGTCTTACATGTGGCTCTGCTGTAGTCTGTCTATGGGAAGAGGCATTAGTCCAGTCAGTCTGCAGGAAACACCATGATCCTCCTTCAGCACAGATGATGGGGAAGAGGTTGTGTGCTACACCGGGCTGGGTGGTTTATGGGGCTTCCTGCTTGATCGTTTTTTACAGAATGGAAGCAGTCGTTTGCCCGCCAGGTTAGTAAGCCTGGTAGGTTTTCTGGTGGATCTAAAGGAACCCCTGCATTTCAGCAGCTCCGGTTACTGTGGCTGACTGGGCGTGTTATGGGCTCAAAGTGGACTCAGATCGAGGGCTCCTTGTTTCCCATCATGGCTCTTGTGACTTTTTTAAAAATTATTACTTTGAGAATAATGGTACCGCATTTCCTCATAATTTGTTTTAATGTGGTGTTTAGAAAGCACTTCAAGAGATTTTTAGTCTCTCTTTTTAAACATGTGATAAGGTTCTCCATGTTCTTTCAGTATCTTTCTCTGTGTCTCTCCCCACCCCCATCTCTGTCTCTGTAGCAATTTAATAATGTGTGCCCCTTCCAGGCATTTGGTGTTTCTGATAGTCCTTACTATCACGCTGTGAAGTGGTTGAGTTTTAATGCTCAGTGGACAGTTTCAGTGGGTCCTTCCTGCTACTGTGTTCTTCCCCTTTATCTTTATACTTTTAGATAGAGTGATCCAGTAATCCATAGCCATTTGTCTGTTGTGACCAAGTCCTGAAGGAGCCCACCAGGTACATAGCTTTCTCCGAAAGGGTAAGACTTCAGACTGGCCCTGGCCTCTTGGGAAAAGCCCAGTGAAGAGGAAGAAAGCTCTTGGGGTGCTTGGGAAACTTAGTCTTCTAGACAATTAAGAGATCATGGTAAGCTTGAAATGGTAAGCTTGTTAACATAACAGTGTTAATTCCTCCACAGGAAATGCTGAATTTATACACAGCAAAAATAACTTACTCATTGCATGGGTAGGATGATACCATACACATGCGCGCGCGCGCACGCACACACACACACACACACACACACACACACACACACACACACACACCCCTACCTTCCCTTCCTTATAATTCTGTAAATATTATGTGGTAGAAGAACTATGAAGCCGGTCAGTCATAGCTTGCACTGAGGGCACTCAATCGGTAGGGCATCGTGTGCTTTTGTGTTTTCACTTGGTCGAGCCAGAAGAGCATGAGAAGACTCAGGTTAGTCCCGTGCGCCCGCGCTTCTGCTTCATGGTAAGCAACACACATCAGATGGAGATCATAAACGAATGCCCTTTGATGTCAGTACACACATAATCATATAAACTTTATTTTTAAAGGACGATGAATTCTATATTTGCAAAGTTATGTTTAAGTCGGTACTGTTTCCGTAGTCATTTTTAAGGGAATATTAAAAGATTGCAATCGATGGAAAGCCCCATTGTGCTAAATTGCTAGGTGAGCATGCTGCTGTAGCAAAACAGACACAGGGCTCTCCACACCAGTATTTCTAGATGTGTGTCTCCTCTTGTCAGAAGAATTGGAGTGGGCGGGTAAGGGAAAACATGTCAAATATAGGAATACTCTCTTCTTTGTAAGAGTTACGCTGCCCAGGATGAGCTTTAAAATCCATTAGTTGACTATAATTTTATTTTCATATCAAATCACATTATCTATTGACTTCCATTATGTTCTGTCAGTTGGTCTCATAGAATAGTTTTGACCTCAGCATTTTGCCTTGGGTTCGCTGTGCATTGTCCCTTTAATTCTCCTTCAGTGTTGCGTGGTTTTATTTACTTGGAAACCAGCCCGTGTTATCATGGGACGGCTAAATTCTAGGTGCATCTCATGAATACTCTGCCCACTCATTGCATCTCATTCTGAGTTCATACTTGGAAGTCGAGTGTGTAAGTGGCGACGTGGCTGACAGTGTCTTTTTACTCAGGTACGGAATAAAATCCCTGGCCCAGAGAGCCAAGCTAGTTGGAGGGATTTGTCATCCTCTGTGGTCTTGGGGTACCTGTGGTGCCTGCTTCATGTTTAGAGCAGAAGTGTTAGGAGTCTGCTAAGTTTTCATTGCCCTAACTCCTGAGCCAGGGAAAACAAAGACGGGTGTGCTTTTGATGCCTCCTGAGAAGAAAGCTGAGGTGTGGATGGAGCCCAGAGGGGGGCTGGAGGCTTTTCATATTTGCTCAGTGTCTCTCTGTGTCTCCAGACAGCCCAGCTGAGGGTCTGGCAGCTCTCTCACACCCGAGGGGCTGACTGCAGATGGGGCTGACTTGCAAGGCACAGTTGGTTGTCAAGCCTTCCACTTTCCAAGAAGGGGAAGAAATGGATCGGTGCTGGAAATAGGAAACAACTCCAGAATGGGAAATTGCAGGAAAACAAATGATGTACAACAGGAAGAAAGATGGCATTTTCCTCATTTTTGCAATAAAATGACTAGTGATTTCTTCAGCAATGAAAAACAACCCCTAACCACAGCCACACCCGCGTCTCCACTTTCTCCAAATTTAAGGAGGATGCAGGCCTTGTCCTTGAGATGGTTGACCTCATAAGACCCGTGCTTGGCAAGCCTGACCCAAGCCACTCACCGGTGCCCACAGACAGATGGAAGGAGGGGACCGATTCTGAAAGTTGTCCCCTTACCTTAGCACACAGAGCACACACAACTACACATACAACAGTAGAACGGAAATGTACACTACAGAGTGGGAGAGAGGGCTCAGTGGGTAAAGTGCTTTCTGTTCAAGTGTAAGGGACATGAATCTGGTTCCTTCTGGAACCCGTGCGAAAAGAAGTGTGCAGTGTCACACATCTGTGGTCTTAGAACTAGGGAGGAGGAGACTAGAGCATCCCGGGGCCTCAGGCCATGCCACGACCTGGGAGCTCCAGACAATGAGAGATCCTGTCTCAGAAATAAAATGGAGAGCAATCAAGAAGGATGAACGATGCCAACTATAGTAACTCCCACCATCATTCATGTTCCAGACACACAAGTGCACACACACACACACACACACACCATACGCACACTCAGTCATGTGCTTCTGTCCACATGACGGGCTCCTTTGAAATGAGGGGAAAGTACTGCTGCTGGCTTGGAGATCCTCCGTGACAACCAAAAGCCTACCAGAAGGTGAAGAGAGCAGACATCAGCGAAGCGGGGTCTGGATCCAAGAGGTGCAAGTCATGGACAGAAAGATCTGGGCTCAACGTTAGAAGAATGGTCTCTAAAGATTGTCTGAAGACACACTGAAGCTGGGTGAATGCTTGGGCTGAGACGTGGATAGTGGACAGAAAGACTGAGGTGACCCTGGTGGACGATATCTGGTCATCCCAAAGGGCTTCTCCATCTCTGGAGAGCTCAAGCTTCCCTTTCCAGACTAAGGCCTTCCATCTGCTGACCTGCCAGTGCGTAGAGTGCACTTACCTGGTGTGGTGTGCAGCTCTCCAGGCCTGCAGTGTGGAGTGGGAACCAAGCATCAGGGCCAGCAGGCCTGCCCTTGCTCCTCGAAAGCAAGGGGTAAGGCTTTTTGTCCTGGGAGACAGTTCAGCTCTCTGGCTGGACCTGGTTTAGTTCTTTGCTCTGTCTCATCCAGTTCTTTGACTCTCGACCTGCAATTTACCTCCCTTGTTTTAGTGACACTTGCTAAGAAGATCATTTCCAAATGCTGTCCATCAAATCATCCAGACTGCCCCCCACCCCCGTTGTTTATCCAGTGAATTAATGAGAACAACACCCACCCTTATAGGAATCTTCTGGAAGGAGCCAGACGGTTTTGTCCAGAGCTGGCAGGTCCTGCTTGTATTATCAACTCATCATTGAGACTCTGCAAATCATCAGGAATTCCAAAGTCCTCGATAACTGGGGATGATTATTCGTGTTGTCTGGAGAAAATACCCATAAGCCACCAGACACGTCTTCTAATCTTATCTTTTTCGAGAACATGTTGCTAGTCATATAGGCCAGGTTGAGACATGTTCTGTGTGTTTACTCTTACATGGAAAGTTCTGGTGGAGGTCTGTTAACCAGCTGCTCACCCCACCCTGCTCCTCTAAGGAACTGAGAGGCCCCCTCCCCGATGCAGTGCTCACGTAGAATAAAGGTGAACAGGAGAAAACCGGGTCAGAGGCAACTCCACCATGGTATTTAGCTTTCTACCTCACCTGTTTGCTCCTCTTTTCTTTGTTGTCTTCCTTTTCCCTTCCCTGTCTTTCTCTTCTCCCTTTCCTCTCTTCCTCCGCGGTTGTGAGGCTTTTGAGCAGAAGAAATGTGTCTTTAACTGCAAACAAAGCAGCATTCCTTTTTTCTCCCCTCTAAGCTAAAACCATTCTTCACCTGCCTCTTCTTTAATACCTTTGGAGGCACATAGAGGGGTTTCATCCCTCTTTACTTTCTTTCAGCAGAGCCTGAGGGAGAGTGTGATGGCCTGGCCCCTGGGCCAGTCCCACCCACAGTTCCTGTTCCCAGCTTCACCTCCACCCGCACTGGCTGTGGAGAGACCTAAATTGCAGACGGATGTAGCAGCTGGGCCGGCCTCAGGAGGAAGAAGCCAGTTGGGAAGGAACACAGGAGCAGAGAAATGAAAATGATCTAAAGATGTCAGGCTGTCAGAGGCTGACTGTGGTTTCTTCAGCCCACACCCCAGTGCTGCCCCTTTGTAGGCCAACAGTCCTAGCAGGGCTCCACCTTCGGCCTATATCCAGTCAGCATGGTGCCCTTGGCTGCTTTGTCAGCGAGTGATGGAGGGGCATAAGAACACACTCGCTGCTGCAGACCGGTGTAGTCGCCATACCAGGCCCCCTCCAGCTTCTGTATGCACACCTGGTCCAGAGCCAGTCTCAGAAAATGACTCTTGCTTGGTCACTCCCTCAGCAAGCGAGTGTGGACTTATTACTTCAACCTTCTGAACCTCCTCCTTATCATTCCTGATGTGGTTTAAGACCATCTCACCTGTCTCAGATGAGGACTTCGGGATAGCACATAAAGTTGGCCACTTAGCTTTTGGTCCTGGTCCAAGAAGAGCAACAAATGATTTCTCTTTGCTCGATAGTCACATGGTCTTGTTTTTACCCACATTACATTGTTTGGTTTTGTGTCACCAAGTCTCTTTTTGTACTTTGTAATCTGTGCTGTCTGATGGTTTAAAATCCATGGAAACCAGGGCCCATGGTTAGCACTGTCTTCTTGGTCCTTTAAGCCTCGGTTCACGTAGAGGCTTCTTTGGGAGCTGTTCAGTGGTGGGTAGACACCGGTACAGCAGCCAGCACACGTTATGAGACTAGCTCAGACTGTTTTCAGCACCAAGTCCCAAAGCATTTGGAGAGAAACAAAGAGCTGGGTTCTGTGTCTCCTTCCTCTGAAGCACCTGGGTCATTTGGGCAAGGCATATGTTTCTACTCCTGTCCCTTCCCCAGCTGTGCCCAGCCCTGCTGTGTCCTCCTTGTGGGTATAGGAAGCCTGAGTCTGGACACTGCCATTCCTGAAGCCTAGGAGATTTGTCATGCTTGCCTCTGCATGGGAAGGTCCTTGTTTCCAGGCTGTCTACTCCATGGTACCAGAACCAGACTAGAGGCTGCTGCGGCTGCCTTAGGAGGAACAAAGTGTGTTAGGTGCCGCAGGGCAGCTCTGTGGCTGCCCTGTGCCTATGCTAAGAGGCTTCCCTCTGAGGCCTGCTGTGATGCTGACAGGCGCTTGAAAGGTAAGGCCTGGAGCTCCTGCCCCTCGCCCCTCATCATAATGGGAAAAGCTCCCAATCTAGGCTGGCCAAACCGTCAATTGTGCTTTTTCTCCAGCAGACCCTTAATCCTGCCTTCATCTCTCAGCAGTTACTCATTAGCTTTTCCCCTCCATTCTTCCCCCTTTTGATGAAAACAAAGCTGGCTCCTCCCTGCTCTCTATCTTGCTTTTCCTTCCCAGGGAATTGCCCTGAGCAGGATCTCCCCTTAGCCAGAAGTCCCTGGAATGGTGTCTTTCCTACTTACCAACAGAGGGAGCACCTCCTTCTCAAGAGTTGGGCCTCTGTGCTGCAGCCCGGGATCAGCTGCAGGTGTGCGGGAGCCTGTTGGGGGTGGGGCGTTGTCTTGAATGCCAAGCCCCTCACTCAGCAGCAGCACCCCAGCTTAGTAAAGGAAAGAACGGTTGCACATACCACACGGTATGTCCATGGAATTTTATTCTCTCTAAAGCCCTTTGAAGTCCCTCATCCCGACCCCGCCTCTCCTGCCCTCAGCTCTTAGATGTGGTGGGCTCTGCCATCAGGGTTGCTGGAGTCAAAGTTGCAGGAAAACCATCTGACTCTCTCTAATGCAACTCTTTGATGCTGAGTAAAACAAAAATCTATTTCTACCCAACGCCGTAGACTTCTGAGAGATGAACTATGGAAGTCAGCCCATTTAGCATGGTTAGAATTTCAAATTGATTTTCTCCTCTCTTTTAAACCTCGACTGTATTGGATTTGGGGTGAGAGGCACATGGCCGACTCAGCACCTACTGTGTGCCAGCTCCCTCCTAATTCACCCAAGCAGGCCAGACTTGCCTGCTTCTTTTCCATTCCAGAGGTCTGAGAGGAATGTTAGTCATGTGCTGCAGAAGGTCTGAGGGGAACTAAGGCAGCTTCACAGCGCTCTTTCTTTCCCACTGTAGTTTGCCACCTCCTGGTCTCTGTCCTTTATAGAAACATTGTCCAGTGACTAAGAGTTGGTGTAATCCTCGGTCAGGAAGAATGGCGTCTGAGATGGTCATTATTGTTAACTCAGAAGGATCTAGAGTCATCTAGGACACCAGCCTCCAGGCCTGTCTCTAAGGCATTCTTCAGTTAGGTTATGAAGTGAGAATACCCATCCTAAAAGCGGCATTTCCTGGGCTGGAAGTTTCAGGCTGAGTAAAAAGTTGGGGCTGGGGAGGTAGCTCAGCTTGTCAGAGCACAAGCTAAGCCACACAAGCCAGACAACCTGAGCACGACTCCAGAACACACGCAAAAGCCAGGGAGGGTAAAGGGGTCTGTAACCTCAGTCAGGATTCCCAAGCGATTACCCGGACGCTGGAGGCCTGCTAGCTAGCCTTATGCAGCACAGCAGAAACAAAAGGTAGATCTCTCTCTCTCTCTCTCTCTCTCTCTCTCTCTCTCTCTCTCTCTCACACACACACACACACACACACACACACACGAACATGGAGTTATCCTCTGACTGCTATACTTGTGCCTTTATGTCATACACACATACATACATACATACATACATACACACACACACACACAAACATGCATGATAGTAATAAATAAAATTAAAACACTTTAAATGGGGAAAGGGGAAGTCTGAGCTGAGCATCGTCTCTCTGCTTCCTGACTAGAGATGCAGTGTGCCCAGCCTCCTGAAGCTTTCCTCACCAGTGGGATTTCCCTGCCATAGTGGACTATACTCTTGAACTCTGAGGCAAAGATCAACTTTTCCTCCCTTAAGCCACGTTTATTAGGCCTTACATAGGCAGAATGAGCTAGTAACACAGTTCACATCCTTTGAAAGGAGGTTGAGGTGATGAGGCATAACGGCAGTGGTAGAAACTGGTGTGGGACAGCCAAAATAGGGGCCATTGGAAGGAGAGCCTTGAGGGGTGGTAGGGAGGGGCTGGAAGGAAAAGACAACTTGAGCAGAGTGGGAGAAGTTGTGAGGGCCTCAGGAGGCAGGAAGGTATAAGTGGGGGCTATGCTCATGTTGCAGGAGGCCTCCAGGAGCCAGGATAGGATCATACAGCATTTTTTCAAAGTGATGATTTTTGTCTTTACGATTTGAGTTATCTATATTGACTTTAGTAAAAGAGTGGAAGTCCACTGCATCCAAAGGCTTCCTTGTTTTCTGCCACCATTGACTTACAGCTTGCTTTCTTCATCCTGGGGAATAAGTGGTCCTAAGTTTTTCTTAAAGTTTTATGTGTATGGAAAATTGCCGAGGGCTAACCACTTTTGAATTTGATATATTTTCTTTTAAAATCATTGCAGGTAAAACAATGTATTTTGTTACCATTCATCATAAAGAAAGTGTCCTTAAGCATGAGCCCAAATCTCTAATATTGCACAAACTCAAGTATACACAGGCGTGTGTGTGTGTGTGTGCATGTGTGTTTGTGTGAGTGCATAGCCCCCCACACACACACAAGTGCACTGATGTAAGTTGCATCTTCTTTCACTTGCAAGTGATCAGATGGGCTGAGGCACAGTTGTGTCCTGCTTGGGGACACGCAGCGGATGCCTTATAACAGTGCATGTTGTCTGACTGGCATGGTTTAACTTCTGACGGTCAAAACAGGCCTCGAAGTTTGCTAAGACAAGAGGTGGGTTCTGAGAGGAGTGCGCTGGAGCAGTCATTTTGGTGCGTGCCACACCTTGACAGCTGCCTGGGGGACAAAATGCACCAGGTCTGAGACTCTTGTCAGTTACCTCTGCAGAACTATGAGAGATTCCCTGAACTGAACATGGCAGGCCGTTGGGCTCCTTCAGTCGCTTTTGGATTTCCATGTATTCCTCTTCAGTTTTTTTTTAAGTAAATTTGATAAATCTTAGGAATTAAGGGCTAAAACCTAACCTTTTGATATATGTAAGTGTGCATTGTAAAATGTTGCCTACAATCAAGCTAATTAATGTTTCTGTCTTCTCACATAGTCTCTGTTCTCGTGTGTGTGTGTGTGTGTATGAGAGTGTATGTGTGAGTATGTGTGTGTGTATGTGTGTGAGTGTATGTGTGTGAGTGTATGTGTGTGAGTGTATGTGAGTATGAGTGTATGTGTGTGTGTGAGTATATGTGTGAGTGTGTGTGAGAGTGTGAGTGTGTGTGAGAGTGTGAGTATGTGTGTGTGTGAGTGTATGTGAGTATGTGTGTGAGTGTGTGTGTGAGTATATGTGTGAGTGTGTGTGAGTGTGTGTGAGTATGTGTGTGAGTGTGTGAGTGTGTGTGTGAGTATGTGTGTGTGAGTGTGTGTATGAGTGTGTGTGAGTATGTGTGTGAGTGTATGTGTGTGAGTGTATGTGTGTGAGTGTGTATGAGTGTGTGTGAGTGTGTGTGTGAGTGTGTGTGAGTGTGTGTGAGTGTATGTGAGTGTATGTGTGTGAGTGTGTGTGAGTGTGAGTGTATGTGTGTGAGTGTGTGTGAGTGAGTGTGTGTGAGTGTGTGTGAGTGTATGTGTGTGTGTGAGTGTATGTGTGTGAGTGTATGTGAGTGTATGTGAGTGTGTGTGAGTGTGTGTGAGTATGAGTATGTGTGTGAGTGTGTGTGTGAGTATATGTGTGAGTATGTGTGTGAGTATGAGTGTGTGTGTGTGAGTGTGTGCGTGTAACACTTAATGTATGTGGATATTATTAGCTGTAGTCCCCCTTTGCTGCACGTGAGATCAATCTTAGATCTCTCTTCATAATTCCAAGTTTGTGTCCTGTGACGGTCTGCTCTGGTCTGCTCCGGTCTGCTCCGGCGTTCTTTCCAAACAGTCGCTGTGTCCTGCCGTGGTGCTTGCTTCTGGACATTTCGGCTTTGGTGACCTAGGCCTTTCGTGTGTTTTTCTTTGATCTGATTCTCTCTCCACTTTATTTTGTTCTGAATAGAAGTATGTTCTTAAAACGAAACAGATGAAGTTTTCAACTGTGGACAGGATTGGGTGCTGCGTATCTTTTGGGAGGTGCAGTTTCTATGGTTGGTGCTTATTTCTGTTTCTTGCAAAGGAAAACCTGTGCTAAGAATTTCCAGCCCACATCACAGAATGCTGGAGTTGAAAGGACTTTACTGTGATCCAGTGTAGGTCACACTACACTGGTGGCTCGATGGGACC
The DNA here is from genome assembly GCF_021556685.1 of Rattus norvegicus. Classification (NCBI taxonomy): domain Eukaryota; kingdom Metazoa; phylum Chordata; class Mammalia; order Rodentia; family Muridae; genus Rattus; species Rattus norvegicus. The sequence continues at coordinate 124,686,312 of NC_141539.1, read as the reverse complement.
ACCTTCAGTATACATTGGGACTTTACTTCTGATTTTATGTAAATCTTTTCATGGTCAAACACTTGGGAGAGTGCAGCTCACAGTATTTCTTTGTAGTTAAACATACTAAAGAGTTCCCCACTTTTATGAAACCAATACTTTAAAAAGCAATGGCACCCTAGTTATTAGCATATTCTAAGGGACACCAATTTGAAAGGAAACGTACCTAAAATCTTGTCTCTTGTGTGATTTGTCACTCAGTAGTGGTGGTGAAATCAGTTCAGTGACTGGAACTCCTCCTCTTTCCGAGAAACAATAGAGTCGGCCACAGATGTAGAGAAGCTCACACACAGGAGGGCAGGGGCTTTGTGCACCTTAAGTTTCAGTTACGTCTGTGTGCTTGTGTGAAGTCAGTCAGAACGAAACATCTATTTCCTACTACAGAAGACAGCCAAAAGTTTCTGGAGAACACTAGTCTAATTCACTTCCTCTTTACATGGAAAAACACTTGAGTCTCCTGTGGGGGTTATGGTCACGTGCAGAGGTCCTGACAGAATCTGAGGCTTTTATCTTCCTTCTCCCCAGTCAGTGCACTTGCTGAGTACACTTAACACCTTGTTAAAAAACATCAGTGCTCATGCAAACAACCCAGATGTCCCTCCACAGGTGGTCAGGCAGCATGTGCCCGGGAAGTACTAGTCAGCCTTAAAAGGACATGCCCCAACATGGATGAACCATGCAGACCTGCTAAACAGCACAAGGAAGCCACTTACAGAAATTTCCTGTGTAATTTTCTGTTTGGGATGATGCTCTGGAGACAGATAGGGGCCGAGTCAATTACTCAATAGGAGTGCCACAAGTGCCACCAAGCTGAACTTTAAAAACAAGTTCAGATGGCAGTTTCATGTTTTAGCACCCGTTCCTTCCTTTAGGGGTGCAGGTCCAGACAAGAGGACCTTGAGGCAAACAAAACAGGCTTCTTCCTCCCTGGCGCCCCTGGAGCACAGTAGCCAGGGGTGATCTTAGGGCTGGAATCCTTTGCTCACATCTCCGCAGCTTGTCAGGCTGGGCCATGGTCTCTCCTGGGCCAACAGTCCTGATGGCAACAGTTTGTGTCTCGGTTCTCCTCGGTTCTCCATCCTTTCGTTGGTATTTTTCCCTAACACAAGTGGCCCTAATCCCTGTCTGTTCTTTACAATCGTGCAAATAGCAGCTGAGGTGGTGGCCCCGGGCCACTTAGAGTCATTCGATGGAGATCCATCTCTGCTTTTGCCTTACTTTGAGTTTGAGAATCAAAATCACTGGATGAACAGAAGTGAGGTAGGAGTGGCAGGCTCCTGGAAATTGAATGTGTGTCTTTCTCCAAACCAAGAAAGATCTTTGAAACTTTAATGCAAAGCAGTTTCTGTGTGCATAAAGTTACAACAGATTGGCTTTAAGGATTTTAGATATTTCTTACTGCAAGCACTTCTTTGCTTTTGACCCCCTCTACCAACCAGGTCTGTGTTTTCAGCAACCATGTCAGAACCTCTGTAGCCCCCAGATGTTCATCATTAACCAAGAAAAGACAGGGAGCCTCCCTCCGTTTACTGGGAGCTAAGGAGCTTCAGGCATAATTTGTTGCATTGAAATTGCCATGAGTGAAAGAGGAGCTGTGATGTCCGGTAGCCTTTTCTGGATTGGGTCAGTTTACCCTGAGAACGATTTTGGAACGCCTAGCTTGCCTGTGGGAGTGTTGGGTCCAACCCTCGTCCTTTCCACTTCAGCACTGCTGTCGTTCAGAACTGGAGGATTCTTGAACCTGTGCATTGGAGACGTTCAGAAGCATACATATGTAGTCTGCACCCGTGGGATACCACTGACACTCTCTAAGGTGTGGTGATCAAAAAGGGAGTGGGCATTGCCTCGTGTGCCCAGGACAGCAAAGTAACCCTAGCTGAGGACACTGGCAAACTCCGCAGCGCTTCTCCTTCTGAGTCCTGTGTGTTGAGCACTTTAGTAGATGTCCTACTCAGGAAAAGGGGAAGGCCCTGGGGCTTTATCCGCATTTTAGTTTGTTTAATCCCCATTACGTTAATACAAAACTCAAATCTTTAGAGGGCATGTAAAGTGTGGTTGGCTGGGGGAATCGGTCTCCCACTTATGTTGGAATGATTCCGTTACCCTGTCCTGGGCCTGCCTTGTGCAGGACTATGTTCAGTCTCCTATCACAGTGATGTGGGTTTTGACTTGGGGTCTCTGCTGGAGGATTGCCTTTTTCTCATTCCCCCTCCCCCCTCCTTCTCCTCTTCCTCCTCTTCTACCCCTCCCCTCCCCCTTCCTCTCCTCTTCCTCCCCTTCCCCCTACCCCCCTTCCTCCCTCCCTCCCTCCCTCCCTTCCTCACAGTGTTTCCCTGTATAGCTTTGGCCGTCCTGGAACTTGCTCTGTAGACCAGACTGGCCTCGAACTTACAGAAATCCACCTGCTTCAGCCTCCCAAGTGCTGTGATTAAAGGTGTGTGCCACCACCACTCGACACATCCTCTTTCTTCTCTTCTGTTTTGATGCTTCTCCTGTATGGCATAGTAAGATCCTGTGTGGTTATCAATTGGGCGCTATCTGTGAGTGCGTATAGATGAAGCCTGTGTAGTAGGAGTGCCCTGTAGTATCCTCCTCCTCTTCTTGCCTGATCCAGTCTCATGACTGCATGGCGTGGGGGAGCTATTTATTTCCATGCCCCCTTGTCTTTCTGTTCCATATCTGACTAGAGAATGGCGCTTGCCCTTCTTAAGTGTCTGGCAATGCAGTGGCCAGACTCGTCCTTGGTGCTTATGCATTGGGGTGTGGTGTCAGTCACTTGATAGTTTAGAATTCCTTGTGGTGTGCCTACTTCTTCCACAGTCTTCCATGCTGCGCTGGCAGCTGTGTTTCTTTGTGCATCCATCCCATGTTTCTGGAGCTCCAGTGAGCCACTCTTTGTGGGGGTCCCTTGCTATATGATAACTAAACCAGGTTTCCTATTGATTATCAAAGTGCTTACCTCATTTAGGAGGATGGACTTATGAATCTCAACAGCTTGACAAAAAATTGGGTTTAGCTTTTCTGTTTGTATGGAGTTTCTTCAAGTATTAAGGGTTTACGGGTCAGTGGTGACATTATAAAAGTCACTAGCCTGTGTTCTGGAAGAACCCTGCTAGGCATCTGAAAGCTAGGTGTTTTACGTTGACGCTGGGTAAACTCCCAACAGTTTATCTTTATGGAACTCAGAACCTTAGTTTACAAGACTACATGGCTGGGAGGTGTCATCTCTGTGGTTCCTTCTGACACTGTATACACTGCTGACAGCTAGCAAACTCATGGTTTGTTAGGCTTGTAGGGAAGGCTTCCTTGCTCACCTGGACAACTCTGGAAAACAGGAAGCCTAGCAACTCTTGGAGTGGTGGATCCATTCAAGTGATAAACTGTGAGTTGGAAAGAAGTGAACCAAATGTCTTGTCCTAAACCCTCTCTGGAGATGTTATCCCTGACAGCTCAGATAACTCCAGCATCTGTCTGCTCCACAAGCGGTAGGTAAGGTTGGAGGATAGTGTAAAACATTGACTCCATACCTCTCATTTCATCATTCCCAGGGCTGGTAACCCCACAGACGGCAGTAGCCAAGCTCATGGCAAGGGGTTGCTGGACAGGGAAAGTCGTTAAGCACGTCACGTGTTAAATGACATTTGGAGTGCCCTTCGCTCTTCCCTGTGGAAACCTGAGCATTTGTACTGCTATTTTAGCTGTTGAGGTGGTCTCACCCACAGGCCTATGTCCGGAGAGCTCACCGTATGCCATTTCTACTTTGTGGTCCACCAGGGCGCTGCTTCGGCACCTGAAGACTCTATTGTGGTCCTGTATAACACGGGCCATCCATTGCTCTTCCAAGGGTGTAATTGTAGGGCCAGCGATTGCACTCAGCCACCTGGAAGGACCCCATGGCTCCGGTCAGACCGCCCACACACATGCATCTGCATGAGTACTGGGTCCATAAGAAATGTTGCAGAAGGAGTGTCAGAAGGCGGATGCACTGGTGAGTGGGGTGTTGAGCTGGACCCAGTGCAGGCGGATAAATGTGTTGTGGTTCCCTGCTCCCCACTTCGTGCCCTTTGCTGGGGTAGCTGATGGGATGGAGAGTGCGCTTTGGCTGATAAGTGGCTGCTGGTTATCTCCAGAGACAGAGCTTTTCGTGGTTTTACAGCTCTGACTTTTTCTTTTAAAGCGGTGTTTACTATTTCTGGCCATTATGTACACTAATATAAAATTTTAATTAGAGTCTTTCTTTTCAATTAATTATTATAGCCTTGTTTGTTTGCCCTCTCGACAGAGCTTACATTATGGGAACAAGTGAGATCAATTTTCTATCACAGAATTCATTACTTCTGACTATAGTCCAGCGCTCTGCTGAGTGTGTACCTCACTCTTGCTGACTTCCCCAGCAGCGGGAGGATTGTGGGATGTGACAAGGATGAGCTTTCAAGGGGCCTTAGTGGGAGGATAGTTTGGTTCAGGTCTGAGAAGAATTCTGATGATTGTCCTTCTCAGACCAGGTATGAACGAAGTCAAAATTCTAGGTGTTCCCAGACATTGAAAGTCCTTTTGTCTTTTATTCTTTTGTTTGTTTAGCACTATCCAGACAGTTGAAATTTGGTGTGGGCTAATAAAGATTTTACCTTAGTTAAGTCATTTTCTTTGCCAGAAAGAAGGTACACGTTCTTTCGGAAAGCAGGGGTCTGGCATTGTGAGTGATCACCTCCCGGGTCCACACTGTGCCTGGTAGATGTTTAATGAATGAATGAATGAATGAATGAATGAATGAATAAATAAATAAATAAATAAATAAATAAATGTATGTGAGAAGACATGACATAAGTAGCAAGTGCTTCTTTGTATCATTGGTTTAAAAGAATTTGTATTAAAGATGTTCTGTGCCCATTGTGCAGTAATTTTCTATGAGTAATGTCTTAGGTAGGATGTCTTCAGTGCCATGCATTGCACAGCCAGTGACCTGGTTGTCTAAAGGTGGAGATCCTGTCCAGCACAATTCTCATGGCACTCAAGGTCAGCCTGTGAACACACACAGGCGCTCTCGACACACACACACACACACACACACACACACACACACACACACACACACACACAGATGTTTCTACCAAATGTTTGTGCACATGTGGTTCTCTTGATGTTCCTCTGCTCAGTGGCCATTGATAAATATCTCAACACCGTATGTAGTATTTTTATTTTCTCTGTATGAGGAGTTAAAAATGTTATCCCACCTTTCTGAAAGCATGGGTAATTTTTGGTCATTGAACTAATGTTGCCTGTGCTGGCCAGAACTGGTAGTTTGACTGTGTGCTAAATTATTTTGAAAGCGACTCTTCATTCCTCAATGGCTCAGACCCCCTATGATAATGATTTACGTCCATATCTTATCTCTGTGATGAGGTCTAAAGGAGCTTGACAAGCTATGTCTGAGGAGCCATCAAGGACAGTTTGGAAAACTGAGGTGCAAAGTTCCTTCTGGAACATTCTATGCCCCTATAATAAGCTTCTCAACCAGGCCCAAGGTCATACATAGTGTTAGTAGCATAGTGGAGCTTGAATGTGACCATGGGCCGCTTGGTCCTGGTGCATTTTCTGTGTCTCTGTGCTGGCCTGTCTTGTTCTCTGTCTCTGCCCTCTAACGTGATGGCCCCTCTGGGTAGCTGCTGTCACTGCTCTGTGTCTGACCCTTCTTCAGGTCTTGGCTTAGATTCACCTTCTCACAAATGCCTTCCTTGCATGTCCCAACTGGAAGAGAACTTCTGAGTCTCTCCTTTCTTCCCAGTGCCTCTCTTGACATTCCCCCTTGCTTTTGTTACCACACACATCTTCCTTCGTGTAAATTCCTTCACTGCACAGGTTTTGTCTTGGTTATAACTGTGTTCTTGGGTTCATCCTTACTGCGGTATCCAAGGTTTAGAAAGGTACCTGACCCATGTACCACAAAAATGTTGCGATTTCTGAATGAACGAGTGAGTGAGTGAAGTACTATGCTTCCAGGAAGCTCTCCACTTGATGATCGTTTCAAAGCATCTATCTGCCCCTGACAGTTGCAGGAGGCTTCATCCCTGTTCTGTGGCTCCTGACTAGCACTCCCCTTCTTAGTCTCCTTCTGAACCTTACACGATGCTCTTCATTTGACAGTTGCCATATTGGTCTCTTTTCTGCTCTCTGTGTCACCCACTATGTATGCCCAAGCATCTGTCCTGCTTAAACTTATGGACACCTCTCCTTAATAGAGGATAAGTTGAGTGAGGACAGAAACCTTGTCTCTCTTCTACCCATCCCACCTCTTCTTCAGGCGTGACACCTAGCAAAGAAAGGCACTTACACCGGATTGCTAGATGAATGAAGTTAATGCTATGGGTAGGTCGACTAGAGTGTGCTGGAAGGGAGTCTCACCCTGGAATTAAGTGTTTCTTTGGCACTGTGAGATCTTAGTGCTCAAGCTGTGAGATTTAAAGGGAAAATGCTTCCTGCTAATTATTAACAGTTGCCCCGTAAGAACAAAGTCATTATGGGGCCCTGAACCCTGGCACCATGCCCCCTCCCAGCAGCAAACAATGCCACAGAGTAGGAGGAAAAGCAAAAGCCACTACAGGCCTGGTGCCCGCCAACCTCAGATTACCCAAAGAGGATTGCAGTGTCGGGGCCACAAGAGTAGGGAGTGGGTAAAAGGATTTGGAATGAGATTATAACACCTAAAAGATCGTTGCTTTTGTTCAAGAAATAACTTAGTGGGTTTTGTCAAGGCAGCTAGACAATCCAGTTGAGGACCTGGAGTGTAGATCAATGTCCTGGGGCTCTTCAGACACTTAGAAAGTCGGTCTCTAATTGCAGTTGTTCCTTCTTGTGAGGACAAAGAAGAAGAAAGACGGGAATTAAGAGAAGGGAGCTGGTGAGTGGGCCGAGATCTATGAGGATAGCACAGAGGCTTCTTTTCGAGGGCGAGGTTGGGGTTATTTTGCTCTTAACCAGAGATGAATCTTTCCAGCCCTTGGTCAGACACGTGTGCGTGCGCACACATACACACACACACGCGCGCCATATATGTGTGTGAGTGTGGATATGGTCCTGTGCCCATGAGTACAGGTAGCCTTAGAGGTCAGCAGTGTCTGACCCCCAGGCACTGGAGTTACAGGAAGCTGTGAACTACCCTATGTGGGTACCAGGAACTGAATCCTGGTTCTCTGCCAGAGCTTCACAGCTGAGCCCTCTCTCCAGCACCATCAGTTGGGTTTTATGCCAGCCATAAAAGTTACTCCAGTGCTCCGAGGTCTCTTCACGTTTGGTGTGTCCTGGGGTGGGAGGTGGAGGTATTTTGTTTGCTCTTTACCCACTTGCCTTTTAACCCTAGATCTCCGTTATCTTAGTAGCCTCTCTGCTCTCCCTGCTTTGTACTAATATTAGAGCAGGATTTCAGTTCTCCAGAACTGAAGTCAGAAGAGGAGCCCCAAGAGTGATATGCCTTACTGCCGGTGGTTGTCGGAGCAGATTCTTATGTGATGGTCGTGGTAGTTAACTTATTGAATTGTATGGACACCTCCTCCCTACACACACACACACACACACACACACACACACACACACACACACACACACACAGCAGGTTTAGGCATTGGAGAGAGGGCTCAATTGTTAAAATCCTGGAGTTTAGATCACAGCCCCCATGAAACAAGCCAAGCATGCCACAAATGCCTATAATTTTAGTTCCAAGACACCCAGCATGCTCTGCTGGCTCCCGTGTGCAGTCATGTGCACCCCCACACAACATTCGTACACACATTCACATAGATACATAAACACACATAAAAATGAATAGATCTTTAAAAAATGAATGCCAGGTTGCATTACTGAGATCTTAGTGCCCAACAGATACAACTAAGAAAGGAATGAAGTTTCAGACCGTCATGGCAGGCAAGGATAGGGTGACCATAGCAGTGGGAGGGTGTAGCAGGTTTCCTGCAGAAGCCATGAATGGATATTACCTTTTGTTACTGATTCATTCAGACTTCTGCTAGCTGGTGCCACCTCTTAAAGGCTCCCCTAGCTTCAGCAGTTGGGATACACGCATTCAAAACGTGAGCCATTGAAGGACATTTCAGGTTCAAGCTACAGCACAAAGGGACCCAGTTTTTCGGTATTCATGAAGAAAACTTTTGAGAGTCCCCATTCCATGAAGCCTTGAGATAACAAGTTTTGGACAGCAGGTACACCTTGTTACAAACATTACTACCAAGTCTGTTGTTTGGCCTTCCTTCACGGACGGTCCTATTGAAGTCGTGGGTTAGCATTGTGCTAAGGGAAAGGACATATGGAATGAGTGCATGAGAGCTGGTGGGGGCACTCACTTGTGTTCAAGTGCTCAGTTTGCGTTTATGAGGATGTAAAACATGGGCCTACCCATGGGAGGCTTCTAGAAGTGATTTTATTTTTTAATATGCTTCTAATTGGAGACTCTGTCTTGTCCTTTTCTCAGGACTGGGAAGATGATTCAAAGTCCTTTGGTATGCAAGTGTGAGGTCCTGAGTTTGAATCCCCAGCACCCATATAAATAGCCAATTGTGGCTCTGTATACCTACCCTAGCACTGTGTGTGGTAGTGGTACACACAGGGCTTGGGGGGAGCAGAGACAGGATTGCTGGGACCATCTGGTTACCTACCTAGCTCTGAATTCCAGGACAGAGTAAGTAGAGCATCCTCTTATGGTCTTCGCTCACACACATGTACACATATATTACATACAAACACAAAGGAAAAGGTGGGGGGGGCATGTAAAAATGAAAAACGAAGCGACCTGGACCTTCCTCTTATCCATTGCCTGAAAATGTTATTTTATTTGAAGATGGAGCTGGTTGAGTTTGAGTTAATTAAAGCTTTAATTGTGTTTGACTCTGGAGCAGACCTAATGTTGACTTACCCGAATAATGAAATGCAGATTGGCATCTTCCTGGGGACAGCCTTCCTGGTGGGTAAGGAACTGCTAGCAACCTTAAAACCTGCTGGATCTGCTTTGAGGCATATTTGTCTGTATTTTTGGCAGTCTGTTTGTATATGGGAGAAGTGTAAACTGTCATCCGAATATGACTGAGAACCGCTGTCAGTAGATGACTGGTGTGTTGGACAGGAGATATCAACGTACAAGATAAGATTTAGCCACCCTTTGACCTTCTGAGCAGGGTTAATATAGCGGCCCCGGCTGTCTGCCTTAGAGCTGGCCTTGCAGGATTGGCCTTGGGCTGGTGTCTGCAAACATGGTATTTGGAGAGGGTTCGACATCTTTCCAAAACACTGAAGAGAGGCTGTCTGCGCCCACACTGCTGTATATCCTGTGTGCTGTCTGGAATTGTGTATTCTGGTGGAGTGTGCTCAAATGAGTTGTCTCCAGTAAAACCTGTGGGCTCCATGTGCCTTATGCCTTTATAGAGACTGCACTCCCATGTGTCGTCAGATCTGTTCAGGAAGGAGAAAGCTCATCCTGTATAGCTCCATGCGGAGAGGACTCTTGGTAGCTGGCACTGCAGTTTGGCTTGACTCTGTGAGCTTTTACATTGTCTAACTTTGGCTTTTGACCCTTTGCTAGGTGTCTCATGAGTCCTCCTAGCAACTTACTGAACCTGGAAGCCTAGGTTTGGCAATTATTAGATTTTCTCCAGCACCGTGTTTTAAGCCTGTCCTGCCTCTTGAATTCTATCATCCAAGTCTCTCCCAGCCTTCCAGTCTCCAGACAGACAGGCCTGTTGATTTTGTACCAGAAGTACCCCTAAAATCCAGGTTCCCTGTGGTGTTGTCTACCTACTCTTCACCATCTTGCCTCTGGGCTTACTGCAGTAGCCTGTGTTTATATCTTTCATTTTCCCTTCCAATCCATCTTAATGCCATTTTGTCTGAAGCTAAGCCACCGTTGCTAGTGAAATACTGTGCCAGTGTGGTTCTACACTGTTTGAATCTCAGCTATACTCACTATCTGGCATATTGTTAGTTCACTATGTGTTAGTGTCTGTTTAATGTCTTTTGGTCAGTGTGTTTTAACATCCTTAGAAGAGTGTTTAATACATGCTAGGTGCTTCATATTGCGGTATCTGCTGAGCTTATGTTTTGTAGTTACCCGCCTTGCTGCTGTCCTCTGGAGTGTCATCTGTTCTCTGGCATTGTGACTTGGTGTGACTCTTTAATAATGAATGAATGAGAAACAGAAGGTTGGTTAAGCAAAGTTCACTTATACAGTGAACTTAGTGATTTTTGTTAAGAGGCTCCAAGACACCCTAACTGACTAATAATATAGAGATGCCTGGGCTAACTTATGTCAGGCTATATAGAGGGACCTCTGAGTGATGTGGGAGAAGAGGTTGACCAGTTGTATCTATGGGGACCTCTGAGTGATGTGGGAGAAGAAGGTTGACCAGATGTATCTATGGGGACCTCTGAGTGATGTGGGAGAAGAGGTTGACCAGTTCTATCTATAGTGACCTCTGAGTGATGTGGGAGAAGAGGTTGACCAGATGTATCTATGGGGACCTCTGAGTGATGTGGAAGAAGACGTTGACCAGATGTATCTATGGGGACCTCTGAGTGATGTGGGAGAAGAGGTTGACCAGTTCTATCTATAGTGACCTCTGAGTGATGTGGGAGAAGAGGTTGACCAGATGTATCTATCGAGTTTCCCAGCTCAGGTTTGCTGCCATCTCAAACTTCTAGAAACGGAGAGGGGCAGTGTTGGGATTTGTTGTACTGCTAAGAAGCAATCCTGGGAGCGAAGTCTGCCCTAGGGACCCTTAGATTCTACCCCTGCTGAAGCTTACCTTTCTCCCCAGTGATATTTCAAGAGCACAATCATGGTATAATGATTTGTGAACAACTCTCCAGGGTGTCTAGATTTCCTCTGGTTCCTGGACGTGGAAGGAACTCACAGAGAGGAAAACACAGGTTTGTTCTAGAACTAACTGAGGTAACTAGCTAAGCTGAGGTAGTGGGTCGGGCTGCAGGGAGGATTACCAAGGCTTGCATTCCTTAGTTGATAGAAAGGGTTTGCATAGGAAGTCTGCTGTTGGTAGAAAGTGACTGCCATTTGCCACATGCAGACAGCCTTGTCTAAGGAATTTTGTCAGTAATGCCTACAGGCTTTTGCTGTTTAATATTTAAGCATTAGGTATCCATCAAAACCTTCACCCAGGACTCCATCTTAGGAATTGTTGTCTTGGGATCATGGTTCGTTGGGCCTGTTTTTAGGAGAGAGAACACTATATTAGTTACTATCTGCTGCATAACAAACACCACAAATTAAGTAATTTGGCCCTTGTTAGGTGTGTGCTGTTGGCCTAGATGCAACTGAAATGATGTATTGTTGGTTTCTGTGATTTATTTATTTATTTATTTTGGGGGGTGTGGGAGCTGGGCTCACTTGTGTACTTAGGGTTCTTTTGGGGTAGCTGGGGCCTCTCTCTCCAAGGAGTCTAAAGTCTATTGGTAAATTACTTTATGTTTATTTTCAAGATAGTATAGGAATCCCCAATGGGGAATAAATAAGCCTGAATATTTAATCATATTCAGTTTCTGTGTTGTATTTGCTCATATGCCATTGGCTACAATAAGTCTTGAGCCTAAGCTAGACTCCCCGTTGGTATGTAGATATGCACAGGAGGATGTAGAAGCCAAGTTGAGGTAGTCCATTGCTGCAATGAATTACAAGGAGCTCCTGTAGAGTCTTGTCAGAAACCAAATCAGCACTACAGTTGCAATCCCCCTTCACTATTGTCCTCCAGAGTGAAGTTCACAGCCACTGTCTCTGTGCCCCTTTGGTACTGTTTCCCTTCTGCCTCAGAGATTGATAGGCACCCTTAGTCCCCCAGGGGCCACCAGGAGAATGTGCCTGAATCAGCACAAATCTGGGACTGATGGTAGAAGAGAAACCGAGTTGATAGCAAGTGAAGCCCACATAGAACGTTGTGGCAAAATGACATCTCGAATCCCCTGCAGATTTCTGAGCTTGTCTGAGCCCGGGCTGTGTCTTCTCCCCGTTCTTGAGAGTGTATCTCAGTTCTCAAACGCCAGCAAGTCCCAGATCTGTCTGTTGTTTGTTCTTCTGACAGTGTGTGGGCATTAGTGTGCAGTCAAGTATGCAGACAACAGAACAGTGAGATACAGAGAAACCTGGGACCCTGGTGCTTCAGCTGGGTCTGCCACCTGTTAGCTTTGACTTTCAGCAAGGAGAGAGGTTGAGTGCCTAGATTAGTTAGCATCTGGTTTTATGTGACTTGCAATAATTTTATGTTCTATATATGGGGGGTTATGGTGTTGTTAAATATATCTGGCGACTAACTGTGCTGCCTCATTAAAAATATGCCTCGGATTATACCAGGGACCAGAGCTGAGGGAATAGCTTTGATCATAGGTTGATTGGAAAGCCTAGGATGAGTAGGCAGAGGAAGGAGTAAGAGGAGTGGATGGATAGTCTATGAGACTAAGGATAAGGCTAGGCCTTGGGCCAGACACCTTTATCATTCACCTTCTTGTTTGACAAAGTCAGGTGATGGGGTTGAGTTGATATCAAGTCTGTCTGGGAAACAACTGAAGGAGATGGTTACTCTTCCAGATATAGGTGGTTCCCTCATAGGAACCTGTTGCGAGGTGACGTCTTAGCCAAACAGAGAGGAAGATTCAAACTGCAGCAAGAATGAAGTTCTATTTTGTGAATGAAGTGCAGACTAGAAGTCTGAAGTGGCTGTTTCAGGTGGAGCATGTTTTCCTTCCTGTGGTGCAGACTCTAGTGGGAACAGGGAGGCCCACAGCACCCTGTTCATCTTGGGTCTGTCTTCTCAGGTACATGGGATCCAGGAACTGAGCTCATCTTGGCTACCATATGTCCCCACCTTTGTTTATTGCCCAATACTTGCTAAGTACTTAAGAATATTTATTAAATTAATAAATTAAGATAATTTTGGCAGGGATCTAAGGATATAACTCAGTTGTAGAGTACTTGCCTAGTGTAGGAGAGAACCTAGGTCTAGTCCCTAGACTAGAAAAGAAAGAAAACTAGAAGTAGTTTTGGGCAAAGATTTATTTTTAAGCATCTCCTCTCGGTAGTTTTTATGGCTTTAACCTGGGCGTTTGAATGGGTCACATCCGGCAAACCTGGATCTACACATGACCTGTCTTCGAGCCCAAACCCTGAAGTACTGATTTTTTTTACCCTGGTGTAGCCAGGTATTATTTCTAATTTCCAAGATATAAAATAGCTTTACTGAATGCTCTGATCAGTAAGTTAGTGTACATCATGTTAGCAGACTCCATTGCTTCGGGAAACAACTCAAGAGAGGAAATGATTGCAGCATATCCAATCCGAAGACTCAGGAGATGGAGTTAGGGAAGTCCTGAGTTCAAGTCCAGCTTGGACCACTATGTAGAGAAACAGAATGAAGGAGATGTAAGTTAGACTCGTAGTTTCAGAAGTTCCATTCGTGGTAGTCTCTGCTGGGCCACAGTCAGGCAGACCATGACACCAAGGGTGTGGTCTGGCAGATTTGCTTACCTTGTAGCTAAAAGCTGGAGAGGAAGAGTCAGAGAGAGGCAGGGATAAGGCATCTCTCTTTAGGGTTGTGCCCCCAGTGAACTACCTTCCCTACCTCCTGAAGTTTCCATCCCCTCTCAGTAGCAATGGCTGGGGGCACTTCCACAATACGTGAGTCTGTGGGGAACACAGGGTGTTCAAACCTTAACTCACGTTCACGTACAATAGTCAAGCAGAGGAACAACCTCTAAGCTGCCCCTGTTTCTAGGTTGTTTCACATCACAGGAAAATCTATTGTTTTTTCTTACTTTAACATTGTGTCAAGTAATATATAGCAGAGCACACCATAATCACTTGTGTTTTCCTTTTCTGGGGGACGGGGGATGTTGGGTCTCAGATCTTAGCCCAAGGTGGCCTGGAACTCACTGTGTAGTCACTTAGTAGCTGAAGCCCTTCATCCTCCTGGTTCTACCTTTCAAGTGTGTGGGGGTCACAGGTGGACCCACCATGTCTGGCTACCTTGGCCATCTATAATGCGTATGGTTCTGTCACGTTGAGTGTACTTACAGCATCGTTCATACGACCTCCAGAACTTTCCCACCCTTCAAAACTGTTGCGGTCTGGTGAGGTAGCCACTGTCCTGTTTTCTGTTTCTCACAGTGGGCACCTCATCGGATCATACAGTGCTTGCTTCTCCCTGGCTGGCTTGTTCACTTACTGCCTGTGAGATCTGTCCAGGCTCTAGCAGCTTAGGTGTTTTCTTCCCTTTCAAGGCTAATGCTTCCTCTGTATGTGTGTTCCATTTACTGGTGAGCAGCCCTTCCGAGGGCTCTTCCTGGCTACCGAGAACAGCACTGTTACCAACCCGGATTGTCTTAGTCACTGTCTGTTGCTGTGAAGAGGCACCATGATCAAGGCTACTTCAGGAGAGAGTGTTTAATTGGGGACTTGCTTACCGTTTCAGAGGGTTAGTCTCTTATCATCATGTAGGGAGCATGGTGACATACAGGCAGACATAGTTAATGCTAGAGAAGTGACTAAGAGCTTAAACATCCTGATCTGCCCACAAAGAGAGAGACAACCTGGCCTACACCAAGTGAAACCCCAAGTGACACTAATCCTTCCCAAAGAATTCCACTAATTGGTGACCAAGTATTCAAGCGTATGGACCTACAGGGGCTGTCCATTCATATTCAAACCAGCGCGTGGGTTGTTGGAACGTCTTTCGTGTTTGAGGCATGATCTGAGTTATCCACCATGACCTTAGACTTGTAGCCTTCTTGCCTTGATCTGATGGAATATTGGGATGACAGGCCTGTGCCACCACACCCATCTTGGACTCCTGTTATTAAGTTTCTATATCTTTACACATTTTGTTTATGAATAAGGTAGCACTTTGTTGTGTTACTATCTCCTCACCACTGTGCCGTGTACATGAATATTGATGTGTAGGGTGCTCTTTTTCGCCCCATGTTTGATGTCCGCTTGAGAAGACTTAGGTTGTTCTACATTTCTTGATATCATAAACGTGCCTCAGTAAACACGCTGGGACTTGGCACCTTTGCCTGCTAATAAAAACGTCATTCCGGCTAAATATTGGGTTGGGTTTTCTAGAGCAGAGCCTAGAGCTTTGCATGTGGGGGATTTGCTAGGGAGGTTTGGGCATCAGGGAAGGGGCTAGCACAGCAGATGGAGAGACCAAGCAAAGAAGGCCTTAAAGCTGAGCCTGGCCTTGACTAGGGCATAATTACACCAACATGTTCCCTTCGGACCAGAAGCCCAGCCTTTCACAATGTCAACCATTATCCGAACTCTCAGGCGTCTTGGAATCTTCAGCCGACGACAGTTGGTAGAAAGCTGGTAGCTGCGAGCAGTTAGCCCACAGGGTAGCTGTGGGGAGATCGTGGGCCCTGGTACAGAGCACATTGGCAGATGGCTGCTGCAGGTGCTGCTGGCAACATCTGTGACCCCAACTTTAAGCTGGGTGCTATGCTAAGTCCGTAAATGAAATGCTAACATTATTGCAGCCTAGATGCTGGTGTGTCTCCATTATGTGGATGAAACAGAAAAACTGTCTTCTCTGTGTCAGAGGAACAAGTGGAGTTGTGACACAGCTTTGGTGGCTTCTAACACCTGGGCTCATTATTCACAAGCTGTGGAATAGACATATTAATTCCTGAAGCTGAGCTGGTGGGCCACTTTTTCCTGTAATCTTTGCTGGGATTGCGAGCCCTCCTTGTGTTCCTTGGTCACTCTTATTCTTTCAGTCATGTGATGGACTTTCCCACAAGGATGTGAATTGTCTGGATAAATCTACAGTATGAACTCTGCATCTGTAGTCTGACATTGCAGGCTTTGTAATGACACTGAGTTTTACACCAAGGCATCTTGCTGTTTCCAGCTAGGAATCCAAACTCAGACCCTCATGTTTGCAACACGTGGTTTTATCCTTTGGACCATGTTTCCAACCTAACTCCCACTGTTGCTAGGAAACGGTTAAACTACAAACAGACAGAAAGCCATCCCCATCACTTCTGCCTCATATGTGACCCCTTCCTTCCCAGCCCTAAACCAGTTACTGAAGCTTTTGAGTTCCTTTTCAATACTTAAAGCATAGATTGTGCCATGAAATAAACACACACACACACACACACACACTCTTACACTCTACAGTACCAGCATCACCTGTGTGATGGGAGAAGCTGTGGCTTAGATTTTGGGCCTCCCTGTTTCTGTCTTGTATGGGGCTGTGGTAAAGCCCAGGACATATGGAGCATGCTAGAGGACTTCCAGAAGCACAGAATCGGGGTTCTAGAATACTGATTCACAGGAGCTACAGCAATCCCAACCCTCTCACATGGGAGAGACCCAGTGAAGTAGAATGCCCTGTAAGGGGTGACACCAGGGGAACCCTAAACCTGACTTGGTAGTTTGGGTTCTTCTGTAAAAGAAATTTTAGATTTTCATACATGAAAGAATAATAAGCAGGGCTGGTGTGTTCATCTCGGACATTGCATACACATGCTCAGTGTGTATGCACAGACCAGCGTGTATACAAAAGACTGGGGAACAGGTGTGCAGGCTCCCGGGACCCATCTCGGGACGTGCTTGTTTGTGTCTGTGCCCTCTGCCTGTGGCACCATTGGTTTCCCTACAAGCCGAGCCTCTCTGCTTCCTTCTTTCTTCTTTGAGCGATGCAAGACACAAACCCTTTGATCAGTGCTTTATGCTTGTATGTCCTCCTCAGAGACATGGGAGATGACTGTCTTCAGGTTTCTGGATGTCTCCTTTTTTCAGGCCAAGCTAGGTAGGTCACTGGTTATTTGAAACTGGTGCCTTTCGTGATCTGCTCATCGGTTCTCCCAGTTGCTGGGCAGCTTGACCATCAGTGTAGGCATGCGTGGTAAGAAATATGCCACCGGCCTCAGAAAAGTAGTGCGCTCACCGGCGTCCTCAGTCCTGCTAGAAGCAAGCACTTTCCCACTTGTAGCCTGGGAATACTGTGATTATTTCAGCCAACCTTGTGGACCTGCAGTGACCAGAGCAAAAGTTCATCTGCAGAAACAGGGTACCCTCAGCTAATTCTAAAGAGTCACATTCATCTTAGGACGAGTAGTTCTGTCACTTGTAACCAGGAGAGTAAATACAGTTACTCATTGTCCATTTGGATCTTCTAGAAGTGCTGTAGTCTTGAACACTGACAGACCTGGCAGTCTTTTCTCTCTTTCTTATGTCAGTGGGTTGCATCCAAGGGTTATTTGTATCAGCAAAAGGTGAGCTGTTTTTCTTTTGATCAGTGTTTCTATAGGATTACTCATAAGTGGTCCAAGATGGCTTAAAAGGTGGCACTCTTGAAAGTTCGGTTGGCAGTGGGATTGGGACTGGGTAATCTCATTGTGGTCATGCAAAGTATATAATGCAAACATAGATCTTGGGATCGAGGAGCTTAGCTTCAGGGTAAAGTGATTGTCACACAGGTGTGAGGCTCTGAGCTCCATTCCCTGAACCCTCCTAAGAGCCAGATACAGGTTGTTTGTAATCCTGGCACAGGGAAAGCAGAAACAGGCGGGTGTTTGGGGTGCCTGGCCAGCTATGGTAGCCAGATTGGAGAGCTCCTGGAGAGATACTGTCTCACAAAAATAAGTTGGGGAAGAGATTGGGGAAGGCCTACCTTTCTTTGAGACAGACAGACAGACAGACAGACAGACAGACAGACACACACACACACACACACACACACACACACACACACCAGAGATGAGGCAAAAGTCAAACAACTAGGAAACTACTGGGAATGCTGCAGCGTGCTAAGTGCAGTACCCAAAGGACAGAGCAGCAAAATCAGAGCGTGATCGTGAGCATGTCTGCACCTTTATCGGCTCTTACTTCCCCAAGGGGCTGGTGCTCCCTCTAGGTGCTCCCTCTAGCCTTACTGAGTGGGCAGACTTACTAACACGCCCACTGTAATTGATTCCACACTCGTCTCAGGCCTGGAAACAGTATGCATGCTTGGATTTTTAACAAGCAGAATTATTTCCATTTAAACACTGGTGTAGATTTACACAGATGATCCAGGCAGCCCCCAGATTGTTCCGTTCATAACAGCAGGGAGGAGAGAGACACTTGGAGCAAAAACAGTTTGAATGTGTATGTGCGGAGGTGGAGGGAGGGTTGGGTTAGCTGCAAGGAGATGGATTCCAAGTCATGGTTATGAAATTTAATAGTAATGAAATTAGCATTCCACGGGGACTGTTTTCTGGGAATTCTGGTAGTGCAGTCACTGAATAATACATTCTCAGAGCAGCCCAGACACAAAGCATCACAGTGGCAAATGGGTTATTTGCTTTGTTTCAGTTGTAATGTTTAAAGTTCATCTTAAATCAATTTCTGTCTCTAAGAACTAGCTCCCCCCTCTGCCCCCTACTGTAGGCTTCTGTAAGGCTTTTTCTGTAAAGGGAAAAATAGTAAATATCTAATATAAAGTTAACACACATACATAAGCAAGTTTGATGTATCCCAATAAAGTTTTATTTCTGGATATTGAAATTTTAATCTTATGTAATCTGCAGATACCATTAAATAGTAGTCTCTTAATCCACACTCCGGATCAGTGTAAGCCATCCTTACCTCCTAAGCTGTATGGGTTAGCTTTGAACGTGAATAGAGTCCTCACCCCAATTTAGAAAAAATACTATATATTTACATAGGAAAAAGAGTTGGACGTACGTGTGTGTGTGTGTGTGTGTGTGTGTGTGTGTGTGTGTGTGTCTGTGCCTGTGTGTGTGTGTCTGTGCCTGTGTGTATGTGTGTGTGTATGTCTGTGTGTGTGTGTCTGTGTGTGTGTCTGTTTGTGTGTCTGTGTGTGCCTGTGTGTGTGTGTGTGTGTGTGTGTGTGTGTGTGTGTGTATGTCTGTGTATGTGTGTGTGTCTGTGTCTGTGTGTCTTTCTTCTCCTCTGCTCCTGTCAAAGGAATGAAGCAGATCTCCAGACCAAAACTGCAGAGGAAGGGAGACTCTTCTCATGAAGCTGCAGAGCCTCTGTAAGAATCATGAAAAGGATGGTGTGCCTCCCGATTTCTTTGCAAATACCATCAGGCTGTGTGTCTTTGGGTTCCCCACCCTCACATTTACCATCCATAAAACCATATTCGCTTGGGGGAAAACTGGAATTTATCTTGAACATGTAGAGACCCTTTGTCATTACTTCCCAAACACTACAGTATTGTTACTGTTTACGTAGTATTTGCATTGTATTTGAGAACCCAGAGAGTGACTGGTGCATTACACTATGCTATCTTGTTTAAGGATTACTGGGCACCTGTGGGCTTTAGTGTCCTTGAGAAATCTGGGGTGACTGTACACATTACAAAGACTTAGCTCTTTTTCTCACTCTTCTTCAAAAAGAAAACCCCAAAAAACCCCAAAAACCACGGACATAACACATGCTTCTTCAGAAATCCAGGTGCGGAGCTGGAGAGGGCTCAGTGGTTGAAAGGGGACTGGAGTTTGACCCTCGTCGCTCATGTTCAGACAGGTCGCAGCTTCCTGTAACTATTGCAAGGAATCTGATGCCCTCTTCCTCAGGCACAGACATACACACGTGTGTGTGCACACACACTCACACACACTCACACAGAGACTCACACACACACACATACACACGGGGGTTGTATTTTTGAAACACAGATGTGTGATTTGTTTAGTATAATATTTGTGGGAGTCAGAAAAGCCACAGAGGCTCCTAGGTTTCCAAACTGTCTCTATCTGTGACCAGGAACCAAAGGCAAATCCACACTGTAGATCTATTTAATAAGAGTCTTTCTTTCTAGGATTCTCCAGCCCAAATTCTTAACAAACATAAAAACTTAAATATGTGTCTGTTTTGGAGTTAGTCTAGATCTAGCCATGGCCTTTCTGGGGGCGGGGGGGCAGCTTGCTTGCTTGTTCCTGGGCAACAGCTCATCATGATGTTGGCTGCCAGCTGTTGGCAATAAGTGTAAACTCTTCGTCTTGCTAAAAAATTATTGTTAAAGATGGGGTAGTGTATAAAGTCTGCTCAGTCCTTCAAGTGTCTGCAGCTCTGGTGATAACTTCCCAAGATCATACAGTTGTGGTGTGCTGTTGAAGTTGATAGTGTGTTTAGCCAGCCTGCTCACTCTGTGTGTGTGTGTGTGTGTGTGTGTGTGTGTGTGTGTGTGTGTGTGTGGCCATCTGAATAAGCATGTTGTTCTGCAGACCTCTTCTGAGAATCTAGGCATTTGTTAAATTATGTTTGTGCTGTGTGTCTTGGTTACTTTTCTATTGCTGTAAAGAGACACCATAACCAAGGCAGTGTATATAGAAGGAAAGCATTTAATTGGGGTCTTACAGTTTCAGAGGGGTAATTCATGACCATCATAGCTGGAAGTATGACAGCAGACAGGAAGGCATGATGCTATAGCTGAGAGACATCTTACCTACAAATGAGAGAGAGAGAGAGAGAGAGAGAGAGAGAGAGAGAGAGAGAGAGAGAGAGAGAGAGAGAGGAAATGAACTGGGAAATCTTGGACTTTTGAAACAACAAAGCCCCCTGCCTCCCAATGACACACCTCCTCCAATAAGGTCACATGTCCTAATCCTTCTGAAACAGTTCCTGCAGTTGGAGACTAGACATTCAGCTATGTGAACCTATGGGGGTCATTCCTATTCAAACCAGCATACCTCGAATGCTAACTCTCAGTTCATTTCTTAAGTGTGAGGCTCTGGTTCATAAATAGGGGCCACTACTAGGGCACAGTCAAGCTGGTGGTCTTGACCAAGTAAACACGATGATACACCACCAAGGGCCACGTCCCACTGTGGGCAGGCAGGGCATTTGTCCTTTCTCTCTGTTGCTTCGATAGACACAAAGTTTGTTTGATTGTTTTTTGTAGGGTACAGTTTATTGTAAAAATACATCATCATTTTATCACCCTCTAAAAGAGAAAAAATATTTCTAGTTAAGCTTTTCTTTTTATTATAATTTTATTTTTCTTGGATATTTTGTGTATTGTTGGGGAAAAGGTATCTTCTTTTGTTTTTTAGTAAGGTTTCTTTTATGAATGTAGGTACCCTTGCATTTGGAGCATAGATATTCAGGATTGAGAGTTCATCTTGGTGGATTTTTCCTTTGATGAGTATGAAGTGTCCTTCCTTATCTTTTCTGATGACTTTTGGTTGAAAATCGATTTTATTGGGTATTAGAATGGCTGGCTACTCCGGCTTGTTTCTTGGGACCATTTGTTTGGAAAATTGTTTTCCAGCCACTTACTCTGAGTGTCTGTCTTTGTTGCTGAGGTGTGTTTCCTGTGTGCAGCAAAATTTGGGTCCTCTTTACGTATCCAGTCTGTTAGTCTATGTCTTTTTATTGAGGAAATGATCCATTGATGTTAAGAGATATTAAGGAATAGTGATTGTTGTCTCCTGTTGTTTTTGTTGTTAGAGGTGGAATTATGTTTCTGCGTCTCTCTTCTTGCTTTTTCTAGGATGCAGTTTCCTTCCTTGTCTTGGAATTTTCCCTCAATTATCCTTTATAGGACTGGATTTGTGGAAAGATATTCTGTAAATTTGGTTTTGTCATGAAATATCTTGGTTTCTCCATCTATCCTACCCAGTTTTGGTGGATATAGTAGCCTGGGCTGGCATTTGTGTTCTCTTAGGGTCTGTATGACATCTGTCCAGGATCTTCTGGCTTTCACAGTCTCTGGTGAGAAGTCTGGTGTGATTCTGATAGGTCTGTCTTTATATGTAACTTGTTCGTTTGCCCTTACTGCTTTTAACATTGTTTGTTTTGTAATTTGGTGTTTTGACTATTATGTGACAGAAGGAATTTCTTTTCTGGTCCAATCTATTTGGAGTTCTCTAGGCTTCTTGTATGTTTATGGGTATCTCTTTAGGATAGGGAAGTTTTTTTTTCTATGATTTTGTTGAAGGTATTTACTGGCCCTTTAAGTTGGGAATCTGCTCTCTTCTATACCTATTATCCTTAGGTTTGATCTTCTTATTGTGTCCTGGATTTCCTGGATGTTTTGGGCAAGAAGCTTTTTACGTTTTACTTTTTCTTTGATGGTTGTGTCCATGTTTTCTATGGCATCTTCTGCTCCTGAGATTCTCTCTTCTATCTCTTGTGTTCTGTTGGTGATGCTTGCATCTATGACTCCCGATCTCCTTCCTAGATTTTCTATCTCCAGGGTTGTCTCCCTTTGTGCTTTCTTTATTGTTTCTATTTCCAGTTTTAAATTCTGGATGGTTTTGTTCAATTTCTTCACCTGTTTGGTTGTGTTTTCCTGTAATTCTTTAAGGGATTTTTGTGATTCCTCTTTTCTTAAGGGGCTTCTACTTGTATATCCATGTTTTCCTGTATTTCTTTAAGGGAGTTATTTATGTCCTTCTTAAAGTCCTCTGTCATCATCATGATATGTGATTTTAAATCCAAGTCTTGCTTTTCTGGTGTGTCTGGATATCCAGTATTTGCTTTGGTGGGAGAACTGGGCTCTGATGATGCCAAGTAGTCTTGGTTTCTGTTGCTTAGATTCCTGCCCTTGCCTCTCATCATCTGGTTGTCTCTGGTGTTAGCTGGTCTGACTGTCTGTGACAGTGGCTTGACCCTCCTGTAAACCTCTGTGTCAGCACTGCTGGAGACTGGCTTTTTCCCAGCAGGATCAGCTCTGGCCACAGGCAGAAACCAGAAGGATCCTGTCCCAGACTACTCCTGGGTTCCTGTGTCCTGAAGGTTCCAGGAGGGTCCCTTGCAACAGAAGTAGTGGTCTTCCCTCTGCTCTCAGGTGTGTCAGAGCTCCTGGAGACTGGCTTTCAGCTCTGGGTGCAGGCAGAGACTGGAAAGATCCTCTCCCTGACTGCTCCTAGGTTCCTGTGTCCAGAGGGCTCCTGGAGGGTTCTTCCTGGGCCAGGAATGTGAGCAGAAGCGGTGGTCTCCCCTGAGCTCTCACTATTGTCTACACTTCTCAGAGTCCAGCTCTCTGTCCTATGGGATTTGGGTATAGAGAGATGTGGGATGGGGTGCCGGCAGAAACCAGAAGCTTGTTTTATTTTATAAGGAGAAAAATCATCATAGAACAAATTCTCATTTGATAATCAAGTGTGATAGGAGGCATCTTCTACGCACACAGAATTAAAAAGTAGAAAAGCACACCATTTATTTGGTTGGTGCTTTTCTAAGAAACTATACTGTCTCCCAGACTTGTCCTGGATGCTGGTCAGCAATGTTTTCTTCCGATTACATGCTTCAAGAAGGCACTTGGAACACCAGGCACTCTACATCAGTGCGTCTCAGGTAGCCTTCCCTTGCAGTTGGGGAATGGCCTTGCAGAAGGGTTAGAGCAAAGCAGCAAACCGACAGCTGTAGTTTCTGGGGCTTCAACCCTTACCCTCCGTAGGCTTTAGCTTCAGTTTGGGAGCCACTTTGCGGAAGACAACTAGAATATTCCAGTTGGTCAGTACATACATACCAGGCATCAACCGAATAGCCAAAATGATGAATGGATTTTTGTTACTGTTTCTTGGATTTATAAAAACTGCCTTTTGATGCTTTTAGAAGGATTTTAAAGAACCCAGTACCCCAAGTCCTTCTATGTAATCAATTTCTTTACCACCTGCCCTAGCCCTTCTCCGGGCAGTCAGAAATCTGGACTCTCAGGAGGTGTCCCTGGTATCTTCCTGGCAGCCGCTCTCACAGTTGAGTTTCTCAGTCTAGGCTCACACTCAACAGTCTGACATGGCTGCTTAGGCTGCAAACCTGGTGCTGGGGCTCTGTCCTTTGCATGGTCTTCTGTTTTGCTGTGCGCTACACGACTACCTCAGCATCATGGAAACACGTGAGGGTATGCTCACAGCCGCCTGTCTTTTAAAGCTGAAGTGGCTCAGACGGAAAAGGGATCCGCTTTCAGGCTCTGCTCAAGTTTCCGTGGCCAGCATGAGAGCTATTTTTAGTGGAGTGAGCACCAGGAAGGGCTGGAACAGCTGCATTCAACAGCAGCTGCCAAGGCAGGGTCATCTGTGGGACCGCAGAGGTCTAGCCCATTGACAGGGAGACAAGGGGGCGTGTAAATGCGTCCCTCAGTTAGGTGGCGGCCTTGTGGAGGGCCCTTGAACCTCCGCAGCAGTGGCAGTGCTAATTTAGTGCTCAGTTGCCTGGCTCTGCATCCAGCCAGAGGCAGGGATGGAGCAGCTTTCAGGACTGCCCTTCAGCGTGCCCAGTCCGAGAAGACGGCGGCTTATTCTCACCCTGAAACAGCTGCCGGACTTTCAGGGTTTGAATCGTCCTCTCAGTTGTCTTTTACTTCTGCAGACAACAAGGCAACAGATATCAGGAATTGGGGTGTGTGTGCCTGCGTGCCTGCATCTTGGGTCCCTTACTAACTGTTCCTGTTTAACATTTTGAAGTGACTTTCCAATGTTGAATAATGAACACTTCGCAATAAAAAGAGAGTTTTATAACAGTCTGTATACTTCATAGAGCTAGTGAGCATTCTTCCTTCTTATTATTTGTTTGTTTGCTTTTGAGACAGGGGTCTTACTCACTATGTAGCCCTGGCTGTTCTGTAGCTCACTATAGACCAAACTCAGAAAGATTGCCTGCCTCTGCCTCTGCCTCTGCCTCTTGAGTGCTGAAATGAAAGGCATGTTGTATCGAACCCTGCCTCTCCCTCCCTCCCTCCCTCTCACCCTCCCCTCTTTTTCTTTCTTTCTGAGGCATTTGCTATACACCTGCTCTTGCCAGCCACTTAGAGTGTGTGTGATGCATATAAAGACAGAATCTATCTACTTTGTACACGGAGCGTGGAGAAAAAGAGACAGCCTGGAGGGGCAGCATTGTGTAGAATGAACAGAGCTTGCATAAAAGATGTGGTAGCTGCCTAGAGCAGAGGTGAAGATGAGAGCCTTTACTGTACTTGGGAGGCCACAAGCAGCCTGTACCCCGAGAGTGGAAGCAGCGAGTGCGGGATGCCAGAGGAGGAAAATAGAGCAGGTGTGGCGCCAGGCAACTCAGAAGTGGCACCGGTCACAGGGAGCCGGAGGCCAGAGCGTTTCATCACCTGCAGACTGGACTCTGTACTAAGTGCACGCATCCACACGTGTACATGGGTAAAGTTCAGCAGTTCCATGTAATTGAAGGATGTCCTACGCATAGAGTGTCTTTCTTAGAAAAGCAAAGACCAATGGGGCAGTCCTCAAACTGAGGGAGGGCCGTGTGACTCCTGTGAGGAAGGCAGAGGTGGAGAGAAGCATTGGAGGAGAGCGAGAGAGGGGAGAGGGAGCCACACCCTTCAGCAGCTCTCAGGTTAGTTCTGTTGAGAAGGCTGCATCCCACAGGTGGTTAGCAGACTAGAGTGGAGCCCGCACACCCTGTGCCGGGAAGCAGCCTGAGTGGAGGCCACAGGAGGCTAAGGTTTTCCCGAGCATGTCGAAGGCTTTAGTTATGTGGACTTTCTCTGATGCTACAGGAATTAGAAGCAGAGGGAACAGGGAACAGTTCTATGAGAAGAATAACTTTAACATTCCCTGCACAGTAGAGTAGCTGTGATTGACAACAATTAATTGTATGCTTCAAAATAGTAGGGAAGATTTTGACTGTTCCCAACACAAAGGAATGATAGTGTGTGAGGTGATGGATATGCCAATTACCTGGATACCATCTTCATCTGTTGTATATACACATATTAAAAAAAAAAAAACCACACGCACCGCAGTTATTATGTATCAGTTGAAAGCAATAAAATCGAAACTGAAGATTCACAAGGAACAGCCAGTGCGGCCACACCCTCCATTCACACCTAGGGAGAAATGTCTGGAAGAGTGTTCATGGTAGAGCTCAGCCCCTGACCTGTTGAGTCCCTGAACATGCTGAAAGCTCTCTGGACCCTCCCTCCTGGGGCGGGGCGGGGCGGGGCATGGCATTACTTACTGAACTTAGTTCACACTCAGCTGTAGCCTGGTGCTCTTCCACTGGGCTTTGTCTGGCACCCTTTTGTCTAGGCCTGCCTTGAAGAAACTTTGTAACCCAGGCAGACTTGAAGGTACCATCCTCCCAATTCAACCTCTGCAGGAGGTTGAATCACAAGCCCATGCCTCCAAGGCCCAGCCCACTTGACGTTTTGGAATCTGTTAGTTTTGAATTTACTACTGCCAGGGCTGATGTTTCTCTGTGTTCCCTAGGAGAGCTACACAGCAGGAATCCATTGTCCTGGCTCAGTCCCCTGGAAGGGGACAGGGGACTTGGGGTGTAGGGTTCCTCAGACCTGTTGCTGTTTAGTTTTCTGAGTTAAAAATACAGTGTGGGACTGAGAGAGACTCTTGAAGCATCTGGGGAACAATCACAATCAATCAAATGATTGTAAGAATGACCTGTCAAAGAGAGAGAGAGAGAGAGAGAGAGAGAGAGAGAGAGAGAGGGAGAACACACATGCACCTGGAGAGGGGACAAAGGACTATTTCCCTTGAGTGCAGGGCAGTTGTGACTGTTCAGTGGGAGGCAATGAGACAAAAGCAAGTGCCAGTCTCAAGTGTTAACTCTGGTGGGCGGACATCAGCGACTACTTTTCATGAATTTAAATAGATCTGTTCTGCATTCAAGACAGCTTGTAAGTAGGTCCAATAAACCATGGACTTCAGCTTCTGCCTGTTCCTCAGGAATCCACTTTGGGGAGCCTAGGTTCCCTTCTCTTGATAACACACTTAGACAGGTCTCCCACTGTGTCACCAGCTTCCCAAATCAGCATTTTAATTTTCCTTTCATCTTTGGGGGCCATGACTATCAAAGAAAGAAACTGTCTCCAGGAGACTAAGGAGAATCTCTGTTTTTCAGACTAATAGGCCATTTTTCTCATCTGACCAGCATTATGAAGAATACCAGGAACAAGACTGTGCCCAAAGAATGGATGAATTAAAATATTTAGAGCTCCAATCTTTTCAAAGCTCGGGAGATAGGTGGGCATGACTTCTGAATGACAGAGATACTCCTTGCTTTGAAAGTGGAATTATCTCAAGGGAGACCTGAGAGGGTGGCAGTAATAGTCACGTCATGTGGTGGTGACTGCCACAAACCAGTGATTGTTCAAGGATAGACTGTGTGTGCACCTGTGGTCAGCTCAGGCTTCCTGGTTCTAGGCCTGGCCCAAGGACTTGGAAAATGTACCATGGTCAAGTTGGGGTATAACTCAGTGCTGGGGCCTTGTTACCCATATCCCCGACCCCCACCTCCACCATATACAAAAGCTGAACCTGCCCTTGAATTATTTTACACAACACACATCTCCTCTCAGGAGACTACAGCTTGTTTGTACCTGAGCACTCCAATCCCGGGGACATTATCTGGGAAAACCATCTGGTTCCTCTCTTTACTATTGTCAAGACCTCAGTGTGGTGGTTTGAATATGCTTGGCCCAGGGAGTGGCACTATTTGGAGGCATAGCCTTGTTAGAGTAGGTGTGTCACTGTGGGCGTGGGCTTTAAGACCCTACTCCTAGCTGACTGGAAGTCAGTATTCTGCTAGCAGCCTTCAGATAAAGATGTAGAGCTCTCAGCCCCTACTGCACCAGGCCTGCCTGGATGCTGCCATTCTCCCACCTTGATGCAAATGAACTGAACCTCTGAACCTGTAAGCCAGCCCCAATTAAATGTCCTTTATAAGAGTCGCCTTGGTCACGGTGTCTGTTCACAGCAGTAAAACCCTAAGACACTGTGATATAGGAGGAAGGACTGGGCTTCCTCTGTCCTATGTGAGCCCTCTCTGGGGTCATACTGGCCTGAATGGATGGTGTGAGAACTGTCCCCTTCCGCTTTCTCCATCCCAGAGACTTGTAACATTTGACAAATGCCCCAATCCCCACCTCCCTTGAGTACTTGGGTACCTCTGTTAATTGGCCTGGTCCCCAAGGGTTGGTGTTAGGTGGGTTGGTGATGTTGGCGGTTTCTTTTGCAAAGGTTAGTCCCACAAAATGCTCCCTGCTCTGGTTTGAGATGTAACACACAGCTACCACTGCCATTTACAGCACGAGCCCAACCCCATCCTCACACATGATGGGCTAACTGGCTCTTCTGTATCAAGTCAGTTATCTCCTGGTAGTAATTACTTTTTACCTGATGCCTTATTAGCACCATGTAGAGAGTATATTGAGGGGCTTCTATTTGGGGTTGTAATAATAAACCAGAATTTACCGGGCATGTACGGTGAGAGTTGGCACATTGGCAGTTTCTGTAGTTTCTCGGGTGGGAGTGGGCACTTGCAGCCCGGAACTGACTAGGCAGTTGGAATTTAAAATCTTGTGTCAGCAGCAGTTGGGACTTAGAGAAGAGCTTCAGGCAGAGGGGCTCTTAGTGGCTTCTGTCACACTAAAGGGACACCAGAAGTTTAGTAACTGCCTAGTCATCGAAGGATGCAGAAGGACTAACTCTCCAAGAATCCCGGAGTCCTCTATTTTCTCTATGTGTCAGGCATGTTCATCCCTGTCTCGTAGTGGACGGGACAGCTTCTTCAGTGCTCTCTCTGTCTGCATTCAGGGTACGGGGGTGTTTATTTAGTGAATGGCTGAGCAAGAGGAAAGAGTTAGGGGATGCGTATCTCATTTCAGGAGCCTAGGAATGGAGGAGTGAAGATCCCTGCCAGCCTAGGGAATGGCTGCTTACCTACTGATTTCCTGTTTGTCCTAGTACACACAGCCTGAAGCCATGACTTATCAAGAGAAAAAGACTTCTTTTGGTTCCTGCTTATGTAGGTACCAGATCAGGATTAATGGACCCCTGGCTTTCAGGCCTGAGGAAGGGTGGGGAGCAAGTGGCAGAGACCATTGTCTTTGGGCCAGGAAGCAGAAAGGGGGAAATTGAGAAGGGTTCCATAATTCCTTTGGAGGCACATCTTCACACAAGTTCCCGCCTTTAAAGGTATTGCTACCCTTCTAGATAGACTCTGGGGACCAAGCCTCCAAAACATGGATTTGGGGGGAACACTCAAGATCTAAATTACATTCCATCCATCCTCCGTCCATCTATCCATCCATCCATCCAACCATCCATCCATCCATCCATCCGTCTTCCACTTAGCCATCCATCTATTTGTCTCCCACCTACTACCCATCTATTTATACCCTGTATCATCAATCATCCGTCTCTAGTATCATTTATCTATAAGTTTGTCTGTCTGTTGCCTATGGAAGCATGACTGAGTGCACATGGAGTTTGCCATTGTGACCATTTGCAAGAGTACAGCTCAGGGTAGCTGCTCACCCATGTGCTGTCAATGACTATATTCTGCCCCTAGAATTATTTTCCTCCTGTAGGACTGAAATAATAGCCATGAACAGCCAGCCACTCCCTAGGGCCGGTCTCTCCACCCATCTCCCATCAACCAGTTCCACTTTCTGTCTATGACTTTGATGACCCCAGGCACCTCAGATACACAGAATCACATAGAATTTGTCTCCTTTGTGACTGGCTCATTGCACTTAGCATAATGTCCTCAGGGTTTATCTATGTTACTGAATTGTCTTCCTTTCAGGCTGAAGACTATTCCCTATGTATGTTTTTGCATTCAGCTTAAGGGCTCATCCATCCGTGAGACTGTCCCCACCTCCCCAACCCCTGCCCCTGTTGAGAATAAGGCCGCTGTGGACATGATGTACAGTATCTGCAGTCCTTGCTTTTATCGGCAGTAGTGGGGGTTGTATATTCAGAAGTAGAACTGATTTCTAAGGTTTTCTTTCTGTGTACCTGGTATGTGTGTGTGTGTCTGTGTGTGTGTGTCTGTGTGTGTGTGTCTGTGTGTGTGTGTGTGTATGTGTACATGCGGGTACATGTACTAATGCATATGCATATAGACCAGAGGAGAATGTTGGGTCTCTTCCTCTGTGACTTTCTATCTTGGTCCCTTGAGATAGGACCTCTCATTGTACGTTGGGCTCACTGTCCCAGTGTCCTCCTGTCTCTGCCTTTCCCAACCCCAAGGTTGCAGGCTGGTCTGTCTGTTCAGACCTGGCTTGAGGTAGGGAGGGAGGCAGACTCAGGTTGCCATGCTTGTTGAATAGGCTCTTTACCATCGAGCTGTCTGCCTTTGGTTTGTGAGGAGCACCTGTGTTCTTTCTGTTGCGCTGGGCCCGTTAAGAGTAAGGCCCAGGGGGCTGGAGAGATGGCTCAGTGGTTAAGAGCACCGACTATTCTTCCTGAGGTCCTGAGTTCAAATCCCAGCAACCACATGGGGCTCACAACCATCTGTAATGAGATCTGATGCCCTCTTCTGCTGTGTCTGAAGGCAGCTACAGTGTACTCATATACAATAAATAAAATCTTTAAAAAAAAATTAAAAAAAAAAAATGAGTAAGGCCCAGGAGCTATCTGGTGCCATTGATCAGAAGCCTCCCTAACTACCTGGGTGGACCTTGCCTTTGCTCCATGCTCCTCCTTCATGTGTTGACATGGGTAGGCCTGGCCACGTATGCACTACATATGCACGTATCATGTCTTAGATTCGCTTGTCTCCTTTTAGAAAAACGTTGAGTTGATTCCTGAGGTCTACGACAGATGTCTTCTGTGGAAACCCCAGGCTGCTCTGGAGCTTAAACTGGGACCAAGCTGGCCGGCCCTAGATGTGGAGTTAGGAACAGCTGCTCCGCTCTCCTCTGCCACGGGTTCAGTTGTGATTAGTGGGTTCATTTGCATCTAAAAGGAGTAGTTTTCTTATCAGCACCATTGAGTTGGGAACCCGTGTACTCCCATTTATGTAGAGTGGCCCATTTAAATGGGGCCCATTAAGCAGTAAAAGTAAATGTGGGTGTTTTACAAATGCAAATACCTCATGCAAATAATGTACTTTCTGCTGAATGCGCCATGGTTTTCATATGTAAAATTAGAAACGTGGAGCACTAAGATAATGATAAACACCTTTGCAACTGTTCAAGAAGATGTACACTGAGCTGGTGCCTCTGAAACCCAGCCGTGGGTTCAGGCAGCATTTTGTCAGTATGCCCAAATAGGCCTTCCATATTATTAAAAATATACATGTACTTATCTAGTTATTTATATATTCCTAGGTAATCAAGAAATCACAGAAAAGAGGACTTCAAAATCACCAACTCATTACTCACCACAGTGATGAGATTTATGATTTTCTTTCCATTTTTCAGTATGATGGCAGGGGAAGGAGACATGGTCTGGGCATGCTCCTTTGTACAAAGATTTAATTATAGCTCTATTAGAGATTTGTGTCTAATCCTTAGAGCTTGAGCGATTGTGTCAGGGAGATGCGAGCAGCATTCTGCCATTTCTTTTAGTAGAATTATGACAACTGTCTATTGTGTGCAGCGACCTCAGCCTAGCTCTGAGTGGGGAGTCACTGTTGGACGATGCTGCAGGCCTGAGGGATGAATGAAAGGATTAAGGCCCCAGAGTAGAGAGACAGTATGGACTCTGCTTTATTCCCCGAGGGCCTGGGTAGACTGTAAGTACCGGAAGAATCCAGAGCTCATTCGGTAGAAGTTGTGGGAAAATGCCTTCCTGAAATTTAGGTTGATCCTTAAAAGGTAGCTCTGCTGAGAGCATTGGACAAGGGCAGCCAAAAAAGAGACTGGGTTCAGATGGGCCCTAAAGGCATATGGTCTGTGTGTTTTAGAGGCTTGCCCCAGGCAGCATCTGGAGAATAGCAGGAAGGTGTTGGAAAAGGATGGCAGGGCTTCTAAGCTGACAGCAGGGCTTAGCGCTGACTACTGTACCTGCTCTGCCCCATGAGCTCTTGTTTACACTGAAGTCTTCAAATGCAGACTTGCACAACAAGCCACTATGTAGAGGGCACACAAAAATGAGATTCCTTGCTGACTTGGAACAAGCACTCCATTGACACCCGTGTCCCCAGCGATGCCCCTGCCCACCCCAGGGTTGGTGTGAGTGCACACACTTGGCTTTGCCTGGATAATGGTTGAGGGGTAGGGGGAGAGCCTGGGTGGGGAGACCTCTTGGCTGTTTGGGAGAACTTCTCAACTATACAAAACCAGTGGGGCTACAAAGGCAGAGGGGGCTCGGGGGACATTAGGGGGAGTTTATAAGAATGGGTGGAGGAAGACAATAAGGGCAGCGACAGTGTTAGAGACTCCTGGAGTCTGACCCCGGAACATTTTGCAAGTAGTCACCCAAAGCAGATTAGTTATGTTCTCTGTTAGGAGGAATGCAGAGTTCAAGTTTAAACCTTCATCCCCACCCAGCCAACACCTGAAAGTTACAAGCCAAGCTCTCAGTGTGTGTGGATACTAAATAAAGATTCAAGGAAAGAAAAACACGAGTGTGCTGTGTCCGGGTGGTGAACATCCCACATGAAGAAGAATGACAGATATTCTGTGGAAGCCATATCTTGGTGACCTGACGCTTTAGTACCTCAGAATAGGACCTTGTTTGAAAATACAGTCCTCCAAGATGTAATTAGCCACAACAAGGTCCTGTTACAGCATGGAGGACCACTGACCCAATAGGGTTGGTCTCCTTACACTCATGAGGGGTTTCAGACAGATGCAGGGGGTGGGAGGGCATGAAAGCAGAGGTCAGGGCAACAGTTCCAGAAACCAAGGAGCACCCAGGCTTTCTAGCGAGCTACCAGAAGCTAGCAGGAAAGACTGGGAACTGAGGGTTCTGAGACTGAAGGTGGGAAGGATTTTTAAAGAGATAATGCCCCAACAATGGAGACTTTATATAACCAGAGGCAAAGTCCTGTTACCTGAGAGGGTGAGAAGTGAAGAATGAGGAAGAGGGCTGGCTGTGGGCAGTTTCCATTTTCTTTCTCTTTTTGTACTGCTGTCACAGAATCTCCTCAGCTCTGGAGTTCCTAAACAATAGAAATTTAATTCTGGAGCCTGAAAAAAGCCCAAGGTCAGGTTCCTCATGTGGGTCTCTTAGAGCACAGATTCTCAGAGTGCCCCAAATAGCATGCTTCAATGTGGAGCAGTCTCACACCATTTGTATAGTTATAGGACAAAAGGAAACCCTAAAGGAAATACATTGATGGGAATATCAGATACACATACTCCAACAGCCCTGTTACAGTCTCAGATGTGAGTGTCGTTAGTACTTTCTGAAAGGATTTATCAAATAGAAGGACCTGGCTGCTAAGGGACCAAGATAACTTGGCTTCAGGCCTTTACATCCTAGCTCTCCACCATCACCAAAGCTCCAGTCCATCCACCTGCCTGGCAGGACCTTAATACGGACTGTGCGTCACCATTCTGTTTGCCAGTTCCTGCCCAAACTGATCAACGGTGGTGAGCAGGCCAACCACTATTGAAATAAATACAACGAGACAGTGCGTCTGTCCCAGGCCACTGTCACTTGTCTGTTGCTTACAGGCATCTCAGGCATATAGAGGCGTGGGTGTAGGCTGGCTGTGGGGGTCTCCAGTGACCACACTTGCTTAGGTCACAAAGCCACTCCACTTATTTCTGTGACCCATGTTTTGCTCCCAGAGAATCTTGCCACTCTGATGCTTAAGCTTTCTGGGGTCCCAGATGGTGGCTGTCTGATCCCTTCAGTGATTGCCTCCTGACAGTTGCCAACCTCCAAACATGGGGTCGGGGGAAAGGAGTTATCTTTGAAGCTATTTCTTTAGCTATATTTTTTAAACAATTGGTTGTGTCTGGACCAAGGAACAGTTGCATTTGGAAAACTTTAAAAACATCCTTCAGGAAAAAAGGAAGATGAGAATCTCTTATCTGTCACAGGATGCAGAAAAGAGCCAAATTCAGAGAGCCCAGGATGCTTGAGGAAGTGTTGGCACCAAGCCACAACTGCGTTAAGTGTCGCTGTGAGACCTTGAGTTTCTTGGAATTGGGACTACAGTGGGGACTTCTTTGGCTTGCAGATGCCTCTCTTTGACACCTTCGTGTCTTATGTGCCTTACACCATCAGTTGTCCCACAGTTTACAAGCAGACAGTTGAGGCTCAGGCTAGTTAAAAGATCTAAAATGTTAGAGGCTACATATTACCCCATGTGCTGTCCACACCACCTCAGACAGGACCAGCTGCTTTTATTGACTTTCCTTCCCCAGGTTGGTGTTTCCATAACTTTCTTAAAGTCATTGTATTGATAATTCATACATGTATATAATGTGTTTTGATTAAAGTTCCTCTCCTCCCACGACTCTTCCTCCCAACTTTGTGTGTGTGTGTGTGTGTGTGTGTGTGCATGTACACTCTGACTGTTTTATTCCTGTCAAAACAATCGATGGTGGATGTGTCCTTCACACACCCTTTCCAGTGTAGCAGGGATCACTGCCAGGCTGCCTGAAGACCCCCAAGAGGACTGAAGCAAGCTGAGCACACCTTTTGGTGTGAGCTGGGCATTTGGGGTGGACCGCAAAGGAAGGCCAGAGAGAGTGCGAATTGCCCCTGCCTTCCTGCCCAACACACCAGGTTTCCAGTCAAGCAAGCGCCCATGATGCCAGAGCCTCTCTGTCTCCCTCCACACCATTTGGTACTCTGCCTGACTCTCAAATTTTATAACTTATGATTAACTCATGCAACATAAAATGATAAAGTGTAGCATCGTGCCCATGTTTTAAGTTTGCCTTACTGTAGTGTGAAGATCACTGGACTCATTGTGTAACCAGTGTCCATAACTATTCCCCTTGCAGACCCAAAATTGTGAGCATTAATCCTCTGTCTACACCCTCATCCCAGCCCCTGACAACGCCTTCCTGCTTCCTTCTCTGAGTGACTGCTCTGGAGCCCTCTCTGCCGGCTTTGACCATTTAGCTTCCTACACATTCCCTTCATGGGAAGCATCCCACTCTTTGTGGTCTCTAGTTCATGCTTGGCATCTGGGACCTTAGAAAGACACACTTTTCTTAGTTTGCTTACTAATGGGCTTGTAAAAAGTCCAGACTGGTGAGTCCAGACTGGACTGGGTATTCAGGAGTGCCGGAGCTTCGGGCTTACACTATGTCCCTGTTTCCCCATGTGGATAGCACAGACATCTGACAGACTGTGTCTTGATTCCGAGAACTACCTCAGG